>NC_137028.1:11201747-11369060 GCF_032717465.1 Coenobita brevimanus | reverse complement strand
AGGTGGCCCCCGCCATTACGGTGGGATGCGGGGTCAGGGGGACGCTTTTTGTTTTTTCTTCCCCTGGGGCTTAGGGGAATTTGCGTATGGTGGGGAGGTTTGTAAGCGCCCTCGTGTCATTTGGCTGCACTGGGCAGCTTCTAGCTGCTCACGGATGTCGTGGATTGGACATCCGTGGTAGCACGGAGAAAATTCCGACGGGTCGATGGTGATGAGGTCAACGGGGAATTGATTTATTTCGCCGATGCGTTGAGGGGTGGCATGGACGGCTAAAAGGCGCCTCATTAAACTGATATCTCTATCCATGTCTCCTGTTGGATCATGGATAGTGAAGTGTTGTCTTACAACACTTGGGAGTACTCTGAGCAGAGTATTAAATGTATGTTGATCCCGGGTTTCTTCATCTGCCTCCGGGTAGGCAGCAGTAACCAGGCGTCTTGCCCGTAACAGGGTATTATCTAAATCCCTGTCATAAGTAAAACTATCCAATTTGGATAGAGCCACCACTTTCCCTAGTGATGGGGTGATGGCTTGGACAGCGAACTTGGTAAAGTTCTGCCAGGTGAGTTCTGGGACAATTTTCGGCGCAATATTCGCTGCGGCTTTACCCAGTAGTGGTAGTGTGACTGCAAATTTTTGTTGGTCATTGTCGAAGCCAATATCTAGTAAGGGTTTAACTATTGCAAGATATGTGTGTATGTCATACTGGTCAGGGTCAAACTTGGGTAACTGAACGTGCGGTTTAGTTGCCATTTTTCCAAATATTTCCTGTTTACCTCTCTTCTACGCTCGGATCTAGAACCACCGCTGGCCACCAGTGTAATGCTGGGTTGAATTAGGCTCGACTTCTCGTACCTATTTCACCCAACGTGGAGCGGGGTCCTCTTTCGAGACCGGAGCTAGTGCAATAAAGAGAGGTAGGACATAAAAACCTTCGGCAACACCATACACGTATATTACTACAGTCAGACACAGGACACTTCAGCAGACATTACATCACAATATAGAGCAATACAAAAACCTTATCTAAAATATTGTGTATCTCGCAGGATACTAGCTTTCTAGATACTAATGACAATACAACAAATCTTAGTACTAGGAGTGCAGTAAATACAGGTGCGCGCGGAGTGTGTGAGGAGGGAGGGGGGGGGTTTGTGATCCACCAGGAGGAGGTAGAGGAGACACGGAGAGTGACTTAAAACGGCGAGAAGACAGTTATGGTAATATTGAAGGATGCCCGATATTAGCAAGGGAGTTTAGGTGTTTTCTGTTGGCGAAGATTCTTTGACAAATAACTCTGATTCTTACTTTGGCTTTAAGAGCGGGAGCGAGGAATGGAGAGAGTTTTTAGGAATAGCGTGCGGAGGAGGGGAATATCGTTAATACTCGCCTTCCTTGATATTTTGGTGGAAATAGGTTTCTGTAGGCACAAACTTATTCATTACACATCTCCTCGGTATGATATGTAGACTCTCACTTCACAACGCGTAACAAAGTCGGAATACTCGTAAATACTA
Organism: Coenobita brevimanus; assembly: GCF_032717465.1. NCBI lineage: Eukaryota > Metazoa > Arthropoda > Malacostraca > Decapoda > Coenobitidae > Coenobita > Coenobita brevimanus. Next base: position 11,367,543 of record NC_137028.1, on the reverse strand, counting down.
TTCCACCATATTACTTAGAGACTAGCCAATAGAACTCCAATAATATTTTAGTCTTTCGTCGGGTTCTAGAGATATGTCTTTAGAAAGATTCGGGGTGACACTCGCATGTATTTTCACTTTAGGTCTCAACCCACATTCTCGTCCTTCAACTGGATATTGTGTTCTGATTTACCCCAATGGAGATTACATAAAGTTACTGCACAATACTTATTCTAAGAGAAAGGGAGTCACACTTAACCTACTTCACGATTGTTACAGGGTCACTCGTATTTCCTCATGGAGAGAAACAAGGACACGTTATCGGCGATCCGGTCGGACTGAGGGCGTCGTCAGGGCGGGGCGAGCCGAGAGGGCACGGGGCGACTCGCGAGGGCGTCCTCTCGCGTCCGGGGGTTTCCGGACTGGGCTCCGGCGTAAGGCCCGTAGGACTGGGGCCGAAGAGGTCTAGGAACCTCTGGGTCAGGTCCTGGTGTCGCGGGGGCGTGGTGAGGTCTCGCCCGGGTGTCCTAGGGTGGGCCGAAAGAGGCGACAGACTGCGGTCTCCCACAACCAGGGGCGCCATCAGGGGAGGACTGCGGCAGCGGCTGTCACGGGGGCCCGACAGGTGTGTCTGCTCGAAGGCCACGCGTAGGGAACAGAGGCCGGGGGAAACAGGGAGGTCTCTCTGAGATATTCTGGAGCGAGACCCCTGGAGTTCAACCTCCGGTTGTGGAGACGTCCCTCTCCTCACTACACCCTGGGAGCGACCATCGATTGTCTCCACCTGGACATTGGGGGAGCGACCATTGATCGTCTCTACCTGAGTGCTGAGGGAGCGACTGTTGATCGTCTCTACCTGAGCTTTGGGAGAGTGACCATTGATCGTCTCTACCTGGATTTTGGGGGAGCGACCATTGATCGTCTCTACCTGGATTTTAGGGGAGCGACCATTGATCATCTCTACCGGGGGGCCAAGGGAGCGACCATTGATTGTCTCTACCTGGGCTTTGGGGGAGCGACCGTTGATCGTCTCTACCCGAGTTTTGGGGGAGCGACCATTGATCGTCTCTACCCGGATTTTGGGGGAGCGACCATTGATCGTCTCTACCCGAGCGCTGTGGGAGCGACCGTTGATCATCTCTACCGGAGGGCCAAGGGAGCGACCATTGATCGTCTCTACCTGGGTGTTATGGGAGCGACCATTGATCGTCTCTACCGGGGTTTTATGGGAGCGACCATAGATCGTCTCTACCGGGGTTTTATGGGAGCGACCATAGATCGTCTCTACCGGGGTTTTATGGGAGCGACCATAGATCGTCTCTACCTGTTCAGTGTGGGAGCGACCATAGATCGTCTCTACCTGTTCACTGTGGGAGCGACCATAGATCGTCTCTGCCTGAGGGGCGCTGCCTGGAGTATTGTTTCTGACTCCACCCCTAGCTAACTTGGTGATTCCGCCACGCGAAGGTAGTGTCTTTCGACTACAGTGGCGGCGGCGTGGTGGTTGAATGTCACAGGGGCGCACAGCCCGGGCTGACATACGTCGTTGTTGCCCGGAATGGTGGTGGCTGGTGGCGGCTACCCCGTGGGGTCCGAGTGGGGGTATCGGCATTCTCGTGGGCGAACTCCGTTGTTTCTGGTTCGCCTCATTGTCGGGGATACTATGGTATTCTCCGGAATATTCCGGAGTACCGTATGTGTCCGTTAAAGCCACGCATTTCAATATATATATATATATATATATATATATATATATATATATATATATATATATATATATATATATATATAAAGGAGCGTTGTAGTGTGGATGTGGATGTGATAAGAAGCGTTAGGAGGAATACACTGATAGAAGGGCGATAAGCGATAGTACAAAAAATTGTTATATTAGTAAAGTAAAGAGTTTCCCAGTTAGCAATAAAATAAATAACAGTAAATGCCAAGGTAGAGGCATAACTACTCGTAATAATCTGAAAGTGTACTACACAAACAGCCGGGGTTTACGTAATAAAATGGATGAACTGAGGGCTTTAATTTGTACAGAGAAAATAGACATTGCCGTTATTAGTGAAACTTGGATGAATACAGACACTCGAGAATTTTTGGCAGAATATCAGATAAAAGGCTATAATATTTTTGTGTCAAACCGTCAGGGAAGAAAGGGAGGAGGGGTAGCTATTTATGTAAAGGATTCATTAAACTGTTACAATAAAGCAGACATTAAAGTAAATAGGGACACAGAAAGTGTCTGGGTTGAAATTAGTAACAATAGGGAGAAATTAGTCTTAGGAGCAATTTACAGATCTCCTAAATTAAGTAGAGCTGATAGTAAATACCTTTGGGAGGAAATTAGGAAAGCATCACAGTCCAGCTTAGTAATAATTGTAGGGGACCTTAATCTGCCAAAGATAGATTGGAGAAATCAGACAGGAGATGCAGAGTCAGAGGAATTTCTAGAGGTAGTACAGGATAATTTCCTTTATCAGTATATCAGGGAGCCCACCAGAGGTAATAATATACTAGATTTGGTTTTAGCTAATAAAGAAAATATCATTAGCGATATAGAGGTTGGTGGACGACTTGGTAATAGCGATCATGAAGAAATTAAGTTCAAATTTATTTGGGATGTCTGTTCCACTGAAAATACCTCCACCGTTCCTAATTTTCGTCTAGGAGATTTCGATGGCTTAAGAGCTTATTTTCAAACGGTAGTCCACAGGGAGATTAGCTATTTGAGGGAATGCCAGGTCAGTGGGGAACCCCAGGTCATAGGTCAGGCGCAGGAAACACGTGGGGATGTCCGTCAGGTGTCTGTGAGGGGGGAGGTGGTAGATAGGAATGTAGTCCAGGTGACGGAAATTAACTTAGCTCCAGTACCAAACAGACGTTCAACCAGTGAGAAGTATAACGAGTTAATAAATATAATACACGGAGGCCAAGATAGATATATTCCTTCAAAACCGTTTAGAACTAATAATTCAGAACAAAGATGGTTAAATAACAGATTAAAATCTCTCATAGGCCAAAGGAAAGGAATATATAGAAAAATAAAACGTGGAGAGGAACACTTACGTAACCGGTACACGATTTTAAATAGAGTAGTAAAGGGGGAGATAAGAAAAGCAAAGAGAAGTTATGAAATTAAGGTTGCAAGTGAATCAAAGGAAAACCCCAAGGGTTTTTATCAAATGTACCGAACGAAAAATAAAGATAGGACAGGACCACTGAGAACAGAATCAGGTGACATTACCAGTGAAGATAAAGAAATGTGCTCCATCCTAAATAATTATTTCATATCAGTATTCACCAAGGAAAATCTAGGCCTGGTCCCTCAAGCAGCAAATATTTACCATGAGAATACGGAAAATATTCTTAGTAAAATAACCATTAGTAAGGAGGACGTATTGAAAGAAATTAATATGTTAAAACCTCAAAAATCGCCAGGTCCGGACAATATATATGCAAAAATTATAAAAGAAACCAAAGAAGAATTATGTCAGCCACTTTTAACGTTATTTAATGACTCTTTAAGTTCAGGAGAAGTTCCAGAGGCGTGGAAAACCGCAAACGTAGTGCCCATCTTTAAAAAGGGTGATAAATCAGCTGCGTCGAATTATCGTCCGATAAGTCTAACGTCAATAGTAGGAAAAATGTTAGAGTCAATTTTGGCAAATAAGATTAGAGAACACTTAGAAAGATTTAATCTTATAAACGAAAGTCAGCACGGATTCAGGCAAGGACGATCCTGCCTCACAAATTTGTTGTCATTCTACTCGGAGGTCTATGAGGCAGTAGATAGCGATAAAGCTTACGATGTTATTTATCTGGACTTTAGTAAAGCTTTTGATAGGGTCCCACACGAAAGGTTAGTTAGAAAGGTTCGAGCACACGGTATAGACGGCGATATCTTAAAATGGATAGAATCCTGGCTGAAAGGACGAAAGCAGAGAGTATTAATAAATGGAACTAAGTCGGACTGGGGATTAGTAACTAGCGGTGTACCACAGGGTTCAGTACTCGGTCCCTTATTATTTATCATATATATAAATGATCTAGACTTAGGAGTCAGTAGCAGCATCAGCAAATTTGCCGACGATACAAAAATAGGGCGTATCATTAACTCGACTGACGATTGCCATAACTTACAAAAAGACCTCGATACATTGTCCATATGGTCTAAAACTTGGCAAATGGAATTTAACGTTGAAAAATGTAAAGTACTTAACGTAGGCAAGACCATTGGAGATAATAAATACAGCTTAGATAACAAAGAAAGCAAATCGGAATGCGAGAGAGATCTTGGAGTTATGATTAGTAACGACCTTAAACCAAGGCAACAGTGTATTAATGCGAGAAATAAAGCAAATAGGGTCCTAGGATTTATTTCGAGAAGCGTGAGCAATAGATCATCTAAAGTAATACTGAAACTTTATCTAGCATTAGTAAGGCCACATTTAGACTACGCAGTACAATTTTGGTGTCCTTACTATAGAATGGATATTAATTCGTTAGAAAATGTACAGAGAAGAATGACTAAAATGATACATGACGTCCGGAACCTGTCATATGAAGACAGACTGAAAAGACTAAGTCTGCATTCGCTAGAGAGGCGTAGAGTAAGGGGAGACTTAATTGAGGTGTGTAAGTGGATGAATGGTATAAATAAGGGAGATATTAGCAAGGTACTTAAAGTGAGCATACAGGATAGAACTAGAAATAATGGTTTCAAACTAGAAAAATTCCGTTTCAGTAAGGAAATCGGTAGAAATTGGTTTGGTAATAGAGTAGTAGACGAATGGAATAAGCTACCTAGTAAAGTAGTTGCTGCCTCTTCCACTGAGAGTTTCAAGCATAGGCTAGATAAGCATATGACAAATAAGGGGTGGATATAGAATAAAGAAAATCTTATAACCAATACTAATTCATATTTTTTTTCTTTTCAGGTTACACTATGATAGTCTCTATTCTCCTTTCACACTTTCCTGTAAATTGTCCACGCCAGTTTTTCTATACGGCGTGGTGTTCTTTCTGACTTTTTCCTGCCGGCTTCGGCTGGAGGGTTTGGAGGGCGGGGGAGAGCCTTCTTCTTTGCTATCCTTATCTCATTCTAGTAGTTCAGTTACTCTTCTAGGAGCTGCCTAGCATGGGCCAACCGGCCTACTGCAGTTATCCTCTCTTCTTATGTTCTGATGTGGAGAGGATGGAGGGTGAAAGACTGACGAAGAGAGTGTATATGAGTGAGGTGGAGGGGGGGGAGAGGCCGAGGATGAGATGGAGGGATGGGATGGAGAGGTATATGAGAGAGGGGGGGTGTGAGTTGGGAGCAGGGCAGTGAAATGGTGGAGGACAGGGCAGCGTGGAGGCGATTTGCTTGTGGTCACCCCAAACGGGATTAAGGCGTCTGGCAATAGATAGATATTCATTCATTCATTGCCAGACGCCTTGTATCCCAAACGGGGTGGCCAAGGGCTTAGAGTTAATTGTTTTACAGGGAGGGGCACTAATCCTTCACCAACCCCACTTGACACGTAGGGAGAACGTTATGCCAACAGCATTTGGTGTTCCCAGGCGGTCACTCATCCAAGTACTAACCAGACCCAACGTTGCTTAACTTTGCTGATTGGACGGGAAGCGGTGTACTCAACGTGGTATAGGTATAGATATAATATATATATGGTACATTTGTTTTATTACAATCAACTGGTTTAATACCAAATGAAAGGATATTTAATGGAAAATAAATTTGTTAGTCTTTTGGAAAAAAAAAAAGTATAAATGTACATATTTTAATTCTAACCACTACTCTCCAAAAACTAAAAATACGACAAAATCACCGTCCTTTGGACATCGTGATCGCACTTTTTGTAAAGAAACTGGGAAACAGAGCAAATGAAAAACAACTACTAAAGAGGAAGTAAAAAATTACAAATAATTCATATTTTTGTCGTTTTTAAAGGAATATCATAAAATGCATCTTATATAAATTATGGGTTCCATATAGGTCTATATACGGTATTTCTCATATTTAGAAGGCAGGCAGAATGGTAATCCATGCCAAATAAAAACTTGCAAGGATCTGTGTACAGCAAAATGACATAGTATTTGCCTAATATCCAAGCGACAAGTCATGTGGACATCATACATAAGTTTTACATGAAAGGGCACAAATACAACTAATAAGATATTTAGAAGGTAGACTGAATGATAGCCCATGACAATTATCTCACCTGGAGGTCACTGCAGTCATTGCAGTACCCCACACAAAAGGTAACCAGGGGTCCATTCGACCCAGGTGGATCTCCAAAGCAAAATCAGTGCCAGATCCAGCAATGACCCCATCAGCATCAACCCCCCCCCCGCTAAACTGCTCGACTTCAGGAAGCTTGAGGGGAGGACAGGTCCTTAGGACTTGTAGTAATTCTTGGTATATGAAAAAGAAAGAAAGAAAAAAAAACGGGTCCGATGGACCCCATGTTACCTTTCTGGGTAGCCATTCATTCAGACATCTTCATCGCGCCCTTGACGGGTTTGTGCTGTCTTCCTCTAGCTCTCTTTACAATTCTCTACTATCTTCCCCTGGTTCTCTCCATTGTTTTTTTTACTACCTTCTCTTTTTACAATTCTCTGCTATTTTCCTCTAGCTCTCTTCACGGTTCTTTATTATTTACCTCTGGCTCTCTTCTTGGTTCTTTACTATTTTCCTCTGGCTCTCTTCACGGTTCTTTACTAGCTTTCTCTAGCTCTCATCACAATTCTGTACTATCTTTCTCAAGCTCTCTTCACAGTTGGTTATCCTCCTGTAGCTCTCTTCAGGGTTCCTTTCTTCTCGGTTCTTTGCTATCTTCCTCTAGCTGTCTTCACGGTTTTTTGCTATCTTTCTTTAGCTGTCAATAGTCTGTACGATTATATACACTACTCACATCCCACAATTAACTAGTCAACTGTTTCATCAATAGAGTCACCACCATTCATACCCTTTTCACACCATGTCGTTCCACCACACTGTCATCCCACTCGCCTATTAAACTTTCAGTTATGCCCTCCCTGATTTAAGCAAGTGTTGAGGGTTGTCCTCCGACAAAGAATATTTTTCTTACATAACTTATTTACAATGTTTGTGTTTATTGGCATGTTTCATTTAGCTGAACTTTTAAATAAATGATTACGTGGAGAACACTCTCAACAATAAGTATTATCAAATCAAATCAATCAGGTTCCAAGAACCTTCAAGAAAATTCATATCTCTAACAGTTGCTGCCTTTTCTGTCCGCCTTCCAATGTCCAGGACGTTCCATTCTGATGCTGAAAGCAGAATGCTGTTCCATCAAGGCCAGCTGAAACATCAACGCATTGTAAATATATCTACACTTAACACGTAAACATTTGGAGAATCCAACCCCCTCCTTGGCCCGTTGGCCTACTGTATAGGGAAAACAAGCCGTTAAGATCTACATTTATCCGCACTTCTCAGACAGTCTATATTTTATTCTGATAAGAAATTACATTAACTCACGCCCCTTTTTTAGCAGCTTGACCTTTGGCTAAGAACTGAAACGCAATAGCCAATAGGATGACAGGAAATCAACAGTCTTGTCATTTTGCCTAGTCAACATCGCTACGCTCTGTGCTGGAGTAGAGTCCCCGGACTCAGTTGCAGCGTGAATATTCAACTTCTCGCGTTTTCCGTAATGTTTAGCTATGACTTTCAGAAAGAGACCACACATATTCATAAACTATCATATCTTTGGGTTTATGGCCTACTTATGGGAAAAAATATGTACATAATACAATTTTACATTGCCACCTTTTGATCACACAATTTCACGAAGAACCATTTCTGGTAACGAATTATTAAAAAAGAACAATATCTAATTATCGTAACGTTAAGTGACGGAGGCAGGAGATGCTGGGGGGAGGGAGTGGAATCCCGTCCTCTCTCATTCCCCTATGCCATGTTCTTGTCGGTTAAGGAAGCTCTCTAGCACCCAAGTCTAGACTTTGCCCAACACCTCTTCCTCGCCTGTTCAGGGTCTCTAGATGTTGCACCTATATATTTGTCTCGTACGGTAATATAACCACAGCACCGGCATGTGTTCTATGTATGCAACTATGTCGAAAAGAGAAAGTTATAAGTAGCATACAAGAGAATGGTAAGGTACTGTATAATAAGCAAAATAAATCTTCAAGAAAGAGGTGTGAGAAAGACCCTTAAACCGATGAAAATATGGGCTCAGGAGATTCAAGATTTGGACTGAACTACCTCTTACCTACTGCGACCGTTGACCTTAAGGATCTGTGAGGGGGTGGGGATGTGGGCTACTTTTTCTTCTCTCCTCCTCTTTAGGGGGTCTGTGGAGGGGTGGTGCAATTGACTGGTTCTGTTCTTTATTTCTTTTGCTTCATACATTTGATCCTAGCATTTCTTCTGCCAGGGCTACTTATTCCTTTGGTGTGCTCTCTCTCTCTCTCTCTCTCTCTCTCTCTGGGGGAGCGCGGTAGCAAGGTGTCGGGCTCGTAATCGTGAGGTTGCGAGTTCGCGCCCCGCCCGGTGGCTGCCGTGCTGGGAGGGGTAGCGCTCTCCTGTAACCCTAGCAGGGCTATATGATCTGATGTCTAGCTCAGGGGTTAATCCCTTATCTCTCTCTCTCTCTCAAACACACACACACACACACACACTCGGTCTTAATATTGTACTTATGCTTAACAGTTCCATCACTCACTTTTTTTCAGCCTTCTCACTGTCATATTCACTCACCCTTTCACATCACAATGTATACACGTTTACTCAAACATGTATACTTGTATGTAGGATTATATATATGTCGCACCTATATTATGTTTCTGACAGGAATAATGTAATGGAGTGCACAGTGAGACTGAATTGATCAGGCGTGAGCGCCTTATTTATGTATTAGTGTGACGAGAAAGGATGAAAGTTTGGAGGACAAAATGTGAGATTGAGGGGGGTGCCGAGGAACAGGGAGGCAAACTTGTTATTACATGATTATGTTCCCACCTTAATGCGTGGAGTGAAGGCGTGAGTTTGGCTGGAATTAAGGACAAGTTCTGTAAGAGTGAAAATCAGTTATATGAAAGGAAAATGTGGAGTTACGTGGAGAAACAGGTAATTTAATAAGTTCAAGAGCGCTGAGGTATTATGTGGATATCCTAAGTATAGGCGTAGATCCTGGAGAGATAAATTTCCCCTGTAACTGGGTCAGGGGGATGTCCTATGTAACCCCTCCCCTAGACAATTCAGTCCTGAAGGAATGCAATGTTAACCGTACATTTCCCCTCAAAGTAGCCTTTACATTGAAAATATACTCATCTTCAAACAGGAAAACAGACAGCGGCAGACATTATTCCATATGAAAACGTTAGTGAAAACGGTGTTGCATTTAAACTCAGCTCTTAAAATGAGAGCCGGTGGTGCCAGGCGTGGCTACAAGTAATGATTTGTGTTCTCTACCTTCGTGCTACCTAATACGGCATTACATCTACCGTATCTAAGTTAATATGCAGCTTCAGCTCGCAGTGTCACACGATGATGGCCCTGGCCCTCAGCCTGATATACTTTATCAGGCACCCCCCTACCCCGAATGAGTGAGTGAATTCAGGAGAGTACTTGTGAAGAATGAGTAAAAGCAAAGGATGGAAGGATGTTAATTGAGATGGATGCAGTAAGTAAGAGATGGGCAGAGTATTTTGAAAGATTGTTAAATGTAGAGGAGGAAAGGGTGGCTGAGATTGTGGCAGATGGAAGGGTGCAAGGAATAAATGTGTTGGGAGAGTTGAATGATTCTTTGATCACGAAGGAGGAAGTGGAGAAGGCAGTAAAGGAGATGAAAACAGGGAAAGCTGCAGGTATCGATGGGTGTGTTGTGGAATGCCTGAAGGGTGGTGGAGTGACTATTGTTGACTGGTTAGTAAGATTGTTGAATGTGTGTTTTGTGAAAGGTATGGTGCCAACTGACTGGGCAAGTGCTTGTGTGGTCCCGTTGTATAAAGGCAAGGATGATAAGTATGAATGTACTAGCTTTAGGGGTATAAGTCTGTTGAGTGTTGTAAGTAAGGTTTATGGTAAAGTGTTAATTATGAGAGTTAGAGAGGGTACAGAGGGAGTGATTGGTGATGAGCAGTGTGGCTTTAGGAGAGGGAGGGGATGCGTGGATCAGGTGTTTGCTGTGAGACAAGTGTGTAAAAAGTATTTAGCGAAAGGCAAGGATGTGTTTTGGGCATTCATGGATTTAGAGAAAGCGTATGATATAACTGATAGGGAGGCGTTGTGGACTGTTTTAAGATTGTATGGACTTGATGGTAGGTTACTAAAAGGGGTGAAAAGTTTTTATGTAAATAGTAGAGCGTGTGTAAGAGTGGGAAATGCTGCGAGTGATTGGTTTCCCGTGAGAGTGGGGCTGCGACAGGGATGTGTGATGTCGCCTTGGTTGTTTAATATTTACATGGATGGTGTTGTAAGGGAGGTGAATGCAAGAGTTTTAGGTGGAGGTCTGAGTCTGGTGAATGTTGATGGTGGAGAGTGGAATCTGAAGCAGCTGCTGTTTGCAGATGATACTGCACTGGTGGCTGATTCAGAGGAGAGATTGAGACAGTTGGTAGAGGAGTTTGGAAGCGTGTGTGAAAGGAGGAAATTGAAAGTAAATGAGAATAAGAGTAAAGTGATGAAGTGTACGAGATTGGTAGATGGTAGGGGGATGAATATAGTTTTGAATGGCGAGTTGCTTGAGGAGGTAGAGTGTTTTAAATATCTAGGGTCACATGTTGCTGTGGATGGAAGAATAGATGCAGAAGTAAAGTTTAGAATAAATGAAGTAGGAAAAGTGCTGGGAGGAATGAAGAAAGTGTTTACATGTCGTTCGCTTAGAATGGATGTAAAGAGAAGGCTGTATGAGGGTGTTGTGGTACCGACTGCGTTATATGGGGCTGGAACATGGAATATGGGTGTAGCAGGGAGGAAAAGTTTGAATATAATGGAGATGAGGTGTCTGAGGAGTATGTGTGGAGTGACGCGTATGGATCGAGTCCGAAATGATGAAGTGCGAAGGAGAACTGGGGTTGTTCGGGAGATGGCTGGTAGAGTGAAGCAGAGGGTGTTGCGATGGTTTGGGCATATGGAGAGAATGGATAATGAGCGATTGGTGAAAAAGATAACTAGATCTGATGCGAGAGGTGTAAGGCTGAGAGGAAGACCACGAATAGGATGGATGGACAGTGTGAAGAGAGCGCTGGATGCCAGAGGGATGTCTGTTGAGCAAGAAAGAGTGGCTGTGCGTAACAGAAATAAATGGAGAGAAATTGTGAATGAATAAGTGATGACGCAGCCCTGAGAGGATATTCTTCCGCATTTGGTCTGATCAGCTAGTCAGGTCAGGTGCGGGTAAGGGGATGGGTCTGTTATAATGTGGCAGGGGTAAACCAGCTCTGCTGTCGGGCCCTACTGCGGATGTCACTGATTGCATTGCGCAGTTGACCCTTGTGCGGTGTGGTGCGGTGAGGATCTGTCCGTTCTCCCATTTGGGGATAAGATGCGAATGAATGTGTTTGAATGGATGAGTAAATGGAGAGTGTGTCGTCTTGTCTCGGCTACCTACCTTTCCTTGGGAGAAGCAGCATAGGTATATAGATAGATAGATAGACTTGTGAAGTGGAGAGGGAAATGGAGACCGAGGAACAAATGGAGGGACGAGGTGGTGTGAACTGGTTGTTAGACTCTATGGAGACACTGTACGGTCTATATTCTACTGCAGTGTCCACCTCTGTTGGGATAACGAACTATTCTATTTACTATAAGGTGCACCGAACATCAGTGCACCTGGTAGTATGGGGAATAGTTTAGTGTTCCTTCAACATTCGACAAAAACACGGGTTGATGTGCATGCATATAGACGTGACTGTAGTACATAATATGCAGTATGCATGTATGAATGTATCGCATAGATGTTATATAGACTTAATTATTAGTTTATACAAATGAGCTGAGTACTTCCTCATTCAGTGAATTTATTTACTAAGCCATACAGGATACATTCTTAACTCCTACTGTAACCTATTCTTTGCTGACAGTCTTTCAGACGCATCGCGGAATGAACGGATATTAAGCGTAATATCCTTACAGTTTGACTTTCTTTTAAAAAGGGCGATTTTTTAATGCTTCTCTCCTTAGGGTCCGCTTTTTAAAATTAATTCTTTGGCTGCGCTGGGTTTCTTTTTGCTACATAAGATTATCTGCGGTTACCCGAAATAAAATGCAAAGTTGGTATAGGCTAATTCTCAGCCAGAGGAAAAAATAAATATAAGAAAACTTATGATCACAGCTGTTTCATTTTCGTTTGCATATTTTCCTTCAAGGCAATAACATAGCCTCCGGTATACCGATACTTTTCGTAACTGTAACGCATCCCTACGTGTTTCGTAGGGAAGAAATCCAGCCAGACACGCGGCCTAGAGACAAGTGTTGAATCAGTAAACAGGCTGGCTCGCCTCACTGCCGCAGGCGCACCCAACTCCGACTTGTTTACCGCACACACACACACACACACACACACACACAATACAGTACCTTACATAAATTAACCTAATCCAGGTTTCTATTAAGGGCCTATCTGGATATTTTGTTAGTGAACCGAAGAAACTTTTAGTAGTTATCCATCTTTTATCACATAACGCTTGTTAACTTCAAAAGACTTTACTTTGTGGAAACCTCTCCAGTTATGAGGTTAGAAACTACCGCGATAACCCCAGCATTATGAAAGGTTTCCCAGATGCTACACAGTAAATTCACTATACTTGTTCGCTGGTGGAAAGGACTTCCTCGGGCTGAAGGGGTTACCATTTTGATCAGGCTTAGCACACGGAGTTTTATATTGATCTAAGTGAAACTTTGCATTCAAATGCTTCAAGCTTTATCAGAGTGTTAGCAACAACACCTATATTTTAACTAAAACTACAGAAAAGCATATAACTGATACATATGACTTGGTTATAGGCACGCATACTCCAGCTCATGATCACATCAGATGCCCCACAGTCTAGTTTGCGCACTTATAACGTATAAATAAAATGCCATTAAAGCGACATGTGGACGAGAATAAACCAACAAGGTACGGGACCACTCCTCTGCCACACCCTAGCTGACTGGCCAATCAGGACACGGCATGCGCTGCACACCCTCTAAACCCACCAGTCAGGCTTAGCCTCCAGTAGGATACAACCAATGGAAAACGGTCTTGATGCGAGTTTAGTGGCGCCTTCATGTCCGTCGTGATGTTGACGCGTGACGTTAGCAAGAACCGTTGCCAACATAAATAAATCCACTTTATTGCATTTATGGAAAATACGGCTGAATGATGATAAACAAAATTTCGCACTGCATGAAGGTACTCTGAGACTTAATGACCTTGGACTGAGTCGTATGCAAATAACTGCGTGCCTCTAAGGTGGCTGAGATTTCTTTACATCATGCTGAATCGCAGCGAGCCTTTAACCTTGAAGTCTTGTAATGTAAACAGATGCAGGAGTGCAAATTTGGTTTCTGTACACGTAAAGTCTCACATGCTCCATGATAGAAAAATGTGACACACACACACACACACACACACACATATATATATATATATATATATATATGTGTGTGTGTGTGTGTGTGTGTGTGTGTGTGTGTGTGTGAATTCTACTATTAGGTCTGTCAATCTGTTCAATGCGAACTTAGTGCGGAGGATCAAGCAAATATGTTAAGAGTAACAAACTCAAAAAGCAGATATTAAGGACCCTTCAGGTCTGTCAATCTGTCCAATACGAACTTAGTGCGGAGCATCTAGCAAATATGTTAAGAGTAACAAACTCAAAATGCAGATATTATGGACCCTTTGGCGTGCGCCAAAAATAAATAAGTCCGGAACCCATCCCAGTTTGCCTTCTAAATGTTGAAATTGCCATCCCTTATAAGCACATGAGAGGAAATTTCAACGTTCCTAATAGCAGTGATTGATGCACCCAGGACCTACGTAATGTGTCACTGCTAAGCCGGCCAAAAGTTTCTTTTTGTGTGTGAAATTTTGGCCTTTTTGACATTTTCAGGATTTTGGCAAAACTAAAGCGAGCCCAAAGTCTTCGTGCATTTATATACGGTATATATATATATATATATATATATATATATATATATATATATATATATATATATATATATATATGATGGGGTCTATAAGCAAGCGTTGTCCAGAGGCTAAGCGGGGATCCTTTCTTTGGCTTTTATAAATAACCAGTACAATACTTCGACTTTCATACTCACTCCTCTTACCGATACCTCTTCCACGTCGAAACTTCGCTAGCATGGAGAAGGGTTAATTCTGGTTATCATTCTCCCTCAGGGTAGAAGCATGAAGTGAATTCTTCCAAACATCTCTTCCCTATTTCATACTTCGCTAGCATGGAGAAGAGTTAATTCTGGCCATCGTTTTCCTGGGTAGAAGTATGCAGTGAATTCAATACAGGCTGATGTAGAAATTAAGGAAATGAAATGAGAAAGGGAAGGTGATTCAGCATAAACCACTTCGCTCTCAAGGTTTCGATGATACCATATTATCATAACGTGACCTAAAATTTCAATCAGTTGTCATCCGAGTTATACCACGAGATTAATACTAGAATACGACGTCAGTAAAAAAGAAATGCTATGAAAACGTAAGTGAAGCTGCGTACAGTATATAAAAGGAACTGCAAAAAGACAAAAGTTGAGTGATGTTGAAAAGAGATAACTTGCCTCTCCTCCATACAGTCTGCCTCTCATCATGTTCTCTTCTTACATCCAGTAAACTGTCCAAAATTTTATTACGTCGTTCTCTCCTCTTGAACAGGTTGTGAAGGTTACATTTACAACTGCGGGCTAGTAATAAATAACTACAAATCTCCGTCGGTAGAAGGGGGGAAATGCGCTTCTCAAATACAATAATCTACCAACGCCTAGGTCTTCGTGAAATAACAAACGCCACTTTTTGTAGAAATGGCGCATCACGGGTGAACCATGCCCTGTTCTTCAGCCCTGAATGAACTTAATGGTTTGATAATTCTATATTTATCATCCTGTCGTTTACTGTCCCATCAGGAAAGTTGGTGCTAGAACTCAACTCACTACACTCATAGTAAGTCAACCCATGTAGCATTATGGGCTATAAACCCCAACCTTACCTTCGATTTACATAAACCCTTACCACAACGTTTACAGCCCTCTAACGCTCCAGAGCACCAGACATCATTTTGTTGGTTAACTGGTTACAACCAAACGTATAAAATGGTCCCTTTTGGGTTCCACGAGACTATTTGGCTTACCACTCAGCACAGGTAGCTGAAGGTAGCACTGCCTTAAGTGAATGATGGGCGCCCACAGGCCCCACACCAATCACACTGGCTTAGACTATCGTAAATATCTGGAACTAGCTGCATACAAACATGTTATTATGCAAATTTTAACTTCAGCTGTAAAAAAAAAAAAAAAATCATTTATGAGGCTTACCTGTATTTAAATAAACATTAATTCCTTATCGATACAGTACAGCGAATTACATTGTCTTTAGAAAATAAATACAGACCAAAAATATTTCTTATTTTAAAAATACCATACCTTTAGCTCGTCAGACATAGTGGATGCCTATGACCAACCTTCCTGGGATCAACCGAGGAACTGGCCTGACCAGAGGCAAGGTACCTAATACTTATCTGATGTCCCGCCTCACGCTCACCGCCGTCGTCTGCAATTCATTCCATTTTCTTCTTGGAAAGTGTCTCGTAGAAGATGGGAAGTTGTGTCTTTAGGGGAGCGGCGCGTTGTAAGGATTAAGGTGGAGCGCCAAAAGTGAATCCTGGCCAGTGACTGAATATTTCTTTGGCATTTTTAAATTAAACGAACCATTGAAAACTGCTCTCTTGATATGGTGTTAAAGACATTACTGACCGATAACCATATAATTTGTTACTACCAGTGTCATTTTTCGTATTTCACGATAGGCGATTTAAAAAATTTACATCACATTACTGTTGAAAAAGGACAAGTATTTGCTGGTGAAACGGTGAACAGAGTATATGTAACAAAAGCTTCCAGTGCTGGTCAAATATGATGAGCCATTTACCCTACCGAACAGGGGTGACAGTTGGAAGCCAATAGGTATGACTGTCATTTGTAATATGTTCAACTTTTGGAATGTTATACTTACGCTAATGTCAGTTTTATCAGAAGTAGAGGATACGTTTGAGAGTTGAGACGAGTGCGTCAAACTGGTCGCTCCCCATTGTTTTCCTCTCCGCTAGTACAACCTTGCCGCAGCATCTGACCATTTGTTAGCCACTGTCTGGTCGAGATGAGAAAGTAAGTAGTATTCTGAGAGTGTTGGAGTTAAATAAGGATAGTTACTATAGAGTGGTGAGGCATCCAGTTGAAAATGGATGCTCCCTGAGAGTATGCATTATTTATAAAAGGGGGGACTGGGCGAGTGGAAGTTCAAAATTATCGAGTTGATAATATCTAGAGCACTTAGTTTAGGTCACTGTTTAATCGTTTTGGTTTGACAGGAAGCCTTTTTTAAAAAATAAACATTCACATATTTCTACTGATCTACAGTACCTGTATATCGAATAATTTAATAGAGTACCGTTGATTTCGACCCACGGCTCCCTTTGCCAGACGACCTTGGACCATAGTCTATTGGGTAAAATCATCCATAATTGAGATAGCCATGATTGTTGCATAAATTCAACCATAACTGAGATAGCCATGATTGTTGTATAAATTGACTACGTTACTTATTTAGAATAAATTTCAGTTTAACCATTGTTTTGAGTATGATGTTAGAAATAGTGGGTAGAAAATTTAAGGTAACTTCATAGGGGAATTCTACAGTAGAATCTGGTAAGCTGACGTGATAAAGGTTGGGAAAAATTGGATTTAACAGTTTATATAATGGTTTTAGTGGAAAATAAAGCCTGTTGATCAGTGCAGTGAGACTAAAATGCTGTGAATTAGTACAACTTTGGGTAATTTTTTACAAGTGCACAGGGACGTCTGTTTTGGTGAAACCAAGGTATTGGTGATAGTTTTTGATGTGTTTTGAATGAATCTGACCTTCATTTCTGCCGCAAATCAGTATATTTCAAGATAACCCCCCATCAGATGTATAGACCTCTGGAACTCTCTTTCAGATGATGCTGTTAGTGCTGACTCAGTTGCATCATTTAAAAAGTCCCTCCACTCACAACTAGGTCACATCCTGTTCGACTATATTGAATAACTACGATTCTTAATTCGAAGCCCTTCAAGTAGTGCAACTACCGTGCATATGGCACAAAATTCAGCTTCTAATCAATAGTCTATTCTGATGATGATGTATATAGGAAACGGGGCTGGCATGCCAGCAGGTATGGGCTGCCCTACTTCTTGAAAAGCAGATTCCTACCGAGCCATTCTGTTAATTGTAATAGGGTAGCCAACCAGGTGAGTAAACCAGGTGAGGTGAGTAAACCCCCCTTCCCCCCACAAGAATGGAGATGGGCGAACCCGGGGTTTTTGGGTGGGGGAAATCACATGATGTATTGATTTGCGATAGAAATGAAGGTCAGAATAATTCACAGCACATCAAAAACCATCAGAAATACCTTGGTTTCACCAGCCGGGCCGCTGCGCGCCGGGCCATCTGGCCTACTCCCCACCGCCTCGCACCAACAATCGCCTGCCCGCTGTCACCAGCAAACCATTATCTACTAAGCTAAACTAAGCTAAGCCATAAAATTATATTTTTCCGTGCCAAGAACAATGGGAGACCTGTGGGAAAGCGGGGTTTTGGGTTGGGAAAAACACGCAAACACGAGTGATTTCCGACTGAAACTGTTATCAAATTCAAACCAAAAACACTAAAATCCTTTGGAAAAATGAAATTTTAAGCTTCTTAGGGAGTCCGTGTTTGCTAACTGGGGGGCTTCACCCCCCAGACCCCCCAGCCCTGGCCGTGCTTTCTAACTGGGGGGCTTCACCCCCCAGACCCCCCCTGACATTAACCAAACCTCATCTAACCTAACCTAACCTGGTGAAAATATGAAATAATGCCTTTACTCACCAGTTTACAGCTCTTGAAGTACGTACGGTAATTTTGCAGGCTTCACAGGTCTTGGCAGGAGACGAACTGACTTTCAAATCCTGCGGGACCCTAGCGTATCTGAAATTCAAATTTGCGCGCCGGTTGTATCAGTTTGAACTTCACGCATGACCAGATAGCGCGTGACGTAACAGTAGACACACGCTTTAGCCCCACCCATAAGTCACGTGAACCGTGACGTGATGGTAGGCACACGCGAGAGAGCACCACAATGCATTAGGCACGCACCGCGATGGGACTCACGTATCGCCAGACTATGTCGAGAGTAATTTTTCGGAAAATTTTCAAAAATCTTTTTTCACGTTAATATTAATTTGCGGAAGTTGTTTCTAGGGTTCAAAATGTTCGCAATGGTGAGATTTTGATATCTGTAAGAGTAAAATAGAGATTCCAAATCCCTGTGCACTTGTATAATAATACCCAGCTTTGATCATAGAAAAGGTTCACACCAAAAATTAGCAAAACTTATTTATATATTAATATTTTTTGTAAATGTAGGAGAGTGTCCATGCATATAGTTTACGTCCTGTTTTTTCTCGGAAGATTAAAATTCCCATATTATTACAAGTTGAACAAGCATGTGTCATGTCTCCATGGTTGTTCAATCTGTACATGGATGGGGTAATAAAAGAGGTACAAGGTAGGGTAGTGGATGTTGGAGTGGCCCTGGTGAGAGAGGATAGTGTTTGGATACTCCCTGTACTGTTGTTTGCAGATGATACTGTGTTGTTGAGTGAAGACGAAGGGGAGCTGCAAGGCTTGGTGGATGAGTTTGGGAGAGTGTGTAAGAAACGGAATCTAAAGGTGAATGTAGGGAAGAGTAAAGTGATGATCTTTGAGAGGGGTGAAGTCAGTGAATGTACAGCGAGGTTGGATGGTGAGGAATTGGAAAATGTTTAAGTACTTGGGTAGTGTGATGAGTAAGGATGGAGGTTTGGAGGGTGAAGTGCTTGAAAGGGTACAGCAGGGAAGAAAGGTTGCGGGTTCTTTGAAAGCAGTGATAAGAAACACGGAAGTGAAAAAGTTACTACATGACAGTATTGT
The DNA here is from genome assembly GCF_032717465.1 of Coenobita brevimanus. Lineage (NCBI taxonomy): Eukaryota > Metazoa > Arthropoda > Malacostraca > Decapoda > Coenobitidae > Coenobita > Coenobita brevimanus. Next base: position 11,348,362 of record NC_137028.1, on the reverse strand, counting down.
GATACCAACTCTAACATATGGAAGTGAAGCTTGGACATTGTTGGAAGGACACAAGTCAAGAGTGAGAGCAGTGGAAATGAGTTATTTAAGAGGAGCCTGTGGAGTCACATGGAGAGACAGGCTGACGAATGAGGATATAAAGGAGCGTTGTGGTGTGGATGTGGATGTGATAGGAAGCATTATGAGGAACACACTGAGGTGGATTGGCCATGTGGAGAGAATGGAGGGTGAAAGACTGATGAAGAGAGTGTATGTGAGTGAGGTGGAGGGGGGAAGAGGGAGGGGGAGGCCGAGGATGAGATGGAGGGATAGGGTGGAGAGGTATATGAGAGAGGGGGGTGTGAGTTGGGAGCAGGGCAGTGAAATGGCGGGGGACAGGGCGACTTGGAGGCGATTTGTTTGTGGCCACCCCAAACGGGATTGAGGCGTCTTGCAATAGAAATAGAAATAGAACAAGCCTTATACAGATCTAAGCCTTCAGTGTATTAGCCCAGTATGAAGGTACTGGTAATAAACTATATCCTAATTATTGTCATGATAGCTTTAAAAATATGCAGAAATATGTAAATTTGAAGCATTTTATTATACAATCAGTTTTATACAGACATTGGCAAATGGTTGCCTGTAATGTTGGAGTCTCAGGTTTATTAGGCCCCAAGTTCAGTCTGTAACATACCATATTTCCTGCTACATGATGCATGCCCATGATTTGGCAAGGGATATTTAGGAAAAAAAAATTTACTAATTATTCATATTAAGTATCCACCAGCTTGTGAGGAAAAATAATTTTGCAGTAAATTATTTAAAGTGGAAATACATGAATATACATATCTTTCACCGCCGCCTTGCATTCACCAGTTGGTGATGAGTTGATTTTGTTTACGGTCTACCGATGCAGTTAGCATGGTGCAGTCACTTCATGCTCCACGTGTGTGCATATCTAACTGAATACATTGTTTACTGTTTATTTGTGATTTATGTATGATAATGCTTACTCATTCAGGTCTGCATCATTGAAATCATAATAATTAGTAAGGCCATCAGGTGATTTTCTTCTGACTGTTGGTGGTCTTGGTACATGTCACCACAATCCGTAGGCTTACCCCAAACCATGACCATCGCAATTCAATCCCATATGGGATTGAGGCGTCTGGCAATTAATAGATAGATTTTTTTCCAGCAGGTTTTTAAAGAAAAGAGTGCACATCATGTAAGGGGAAATGTGTTAATTTATCTTAACCTAACCTGTACAGTCCCAGTGAGACTGACTTTTGGGCTAATGGGTTCTGGATCCAAAACAAACTGTTGTCCCCAGTAGGATGCCAGTGCTAGTGTCAGCAAGCTTTTTTGTTATTTCCATGAAAACTTAGTGTCATAAATGAGTCGCACAGTTATGAAACTTAAATACATGCTCATCAAATTTTCATCATTCGAATATGAGAGCTCTCCCACATTTTGTCGTTTTATTGTTATTATGAATGAATTTGGAACAGTGTGTAGGAGGAGGAAGCTGAAAGTTAATGTAAACAAAAGTAAAGTTATGGTGTTTGAGAGGAATGAAGTCACAGAATGTACAGTGAGGTTGGATGGTGAGGATATGGAGAATGTGAGTGCATTCAAGTACTTGGGTAGTGTGATGAGTAAGGATGGAACTTTGGGGGATGAAGTGCATGAAAGGGTACAGCAGGGAAGGAAGGTTGTTGGTTCACTGAAAGCAGTGATGAGAAATAGGGAGGTGCGTATGGAAGTTAAGAAGTCACTGCATGATAGTATTGTGATCCCTACCCTAACGTATGGAAGCGAGGCATGGACCTTGCAAGAGGGGAACAAGTCAAGAGTGAGAGCAGTGGAAATGAGTTACTTGAGAGGAGTGTGTGGAGTGACTTGGAGGGACAGATTGACGAATGAAGAAGTGAAGGAACGTTGTGGGGTGGATGTGGATGTGATTGAGAAGATTAGGAGAAATATACTGAGGTGGTTTGTACATGTGGAGAGAATGGGGAATGAAAGACTTACCGTACTAAGAGGGTGTATGTAGGTGAGGTGGAGGGAGGGGTAGACCGAGGATGAGGTGGAGGGATGGAGTTGAGAGGTATATGAGGGAGGGGGGAGTGAGTTGGGGGGAGGGTAGTTAAATGGTGGGTGACAGAGCGACTTGGAGGTGTTTTGTCTGCAGCCACCCTTTGCGGGATTAGGGCGTTGGGCTATAGATAGATAGAATATTTGTTCATTCATTCATCATCTAATCCAATGTTGCCCCATGAGGAGTGTAGGAGCCTGGGGCAAGGCAAGTTGGTCCTGACATGTAAGATGAGAGTGACCAGCTACACTCATCCCTGAATGGCATTACATGAGCAGTAACCTCCAGCCACCTCAGTGGATATAACTTGCACCAGCTCAATCCAATTGGAGTGACTTAATCACCCACTAAACCACCAGGTGCCATGAAATGGTTATATAGTTACCACCCAGTATAGTAAATGATTTCCTAGTGTATCATAAACCACTTTGCATGTCACTCAGTTCAGAGTCACCTGTAGACAGAGGGAAGAGGAAAGAAAGACAGAAGGGAAAGGAAGGTAGAGAGGAAAGGGCAGGCACCAGAGAGCAGCACTACATCGAGTGAGTGAATGGTGAGTGCCGCCGCCTACCACCATGATTATCATTATTATTGACTGTAATGAGGGTGCCATTAATATTATCTCTTACAACATGCTTTGACAAATATTGGAAAAACCAGTCAGAAATTTAACTGTAGAGAACAGATAACCACCACACGTGCTCACCACCCAGGTCATATTACTATAGTTCTGGTGATGACCTGGGAGGGCTGGAGACAAAGGCTCTTTGAGCCTTTTCCAGCACAAAGTTTGCAGTAATCTACGTTAAACAACCGTGGCATTTGCTGTTGCCCAGTGTATTGTACTAATGTCTTTTGGATGTCTGTCTATCTATCTATAGGCAGACACCATAATCCCATGAGAGTTGGCCGTTTGACTTTCAGTTGTTTTCTTGGGAGGGGCACTAACCCTCCACCAACCCACTTGTTGACATGTAGGGAATACATATGGGTTGGTTATTTGCTTACCACCCATCATTGTAAATGGTTTCCTGGCCTACATGAAATCATTAGGGTTGTCACTCAATTTAAAGCTGCCTAAAGAGGAAAGAAGAGTAATAGAAAGTGACAGGAAGGATGATGATGATGGCAGGAAGGATTTGGGAAATAAGAAGAGAGGAGGGTAGACAGAGAAAAAGAATGATAGAGGTGAAGGAAGAAGTTGGCAGCAGTACGTCAAGTGAGCAGATGATGGTCACCACCACCTAACACCTTACTGATGTGTATTGAATTATTTTTTACCATTTTACAAGAAGCAGCCAATTTTATAATACTCTCCCACCCTCGCTTTATCAAGACTCTTGGAATCTCATGGAAATTTGGGTTAAAATACATTTAAAAATCTCTGAAATTACTGGAGAAATATGCGGTAATTTTATGTTAACCTTACCTAATCTAGATGTATTTAACTTAGATACTGTACTTTTAAGTATCTGTCCCCAGTTTTCTTCAGTTCTAGCCATTTTGGAACTAATTTTTCCCACGAGCATTGTGCTGCACTGATTATTTGAAACCTTACCACTCAGAGTAACAGTTGATTGAAATTTGTAATGTTATTATTCATTTGCAGTGGAAGTATATAAAAGAAAACTCACAAAATTATTAAGTTTATAATTTTCATTCCAGTATGCAGGGTATTGTGGTTGTGCAAAAATGAAATAATACAAACTACCTGAGTTGGGGGTGTATTTGCAATGTCTTTTTCATTACAGTTTTTATTTGTATCAAATCATTTGCAAAAAATATTTTGTACTACATAGACATGTTTTAAATCAAAACAAGGAGCCACAGTATGTAAATAAATTTCTTCTTTGCATTTATGGGCTGAAATGTAAGTTGGTTGCCATAATTTTATTATACTGTACAGTACATTGTACTGGGTGCCTCAAACAGGATAGTACAATATGCAGACCAGATTGGCCTTAAGATAACCATGATATTATTGGTCTGACCTTTCTGTCATTTGGTTCTAACCTAACTGCCCTTCATCTTTAACCTTGATAGCTGGATTAGGTTTGTGGACTGTCAGTTGATATCACTATAATGTGATGGCATAAGGAGAGGATGGTAGAAGTATCAGGATGGTAACTAGTTTCTTATAGTTGGAGGCAGGTAATTTGATCCTTTGCAGTATTCTGTTTGAGAGTTAAAATTAAGTGTTTAACTTAGTATTATATATGTGTTTAAGAGTAATGTTAGGTTTGCAAGGTAATAGCATGTGTGTGTTGTGGAAAATCAGGTTCCAGTACCGTAGGTGTTGCATTTTATGGTGAGTTTGTGTGCTTGGTGGTTATAAGGGAAAACATATTTATGTATTGGTATGTAGTGTGTATGTTATGGATGGTAACTTACTTTTACATCACATAGGTGTACAGGATGACGGACAGCCTTGGTAGCAAGAGTGACAACTCAGGCCACTCAGTTATCCTGGCGGGGATCCGTGCACGCATGGATGTGGTGTGTGTTCTAGATCTCATCCACCCTGAACATCAGCATCACCGAAGGAAGGCCTGGGAGGAAGTCAAGGCCAGCTGCCTAGCTGTCAATGCAAATTGCTATCACATACAAGTACAGTATTGATATCAACATGTTTGATGTAATATATGTATATTGGCCAGAAAGTTTACCTTGAAAACATATCAGTATCCCTTGTTAGGAGTGCTGAATAGGGATTGAAGCTGATGAAAGCTGTCTCTTTCATGGAGGGAAGGGAAGACCTGTTCTTAAATGAGAGTAAACAGCAGAAAGTGCTGTGGTCACAGGAATTGCCTTTGGCCTGATGGGTCCCTTCTAAGATGGTAAGCTGAATAGAGTAGAGTGCTGTTAACCAGAATATGATAGAGTGCAGCAGACCCTTATTATATAATGATCTGGTATGCAGTGAATTACAAATATGATGAAAAAAATTAGGTCCACCCCCTCCCCCTCCCCCTCTCCAGTATACTGTAGCATTTCCACTTGTATAATGATCATAATCCTGTATGAAGCCTGATCATTTGATATATGATCACTATTTTCATTTAGGTGATTTCCTTCATGGAAGTCTGCAGTAGTTTGTTTGTTCCAAGATGGCATTAGCACTCATCACTATTGAGTGTTATAGCTTCAGTGATTGAACAGTAGTGGTGTTGGAGTGAAGTAACTACCAGTGTACATGAGCCAGAAAATTGCTTTTAGAATTGTTTTTGGTGGTAAACAGCAAGTGAAGTGTTGTGAAGTGGTACAGTAAGACCTCACTGTAACGGACTAATTGGGACCCAAACCATTCCGAAAAATGCGAAATTCTGATAAAAGCAACATCTGGACTTCCCTCTGCTAATCCTGACTTTTTCCGATATATCAGACATTAGTCTGAATACGAACGGTTTTTAAACTATTTTGACTACCATTGCAGTACTGTGCTGCGTTATAACTTCACTAGATTAATCAAATGGTATGATATATATAATAATAATGTACTGTACACTGATAAACATGTCTTATATTTACCTCATTGTGGTGAACATAGCTGAAGTGGTCAGGCAGTCTGGACTGATTCTGGCTTTATTGGACTTTTTCCGATATACAGGAATTTAGTCCAGTAGCTCCTTCAGTCTGATAAAAGCGAATTCCGGTCTATTGAAGTCCATTATATTGAGGTTTTACTGTGTAATGACCAGTTTCAGTGAGTTGTAAACTTGTTTTTAGACTGCTGTGTGAGTGACCCTTGGCTAAAAATGTATCCCTATTGAACCCAAGTTTATTACTGACATGATATAAAACATTAAGCAATGGATTTTTTTCAAATGCATTCTCATCATAAAAAGAGGGCATGCTGTACCATACATCCTCAGGTGGAGTGATTTAACTGAGATTCCATCCACCCTTTAGCAACGTTAGTCAGGTCTCGTTTGTATCGTTAAGGAGATTTGGTTCTGGTCAGGTTTCACTTTTCATAGAACAGATGGATAACTAAGCTAATGGACTGGTAACCCAGAGGTGAATTAAGAGAAAAAGGTTGGGAGAATATTGTTTTGAGGGATGAAATACAGTACGTAAATTTGTTAGGCTGAGCTGGGGCAAACTATACTCTTTTAAATCCTAACCCTTCCCCGGCCGACGCCGAGGCCATGTATTGAAGTTTCGAAAATTTGTTTTTTTTTTCCTTTGCCATGTTGAAGAGGAAGTTCCAATGCACCTGACAGTGCAAATTTCAGCTTCCTAGACCCATCCTGTGGCATGCAATTGAACAAGGAAGTTGCATAAATTTAGGCAGCCGATACTAGTCACGTAGGTATTGCAGTGACGCAGGATTGCACTTTTTTTTTTAACCAAAAAAACATTGTCAGTGGTGCTGAAAAGGTGTGAAATAACTATATATATATATGTGTGTGTGTGTGTGTGTGTGTGTGTGGGTGTGTGTGCATATTTTGAAGTTTTTCAGTCCATAATGTGCGAGGTTTGAATGTAAAAAATATTATGAATTTATTATGCATTTTTCGATGATTATTGTGTTTATGGTAGTATCGACTTATTTTTGCAGTCTGGGTGGTGGAGTTTGTTGGAAAAGGGAGGCAGGAGTGTCTGTTTTCAGACCTAAATGAGATAAATGTCATCCCTTGAGTGTACAGGCTGAACAGTGAGGATTGAAATGTGAGAAGACCTGCCATTTGCACCTCGCACGAACTGAATAGCAGGAAGGGAAGGGAGGCCGTTCCACCCATGAAAGCATCATGTGAACACAGAAAACTTTCCTGTTATGCTTGTAAAAGGCAAAGAATATGTAAAATGATTCAAAACAATGCAACAATCCTGAGTAAATGTTGTAGGTAAAGATACAGTAAATCCTTGTTTTTCAACGCATTTTTCTTCGACACCTCGTTTTTCGCGCGAGAAAAAAGTTTCTGAGTTGTCTCACACTTTGCGAATTTCCCCACACTTCAACACTACCAGCTGTCAGCCGAAACTCAGTAGACAATGCGTACCAATGCTCAGTCTTGGCTCTGTCCATTTTTCTATGCAACAGTTTTCCATGATCTTTATACAGCAGGTCCAGCAGGGCAGTAGACACATATGAGTTTGTTATTGTTTATGATGGTAATGTACGATCTTCAGCAGTGTCTTGAATACACAGCAGGTCCAGCGGGGCAGTAGACACACGTGAGTTTGTTATTGTTTATGATCATAACGTATCGTACGTACGATCTTCAGCTGTGTCGTGCTATTATTTCTTAACGAAGAATCATTACATGTTTGTTGGAACACTGTTTATGTTTGTTTTGATGGACAAATACATGAAATGGATGTAAAATAAAGCTTATTGATATTTAACCCGCCCCATCCCAACATTTTTGGACTTTCCCCCTCCCCCCCCAAACATCCGCTTTTGGTGAGAAACATCGAAAATTCATAGAGAAATCGCTCACCTGAGGTTTAAAATACGCGATTTAGGTACGTGTACTTCCTTACCTGACTGGGTTTTCTAACAGGCTGGCACCAAAGAAAACGAGTTCTGTGGGAGGGTAACTATTTTATCCACTCATAAACAGTATTTATTTATTTACTTGGTACGAATTTATATGTAGTACAAGAGTATATTGGTTTTCAAACAGTAATATAGGCATTATAAGCATTGTTTCACTCACTAACTTATCACCATTCATGACCTTTTTTTTTCCCACATTACCTGATCATCATTTCTGACTGATTCTTCCTCAAATGCTGTGTAAACTTTGTCCTCCACATTGTCATCGATTGGGTAATCACTGTGGCCCTGAATGTCTCTATTGACCAGGTCACTGGTAACAGGTGAATTGCCGAGACAATGGCGTGCAGGGGGGGGGGGAGATTATGCGGTGTAAGGCATTGTTCCTGCTGGGCATCTTGTAGAGAAATAGAGGAAGGTGTCCCGTGTATACATGCCAAAAATCACTTGCGAAATCACTCGCAAAAATTGAAAATTGTGCAAATTAGGGACCTTGCAATGTTGCCGCGTTAATTCATGTCGCCGGGATGGCACGGGTTAAGGAAGGAGAGAATAATAACCGTCCCAATACAGAGATGGTAGACTCAGCCCACCAATTTTTTATTCTATTTGACTATTATTACAGCCTCTTTTCCTGGTAGCAGTGAGTAAAATAATATTGTTATAATTTCTCCCTTCCTTTTAGTGACAAAGAAGGCACGTAAAATGACCAGGGTTTAGTTGACTGACTTTGATGTCGAAAATTAAGTAATCTGGTGAAATGTGGCAGTTTTCCCTTGGTTAGTGACATTGGGAACTAGCCCATCCACCCTCAACACACTTTCACTTGCCACTCAAGCCAGTCTTCACTTTATTTCTGGTAAGGATTTTTGGTGTTGCAGCTCTTTATAACAGTTTTAATGTCTTTTCAGGTATATGTTTATTGTGTTATGATGTATTAGCACTAGTAAACACTCTTCATTTAATTTTGGGTAGGGATTGTTTGGTGTTGTAGTACTTTCTTTTTGTGCTATGGTGCTTTCTGATAGGGTAGGTATGTGTCCCACCGGAACGCTCCTCTATTTTTCCCATTGATTCCTAACTTCACACTTTGATGTTTCACGGTTCACGAGGTTTTGGTGGAACATCCAAGCAGCAAAAAACAAGGATTTACTGTACCAAAGAAAAATTAAATTTTCTTTTATTTTCATGTATTGTTTGTTTATGCCTGTGTTTATTTATACAGGTAATTGTAAACAGGGTGGTTGTGTGTGTTTCGCAAGGGAGGAGAAAGATGATATTTTCTGTCTGGGTCGAGATAATGGCTGTAATTACGTGTCTTTAGGCAAGGCCACAAGCAAAAAAATTGTACACCCACTCATCACAGCAGCAGGTGGTGAACTGACAGATGAGGTGTGAGAGCATGAAGTGAAGTTCAGTCTCATGTCCCAGATATTTGTTCACTTCCTGAAAGTTTCATAGTTTTCTACAAGTCGCACTGCATCAAATGATCCAAACCAGTACAACAAACCTGAACAAATAGGTAAATATACCAAGACAAAAATGTATTTTTCTCGTATTATCATATCTTTTTTGTTTGTGCCAGTATTTATTCATAATCGTTAACAGAGTGGTTATGTGTGTTTCGCAAGAGAGGACAAAGATGATATTTTCAGTCTGGGTCGAGATAATGGGTGTAGTTGTGCTTGTTTAGGCATTGCCACATGAACAAAAAAATCGAAAATCCACTCATCACAGCAGCAGGCTCTGAACTACTTGAGGGGGTTATGAGAGTGTAGTGTAGGTCAGTCTGAAGACATTCAGAATGTTTGTTCACTTCCCAAAAATATTTGCCGCTTTTTATAGGCTGCGCTCAAATGATGCCTGCACCCATTTATCAGCTAAACGTCATTCAACGCTGGCAGCCACGGAGGAGTTAACATGGCCAAAAATTGCCATCTCTCCATCCTGAATCTTGATTTGTAACAATAGAGTAACACTAGAACGCAATGCTAGCCACGAGGAAGTGCTATGAAAAGCTGTAAAGCTGTAGCAGTGTCTTTTTGTGTCACTCAACTATGTGAAATAAGCTGCAAAAGGACAAAAAATCAGGCCAGGTTAAGGTAAAATTGAGTATAATTGTCAGTAGGTATGAGCGGAGAATGTTGGGAAAGGCTTTAGTCATGCACAGGGTTGTGGAGTCAGAGTCATGGAGTTGTTTGTTATTGGTTGGAGTAGGAGTCAGTAAAATTCCTACAACTCCAACTCTGATTTTTTTGGTTCTGAAATGGTAACGGTATCAGTCATACATTTTCAAGACTTTATTCAGTTTTTTTTACAGCCATGTATAACAGTTTATTTGTTATTATGCAAGCATTGTAAGTAGAGGATTTAAAATAAAGATGTAAGAATTGCATCTATCAAAATTGATGAATATTATTCATTGACCTGCATCATGTTCATGTGCTACATTATTAGTACAGTAGCTATATACTGTACTTAGGTCGGACTTGGAGTCGTAAAATTTCTGGAGTTTGAATCAGAATCGGTCTAGAAATATTATCACCGGCTCCACAACCCTGATCGTGCAGTAAACTAACAGGATGATGATGATGATGATGATAAAGTACAGTAGCAATTGCATCTTCATTTTTACTGAAGCTACATATATCTGAGATGATATGTAAGTGATACATGAGTAATGGCAGCTTTACATGGTCTATTTGCACAACTTATATGTGAATTCAAAAGGAAATAACTAATTCATTTCCTGTGAAGAGACTCAGATTAAGAGGTTGCTGATATTATAATAAGTTCCCATAAATAACCATCTAATATACTATAGCACTAGCTGTGTGTGTGTGTGTGTGTGTGTGTGTGTGTGTTTTTGAGCAGCCGAAACTACACATTCAAATCGCGCCAAAATTGGCACAAAAATTGCAAAAAAATCGCTGATGTGAAAAAACTTGGTCCCATCACAAGTGAAAAACTTTTACTATATTTAATGAGCGATCACAATTTGACCCAAAAACGCTGCTTCCAAAGCCCGGCATAGGATCTCCGTGGAGTTTTTTGCCAGAGGTAGAACTAAAGTAACACGATCAATTGGTTAGCTGCAAAAAATCCAAGTGACATCATTAGAACAGCACATAAATGTGAGAGCCCTCTGCAGGAGCAAGTGCAAGGGGCCCGAAAGGCCCACGAGCACTTGTGAAGTTCTATAGTTAAAGTAATTGGGACACTAATTAATGATTATCTGTAGTCTGTTGATAATTTTGTTCAAGTATTGTACAATAGTTCATAGATGAAATTATTATGGTCCTAAGCACTGTTCAGTTGTAAGGTGCTTATATCAGTTAAGTGTCTGCAGTAGTAGTTTTTGTTCATAGTTTTATTCATTAATCCTTTAATCCTTTCAGTTCAAGAGCACTTCCATTTACTAAATGTCATAAATATAAAGAATGAGATGCAGATATCTTTGTATTGAAGGGATCAGTAGAGACTTTTCTAAAAATTATGTAATAGGAGACAGGAGAAAAAAATATATACAGTACAGTCATGTCGCCAAAAGTGCTCCTTTGCAAAGTGCATCTCGCCTAATGTGCAACGGGGGTCCAACAATACAGTATATGTCTATCTATTTGTCTATCTATCTATTGCCAGACGCCTCAATCCCGTTCGGTGTGGCCACAAACAAATCGCCTCAACATCGCCCTGTCCCACACAATTTCACTGCCCCTCCCAACTCACACCCCCTCCCAACTCACACCCCCCTCTGTCATATACCTCTTACCCATCCATCTCGTCCTCGGCCTCCCCCTCCCTCTCCCGCCCTCCACCTCACTCACATACACTCTTCTTGGTAGTCGTTCACCATCCATCCTCTCCATATGGCCAAACCACCTCAGTGTATTCCTCCTAATGCTTCCTATCACATCCACACCACAACGCTCCTTTATATCCTCATTTGTCAGCGTGTCTCTCCATGTGACTCCTCAGGCTTCTCTTAAGTAACTCATTTCCACTGCTCACACTCTTGACTTGTGCCCTTCTGACAACATCCAAGCTTCACTTCCATACGATAGAGTTGGTGTCACAATAGAGTCATTTAGTAACTTTTTCACTTCCATGCTCACTTCCCTGTTTCTTACCACTGCTTTCAAGGAACCAGCAACCTTTCTTCCCTGCTGTACCTTTTCAAGCACTTCACCCTCCAAACCTCCATCCTTACTGATCACACTACCCAAGTACTTAAACGTACTCACATTTTCCAATTCCTCACCATCCAACCTCGCTGTACATCACTGACTTCACCTCGCTCAAAGACCATCACTTTGCTCTTCCCTACATTCACCTTTAGATTCCGTTTCTTACACACTTCCAAATTCATCCACCAAGCCTTGCAACTCCCATTCGTCTTCACTCAACAACACAGTATCATCTGCAAACAACAGTGCAGGGAGTTTCCAAACACTACCCTCTCTCACCAGGGCCACTTCAACATCCACTACCCTACCTTGTACCTCTTTTATTACCCCATCCATGTACAGATTGAACAACCATGGAGACATGACACATCCCTGTTTCAACCCAACCTTCAAAGAGAAAAATTCACTTAGTTCACCATCCACATGCACTGCAGCCTTAGAACCATCATACATCCTCTTCACAGCATTCATCAACTTCCCATCTACTCCATATATTCTTAATACTTTCCAGAATCCATGTCTATCCACCCTTTTATATGCTTTCTCCAAATTCATGAAAGCTGCATACAACTTCTTTCCCTTCTCTAGAAACTTTTCCATGAAAGATCTAAGAATGAATATCTGATCTACACAACCTCTTCTCTTCCTAAAGCCTCCCTGTTCTTCTCTAACTAATTCCTCTGTTATTTCCCTAACTCTGTCAGTAAGTATCCTACCATACACTTTTCCAATTATACTAAGAAGACAAATGCCTCTATGATTTCCACACACTTCTTTTTCCCCTTTTCCTTTGTCTATCTATCTATCTATCTATAGCCCGACGCCCTAATCCCGCAAAGGGTGGCCGCAGACAAAACGCCTCCAAGTCACTCTGTCACCCACCATTTGACTCCCCTCCCCCCAACTCACCCCCCCCCTCCCTCATATACCTCTCAACTCCATCCCTCCACCTCATCCTCGGTCTACCCCTCCCTCTCCCTCCCTCCACCTCACCTACATACACCCTCTTAGTCAGTCTTTCATCCTCCATTCTCTCCACATGTCCAAACCACCTCAGTGTATTTCTCCTAATCTTTTCAACCACATCCACATCTACCCCACAACGTTCCTTCACTTCTTCATTCGTCAACCTGTCCCTCCACGTCACTCCACATGCTCCTCTCAAGTAACTCATTTCCACTGCTCTCACTCTTGACTTGTTCCCCTCTTGCAAGGTCCACGCCTCGCTTCCATACGTCAGGGTAGGGATCACAATACCATCATGCAGTGACTTCTTAACTTCCATACTCACGTCCCTATTTCTCATCACTGCTTTCAGTGTACCAACAACCTTTCTTCCCTGCTGTACCCTTTCACATACTTCATCCCCCAAAGTTCCATCCTTACTCATCACACTACCCAAGTACTTGGATGCACTCACATTCTCCATATCCTCACCATCCAACCTCACTGCACACTCTGTGACTTCATTCCTCTCAAACACCATAACTTTACTTTTGTTTACATTAACTTTCAGCTTCCTCCTCCTACACACTGTCCCAAATTCATTCACCAAACCTTGCAACTCCCATTCATCTTCACTCAACAATACTGTATCATCAGCAAACAGCAACACCGGAAGCTTCCAAATCTCACCCTCATTCATTAGGGCCACCCCCACATCCACTGCCCTACCTTGCACCTCCTTTACAACCCCATCCATATATATATTAAACAGCCATGGAGACATCACACACCCCTGTTTCAGTCCCACATTGAGATCAAAGAACTCACTCAGCTCACCATCCTCTCGCACCGTAGCCCTAGCTCCCTCGTACATACTCTTCACAGCACTCAACAATTTCCCCTCCACTCCATATATTCTTAATACCTTCCACATACCTTGCCTATCTATTCTGTCATAAGCTTTCTCCAAGTCCATGAAGGCAGCATACACTTTCCTTCCCTTCTCTAGATACTTCTCCACTAAACATCTTAGAACAAATATCTGATCTACACACCCTTTTCCCTTCCTAAATCCCCCTTGTTCTTCTCCCACTAGCTCCTCTGTCATATGCCTAACCCTATCAATGAGTATTCTACCATATATTTTACCAGTCACACTAAGAAGGCAAATACCCCTTTGTACAAGGGAATAATTATACCTGACTTCCAATCCTCCGGAACTCTACCTTCCTCCCAGGCCAATCTGCGCATCTTCCACATCCATTCTACTACTATCTCTCCCCCATGCTTCAACATTTCACCACACACTCCATCAATTCCTGGGGCTTTCCCCAATTTAACTTTCTTCATTGCTTCCACAACTTCTATCCTACTGATTTCTTCCTGTCTTCTCACCTCCCTCTTCTCCCAGCCATTCCCCACCCACTTATACTCACATCACTTCCATCCTGTATGTTCAACAATTCCTTAAAGTGTTCTCTCCATCTGCTCACTTTTTCTCCCTTCTCCACTAGTAATCTACCATTTTTATCTTTCACTCCCCTGCTAACTTCACTTCCACCCTGTCTTACTCTCTTCACCTCTTTCCAGAACATTTTCTTACAGTCCCTCCACTTTACACTCAAATTCCTTCCAAATTCCTCATCCACTCTCTTCTTACTCTCTTTTACTAATCTTTTGACTTCTCTCTTTCTTTCTTCATATAACTCTCTCTTCCGCCTCTCAACTTCTTCCACGCCCCTATTTCATCCATTCATTGTATGCTTTCTTCTTTTGTGCCACAGCTTGTCTCACCTCTTCATTCCACCACACTGTTCCTTGCACCCCCCTCCATCTTCTGTTCATCCCACACACCACATCACATGCTGCACATATTTCTTCTGTGAATGTCCTGCACACACCCTCCACGTCCTCCATCTGCTCCAGTTCATATTTGCCCAATCGTTCCTCCACTTCTCTCTTATATTCTGCCTTTTTCTCATCCTCTTGTATCCTTTCCACTCTCCTTGCAAATACTCCTTCTTCCCGTCCTTCCCTTCTCCTATTTCTCCATCTTGTTTGGATCTTGATTCTGGCCACCAAAAAGTAGTGGTCAGGAAGTCCACTCCCCCAACCTTTATAAGCTCTTCGCATCCTTTCATCCACACACACATAATCAATCATTGCCTTCCTTTCATTCAGTTCACCACCAACCCCCTCCCAGCACACGTCCTCTAACGCACTGCCATTTTCATCTATCTCAGCAGGCATACCCTACTCACCAACTATCTATCCACCTTCACATTCCCTACTTTACCATTCATATCACCGATCAAAAACACTGTCTCATTCCTTCCAGACTTTTCCATGCACACTTCCACATTTGTCCAGAACTCTTCTCTCACTCTGCTTGCACGATCTTGCATTGGCGCATACACGCACACAATCGCCCACATTTGTATTCCAACTTTCAGTCTTACCCACACAATCCTTGACCCAACTGATCCATACTCTCTTATGTTCATCTTCCATCTTTTACTCACAAATATACACACTCCTTTTGCCCTCTCATTCTCACCTACTCCATCACAAATACCCCATCCATACTCCTATTCTCTCACCCTCTCACCTCCCCATTTAGTTTCAGTTACTCCACGTACATCAACTTTCGCACCTGCAAGCACCTGGACAATCTCTTTCTCTTTCACCTCATCATTAGCACCTCTTACATTCCATGATCTGATTACCATGTCTTTTGTCCGGTCCTGGGTTGTCATCTTTTGATCAGTCCTTGTCCGAGGCTTGTTCGTCTTTTTAGTTAGTTGTTTTCCAGGAAGGGGCTCTAACCCTCCGCCAACCCTTTTAGTCGCCTTGTACGACAAGCAGGGATACTGGGGGAGTATTCTTGAAACCCCCCTATATATATATATACAGTAATCACTCCAATATCCGGATCAATAGAGCCATCGGTAGGTTCGGATATTGGTTTTGTCCGGATATTGGGCCCCAGCTTATGGACTTGTACTTACGGACCCTAACACAGAGAAACACCTATACAACTCCCTCCGGACATGCATAGCACCTATTTAACACCCAAATCACACCAATAAGGCACATAAATGACTGAAATAAATGCAATAGACACATAAAATGTGGGTTTAGAAGTATGTTCATACATTAATAAACATTCTGGTACTTATGGACTCTAACCGAACCTAACCTAACCGAACCTAACCGAACTCTGAAAAACACATTCCTACTGCACATGCATGAGGTAAGTTTAGTATGGAAAGAAGTACAGTATGACACTTTCTGGTAAGTATAGTATGGGAAAAAATACAATATGAAACATTCTGGTAAATATAGTATGGAAAATAGTACAACATGAAACATTTTGGCTACTTACAGCAAGTCCCTGGCCACCTCGATGAATAACCGCCTCCTCTCGGACTCTGACAGTAAGAAAGATTTCCTGAAGCACTTGCACTACACTCTTCCTGAAGTCTTGCACTGAACTTAGTCACTAACACACAGAAGTCCGTTCTTTTCACAGTGTTCACTTTAGTCCAAATAATGTTCCATTAAATTTAAGTGTTGCACATTAACTTTTCCCAAGTTTTTTTAAGTTTCCAAAGCCAAAACAAAGAAGGTTAGTTACGTTAAATTTCTTTTCTACTTAGTCTTTTCTCCCAACTTGAAAACCTTAACACAACACACCTTTTTTTCACTGCACAACACTCAAAATTCCCGTGTGGTCTAGTGGAGAAGTTCTTGCTGTTTATTCACTGTCAGAGCCCGAGAGTATCACTGGCAGGCGTCCAAGGGGTGCATCGGTGGGTAGTGGTGATGGCATACCGACTACAGAAGACTCTGAAGACAGCCGCAAACTCACGTCGAGCGGTGACTCCACTGTAGCTGATGTGCTGGGCTGTGGCTCGGAGCATGAGGGCCTGTCTTGGGAGTAATCGGAGTGGAACCAGGGCTTGGCACAGCGGGGGTCACGGGCCTGAAAAAACTGTCAATCGTTGACTGACGCAAGGACCGACGATTCTGGCGATTGATGATGCGCTGCCGGAAAGCACGCACTTCCTCCACGAGTCCCAAGGGCCCCATCTCCCTGTCGCAGTCCGGGTGTTCCAGGTAGTCTAGGACAGAACTCTAGATGTTCCCGGAGTGCGCTCAGCAGGGATGGCTGGAGTAGTGTCCTGCTGGGCGGAGTCTGCATCATCATCGCCTTCGTCGTCGGAATCTTCAAGTTCGGGACTGACACCAGCAACCGAAGACGCGATCTCGATATCAGACAACGTCTGATACCCAGGATCGCCCTCGTCGTCGTCCAACCACTCACGAACATCGTCCACATCAACATCGTCGCCGTGCGTACGTAGCCGTGCATGGAAGTCATCCACGTCAAACCCTAGGAAATCGTACTCCACATCTGTTCCGAGAAGCAGACGAGACCAACCATTTTCAAGAGTTTTCACAGGGACTTCCTTCCATGCACTAGCCCAGTTGTACAGCGCAGACTTGATGTTGTAGCGGCGAAGGTTTTCCAAAAGTCCGATTGCATCGAGTGTCACGTCCTTCCCTGCGCTCGTCCTCGTCCTCGAGAACCACCATCACCTCGTCCAGGAACTTCCGACGGTACAGGCGCTTTGTTGCCACGATCACTCCTTGGTCCATTGGTTGAATGAGAGCAGTCGTATTAGGTGGCAGAAACATGCACCTAATACGGCCATTCTCAGCAACCAAGTCCTTGTCGCACGGGTGGGCAGGTGCATTGTCGAGGAGAAGGAGAGCCTTTACCTGGTCGCGAGGAATTCCCAGTGTCTTCGTCTGGTAATGTATGACCTCCTTGGCGTAAGTGATGGTGAAACCAGTCTTTGAAAATCACAGCTGTGAACCATGCTTTCAAAGAATGGTACCATACGACAGGAAGGACATCCATCACCCCACGAAGGCACCGAGGCTGCTTTGCACGGCCAACAATAACGGGCTTAAGCCGGTGCATGCCGTTAGCATTGGCACAACACAAAGCAGATATCCGTTCCTTAGAAAGCTTGCGGCCAGGTACACGCTTCTCCGTCTCATCGGCGAGAGTGTTCGTTGGCACCGAGCGATAGAATAGGCCAGTTTCGTCAGCGTTATAGACTTGACCGAGAGTGAGGCCCTCCCTGTCGATCAAGCCTTTCACCTTGTGCCGAAACTCGTCCACTCCATCCTCGTTAGCGTCCAATGCTTCGCCATGTGCTTTACGGTTAGTAAGGCCATGTCGCAAGTTGAACGCGAAGAGCCAACCCTCGGATGCCTTGAAGTCTAGGGCGTCGTGAAGCCTTGCAAACTTCTCAGCAGCAGCCTTCAGCTCCGTTCCACGTACCATCACACCAGCTGCACGTTGCTGTCGATACCAAATCAACGTGGAGCGGTCGATCTCTGCATACTTGGGAGTAAACATAACCTTCCTCTCCACGTTGCGTTTGCTTCTCGACGAGAAGTCAGCCGTGTACTGCATGAGCTTGTCTCGGGAACGCTTGATATCAAACAAAGTCGACCGGGCCAGGTTGAACTGCGGAGAATGCGAGAGGAAGACCAACCTGCATCAACCTTCTCCAATATCTCCCGTTTCTTCTCCAGAGTCAACACCACTCTCTTCCTTTTCTCAGGAGGCGGGGCCATCATCACACACACTAAGAGTAGGGCAGAGAGCAGCAGGAGGCCTTGCAGCAAGTACCGCACCACCACAAGCGAGCACGTGGGCAGCCATTACGAAGAGCGCAGGTCCAGTCGCGGTGAGAGACAGGCGGGAAGTGGGAGGATGCAGCGGCGCTCTATCGGACGTCGGAGGAATGACGAACCAAAACAATGCTCTCACGCGGCGCGCGCGGCAAGTTCAAATTACGGACGGCAAAAAATCGATTTTTTTTCCAATTTTTTTGGATTTTCGGACCATTTTGGGAATGTTTGATCCCAGGACGATAAGGTTCGGTTAGTGGGGATGTTCGGTTATTGGGCGTCCGGATATTAGAGGGATTACTGTATATATATATATATATATATATATATATATATATATATATGTCTATTTATCTATCTATCTATCTACCTGTCTATCTATCCATCCATCTGTATACAGTCAAGCCACCTAATTCGCGGAGTTGTAATTTGCTGTGCATTGCCCAACCAGTCCCTATTTTTTTTTTATTCCCCGGAAAAAAACTCAAAAAATGCAGTTCCTATGTTCCAGAGTGGCTCATTTCTGAGGAGTTTTATAATATCTGGACCCATGATATATTCCACGGTTGCTAGCCAGTCACGGACAACCTAGACCCAGCAGCCAATAACAGCCTGGCCCTGGTAGCAAGTGCTCGCACTACAGCTGCCATGTTTTGTTTACCTCCTGTCCTGCCAACCACCAACTTCGTGTGTTCCCCCGTGAGCTCTGAGCGCTACCTGGCTTCCCCCCCCCCCCAAGGTTACCTCTTCCTGGGCTCTGTTATGGACAGCCCCAACCCCCCAAGGCGACGTTCGACCCAAAGAAGGCTCGTCTCAGTTATCAGCAGCGTTTCGACGTTATTCGTTTAGTGGAGAAAGGAGAGAAGTTTGCACAATTTCATTAACTATTTATAAGATTGTCTGTTTGTGTTTGCTGTTGGCTGGTTAGGTGTAGGTAGGGTGCTGTAGGGGTGTTCCACAAGGGTCCAGACTAAATATCCTTTTTTTCCATTGGTTCTTAACTTTTGTAAACCGCGGAATTCGTAATCCGTGGGTAGGTACCAGTCTCTGTACTGCAGATTAGGTAACTCGACTGTATGTGATGTATATGTATAGATATATATATATATATACACACACACACACACACACACACACACACACACACACACGTAGCCTCTGTGGTGCAGTGGTAGAGTGTGCGTTTCATACACTGGTGAACCAGGGTTTGTGCCCCGCCAGGTTAATAAACTTTGGGAGTGTTCACCCGGCCACGTACTGCATTGCCGGACACATGAGGTGCTGTGGTTGAACCAGTGTTGCTTACTATAAAGTATGCTTGCACCCAGTCAGCTTGCGTGGGCCGATTACACTTGGTTCACAGACTACACACACATCCGAAGCCACTACAACACTACAGTTACACTTACAAGCACTTCTCACCCTACATACAATCTCTACCAGACAGCCTAAGCCACTTGGTAAAGATACATTGGCTGTATCGTCCTGACTTCGGTCAGGATAGGCCGGTCCTGCAGTGGATACTCAAACAGATGATGCTGATGATATATATATATATATATATATATATATATATATATATATATATATATTTATATGTGTGTGTGTGTGTGTGTGTGTATACAATGCAGCCTGTATATGCAGTAGGGTTGCATCAAGTGAAGCCCTATTGCATAACGTAACGAGGTTGATATAACATGGGTTCAATGGGGTTAGGGAGGATGACCTCGACTGTGAGGCCTAAAATGACCTAGAAAGCCTCTGCCTCGCTTCTGAAGTTTGTCCTGTCAGTATGAGTCATCACCAAGAGTTCCCCACTCCCCAGGTTGGGGGACAGTTGGAGGGCCTAGATGACCACCCCACATAAAAAGAATCTGTATCTCTTTACTAAATATCTCACTTTGCACTGTTTGTTAAGTACTTGTGCTGTTATTTGGGGAGAGAAATGGTTGTTCAATTACCTTTCACCCACAAAGGAAAAAGACAACAATCACAACCAGTGTAAACACTGGTTGGGCATCTTGGTTCAATCAGCTGTGTAGGGGCCTAGAAAGGGGATGATGGTTACGTTAGTTTGACTTGATTTCCAAGTTACAAGTTTCGGTAATTTCACACACAAAAAAGTATCTCTCTGTCTATCTATTGTCAGATGCCATCATCCCGTACGGGATGACCATTTGATTCTGAGTTATTTGGTTTACAAGGAGGAGCACTAACTCTCCACCAACCCACTTGACACGTAGGGAGCACGTATGGTTTGGTTATATGGTTACCACCCAGCGTTGTAAATGCTTTCTTGGCCTACAGAAAACCATTTGGCTTGTCACTCAATGTAAAGCCACCTGTAATGGAAAGAAAAGCAATAAGTAGTGACAGAAAAGATGGGAGAAATAGGAAGAGAGGAGGGCAGGCACAGGAAAAGAATGATAAAAGGCTAAGGAAGAAGTAGGCAGCACTACATCAAGTGAGTGGATGATGGTTGCCATCACTTCACTTAATATTGCACACTGCACTACTTGTTAAGCACTGTCATAGTTATTTGACAGTAAGTGTTTCACTGATCTTTCTTGCAATAGTGGAGGCCCCAAAAGGGGAGGGTGGTTACGTAAGGTTGACTTGATTTCCAAGTCAGAAGTTTCAGTATTTCACACACAAAAAAGTATTCCTTCACTTAATATTGCACACTGCACTATTTGTTAAGCATTTGCAAATTTATTTGGTACCATAACATTAAGTGTTTCAGTTGCCATTCATGCAAGAGTAGTGGCCCAAAACGGAGATGATGGGTAAGGTTGACACGATTTCCGGGTCACAAGTTTCAGTATTTCACACACAAAAAAATATCACTTAATATTGCACACTGTGTTAGTTGTTAAGCACTTGCACTGTTACTTGGTGATAACAATGGTGCTTTGGCTGCCTTTCGTGCAAGAGTAGAGGGCCCAAATGGGGGATGATGGTTATGTAAAGTTGACACGATTTCCAAGTCACAAGTTCCTGTATTTCACACACAAAAAAGTATCATTTCACGTAATATTGCACACTGCACCATTTGTAAAGCAGTTGCACAATTGTCTGGCAATAACATTGGCATTTCAGTGGCCATTCATGCACAAATTAGAATGAATGGCAACGATTACAGAAATGTAAACACTGGGCAGCCATTTTGGCTTGCGTGCACCACTGTGTCTGCACAAGATTCTTGGAGGTGGCCATTGAAAATATCATCTTAGCGATATCGTGATAAATTTTTTAACGTTGTACAGAGACAGGGTATAACTTTTTAATTATCGTTGTAGCAACTTATCACAACGAGGTGTCGTGTAATGAGGCTACACTGTACTGTAATAAGACACAGCCTTGTCTCAGTCCTGTTTGTACTTTAGAATTATAATTTTAATCTCCTTTTCACACTTTAACAGCTAGTACTTAATTCTCATATTGTAGGCTTTTACATCCTCCAGTGATCTTTTTGCATTTCATATATTCTTAACCCCTAAAGTACGCAATTTGCTTAGCAGGTCTGTCCCTCCAGCTGCAAAATAAGGTCGATTTTTTTACTTTCACCAAGGTAAAAAATTTTTCTTCCACATTTCAGGAGACTGAATTTACACATCTGAAAATGTATGTTTCAGCCAGATTAACCAAATAGTTATCACAAAATTGCCTATCAATGATGCAAAAAGGTTACCAATCCCCCCATGGGCGAAAACAGAAAATTATTATTTACGTTAAATAATTATATATACATAACTAATGTCAATGTGAAGTGTTCCAAAGGCATGAAATGTCAGTGTGGCGTGCGCCCATAGCAACAAAACAAGCCAGGTGAAAAGTGGAGGTGGAGTGTGTGTGGCTGGAGGGGGGAGGAGGATGGAGGGATAGGGGAGAAAGGTTGCTATGCATACACACAGCTGTAGGGAGTATGTTGGGGTATGGTTGGTTGGGAGGGGACAATGTGGAGATGATGCAGTGGGGCTGAGGGAGGTAAAGTGACGGTGGTGGTGGGGGTTCCTTCTCCTCCATGTTAGGGGGCCAATCACGCCATACCACCCCAGACACTCTAGCTCTCATTTGTCTCATCCTATATATGTCACCAAAGGGGGAGTTACCCTCCCCCAGTTTTTTGTGTGTCTTTATCGATCATGCAGGATAGGCTGGCATGTCAAATTACGCAAAAGCACGATCATGCGGCATCGGTCTTTTGGGGTTAATGCATGTCACAAGTTATTTCAGCTAGGCCTCTCATAAGCATTCTCCAGATCCGTGGAGGCAGCATTCAGACTTTGGTTCTTTAGCAAATACATTTCAACCAGCAGCATCAGAGTAAGTGAAATTATTAAAGCAAAATCTTCGTTTTCTAAACCTTTTGTTCCTGTAATGCTGTCTGTCATCATCTGCACTCTCTCAATGGTTACTTTCCTATAGACCTTTCTTTGTAAGCACATTGAAGTCAATTGTGTTATATTATCCTGGGTAAAATCAGGGTCATTGAAGATCAGTTTAAGTTCATGCTAGCTCTTTCACATGCACGGGTGCACTCAGATGTGATCAATTCAGGACAGGGTTGGCATTGATTTAATCATTGATTTTTTTTTTTTTTTTTTCCCCTAAAAAGTCATGATTTTTTTTACTTTTTTTTATTTAAAAGTTGACAAAAATATGATATGAAGGTTTATAAAAGTTTTGTATAACTTTGTGTTGGCATTCATTTATTCAGATACTTAAGCATTAAGTTAGCAGATTTTGGAGAATGGTGCCATTATGAATTGCTACATTGTATGACATTTAGTTACATTTGTGTAAATAAGTATTGCAATTATTTGTACATCTGAAATAATGAGCCATAAATAAAAAAACAAAGCCATAAGACTAGGTAAACTATGCTTGGTCACTTAAGGCTATGTCATAATAATATCAGCTTAAGATTTTTCTGTGTGGTAATATAATCAGCTTTGGAATATGCTGTCTTGATTACCACTGGGGGAGGGGGGTTTTTCAAGAATACTCCCCCAGTATCCCTGCTTGTTGTAAAAGGCGACTAAAAGGGTTGGCGGAGGGTTAGTGCCCCTACCCGGAAATCAACTAACTAAAAAGACAAACAAAAAGCCTCGGACAAGGACTGGCCAAACGATGACAACCCAGAACCGGACAAAGGACTTGGGAATGGCAACATGGAATGTAAGAGGTGCGAATGATGAGGTGAAAGAGAGAGAGATTGTCCAGGTGCTTGAGGGTGCGAAAGTGGATGTATGTGGAATAACTGAAACAAAATGGAGAGGAGAAAGTGTGAGAGAATGGGAGTATGGATGGGGTATATGTGCATGAGTAGGTGAGAATGAGAGGGCAAAAGAGGGAGTATGTATAGTTGTGAGTAAAAGATGGAAGAAGAGCATAAGACATTATGGATCACTTGGGTCAAGGATTGTGTGGGTAAGGTTGAAAGTTGGAATACAAATGTGGGCGATTGTGTGTGTGTATGCGCCAACGCAAGATTGTGCTAGCAGAGTGAGAGAAGAGTTCTGGACAAATGTGGAAGTGTGCATGGAAAAGTTTGGAAGGAATGAGAGAGTGTTTTTGATCGGTGATATGAATGGTAATGTAGGGAATGTGAAGGTGGATGGAATAGTTGGTGAGTGGGGTGTGCCTGCTGAGATAGATGAGAATGGCAATGTGTTAGTGGACATTTGTGCTGGGAGGGGGTTGGTGATAGCCAATACCCTCTTTAGGCATAAAATGATCCATAGGTATACATGGCGAGTGATGAGAAAGGTGGGTGGTGAACTGAAAAAGGAAGGCAATGATTGATTATGTGTGTGTGGATGAAAGGATGCAAAGATGTGTAATGGATGCAAGAGCTTATAGAGGTTGGGGGAGTGGACTTTCTGACCATTACTTGGTGGTGGCCAGAATTAGGATCCAAGTAAGATGGAGAAATAGAAGAAGGGAAAAACGAGAGGAAGGAGAGTGGAAAGGTTACAAGAGAATGAGAAAAAAGCAGAGTATAAGAGAGAAGTGGAGGAACGATGGGGCAAATATGAACTGGAGCAGATGGGGGACGTGGAGGGTGTGTGTAGGATAATTACAGAAGAAATATGTGCAGCATGTGATGTGGTGTGTGGGATGAAGAGAAGACGGAGGGGGGTGCAAGGAACAGCGTGGTGGACTGAAGAGGTGATACAGGCTGTGGCACAAAAGAAGAAAGCATACAATGAATGGATAAGAAATAGGGACGTGGAAGAAGTTGAGAGGCTGAAGAGAGAGTTATATGTAGAAAGAAAGAGAGAGGTGAAAAGATTAGTAAGAGAGAGGAAGAAGAGAGTGAATGAGGAATTTGAGTGTAAAGTGTAGGGACTGTAAGAAAATGTTCTGGAAAGAGGTGAAGAGATTAAGACAGGGTGGAAGTGAGGTTAGCAGGGGAGTGAAAGATGAAAATGGTAGATTACTAATGGAGAAGGGAGAAAAAATGAGCAGATGGAGAGAACACTTTAAAGAATTGTTGAACATACAGGATGGAAGTAATGTGAGTATAAGTGGGTGGGGAATGGCTGGGAGAAGGAGGGAGGTGAGAAGACAGGAAGAAATCAGTAGGATAGAAGTTGTGGAAGCAATGAGGAAAATTAAATTGGGGAGAGCCCTAGGAATTGATGGAGTGTGTGGTGAAATGCTGAAGCATGGGGGAGAGATAGTAGTAGAATGGATGTGGAAGATGTGCAGATTGGCCTGGGAGGAAGGTAGAGTCCTGGAGGATTGGAAGTCAAGTATAATTATTCCCTTGTACAAAGGAAAAGGGGAAAAAGAAGTTTATGGTAATCACAGGGGCATTTATCTTCTTAGTATAATAGGAAAAGTGTATGGCAGGATACTTATTGACAGAGTTAAAGGAAGAACAGAGGAATTAGTTGGAGAAGAACAGAGAGGCTTTAGGAAGGGAAGAGGTTGTGTAGATCAGATATTCATTCTTAGATCATTAGTGGATAAGTTTCTAGAGAAGGGAAAGAAGTTGTATACGGCTTTCATGGATTTGGAGAAAGTACATGACAGGGTGAATAGACAAGGATTGTGGAAAGTATTAAGAATATATGGAGTAGATGGGAAGTTTTTGAATGCTGTGAAGAGTATGTATGATGGTGCTAAGGCTGCAGTGCGTGTGGATGGTGAACTAAGTGAATTTTTCTCTTTGAAGGTTGGGTTGAAACAGGGATGTGTCATGCCTCCATGATTGTTCAATCTGTACATGGATGGGGTAATAAAAGAGGTACAAGGTAGGGTAGTGGATGTTGGAGTGGCCCTGGTGAGAGAGGATAGTGTTTGGAAACTCCTTGTACTGTTGTTTGGAGATGATACTGTGTTTTTGAGTGAAGACGAAGGGGAGCTGCAAGGCTTGGTGGATGAATTTGGGAGAGTGTATTAGAAACGGAATCTAAAGATGAATGTAGGGAAGAGTAAAGTGATGGTCTTTGAGAGAGGTGAAGTCAGTGAATGTACAGCGAGGTTGGATGGTGAGGAATTGGAAAATGTGAGTACGTTTAAGTACTTGGGTAGTGTGATGAGTAAGGATGGAGGTTTGGAGGGTGAAGTGCTTGAAAGGGTACAGCAGGGAAGAAAGGTTGCTGGTTCCTTGAAAGCAGTGATAAGAAACAGGGAAGTGAGCATGGAAGTGAAAAAGTTACTACATGACAGTACTGTATTGTGATACCAACTCTAACGGATGGAAGTGAAGCTTGGACGTTGTTGGAAGGACACAAGTCAAGAGTGAGAGCAGTGGAAATGAGTTATTTAAGAGGAGCCTGTGGAGTCACATGGAGAGACAGGCTGACGAATGAGGATATAAAGGAGCGCTGTGGTGTGGATGTGGATGTGATAGGAAGCGTTATGAGGAACACTCTGAGGTGGTTTGGCCATGTGGAGAGGATGGAGGGTGACAGACTGACGAAGAGAGTGTATGTGAGTGAGGTGGAGGGGGGAAGAGGGAGGGGGAGGCCGAGGATGAGATGGAGGGATAGGGTGGAGAGGTATATGAGAGAGGGGGTTGTGAGTTGGGAGCAGGGCAGTGAAATGGCGGGGCACAGGGTGACGTGGAGGCGATTTGTTTGTGGCCACCCCAAACGGGATTGAGGCGTCTGGCAATAGATAGATTACCACTGGCAACTCAGCCTTAACCAGTAATATACAGACAGGACTTGAACAGGTATGTGTCTGGATTCTGGGCAATGGCTTTCAGCCTGAACCATCAGTAGATAGACAGGGCATGAAGTTAACGTATTCAGTGTACTGCTTTTGAAATATTAGCTATATAATAAACAAAAATCCAAAAAATAAATAAATCAATTTTTTTTTTTTTTTTTTTTTTTAAATAATAATAAAAAAATCACCAACCCTGATTCAGGCTCTTTCAGAACAGTTCTGTTCAGGTTTATTTAAGCCTTTCATATCCATTTATGCCTTTCGTATCCATTCTTGCTCAGTTATGTCAGTCTTGATCAGTTCATGTCATGGTCCACTATTTCATGTTCAGTCAGGCCTTTGTATATATTCTGGTATAAATTATTCAGGATGCTTTCGGTCCAGTAAGATCAAATCAGATTCTTTTTCGTCAGATCATGTTGAGTTAGGTCACCTGGTGCAGTCAGAGTTTTAATATTCATTCAGCCACTTCTGGATGGTTGTGGTTCAGTTAGGTCCAGTGAGATTCAGTTAAACCACATGAGGTCCTTTCAAACCCAGTCAGGTCATCTTTCATCCAGTTAGGTCTCTCTATGTTCTTTAGCTTTCTGAAATTCTCCCCAGTACTGGTAATTATGAGAGAAGAGAAATTTAAGCACAGGTTTTCACACCTGGCAAACATTTTCATTCTTGCTCAGTACCCCCCCTCCTTCCTTCCTCTCTCTCTCTCTCTTTCATTCTTGCTTAGTTTTTTTTTTTTATGCGAGGAAGAAGGAACCAAAGGCCATGAGCCCGCAATTACAGTTCCCTCCAAGAGAAAAACAAAATACAATAGAGAGCCAAATTCAAGATCCGATCATTTTGAGATGCCTGGACACACTGCATTTGAAAGACTGGAGATCATAGGCAGCAGGAAATACAGACAGAGGGAGACAGTTCCAGAGCTGACCTGTTGCATAAATGAAAGACTGGGAGTAACGGTTAACTCTTGCATTAGAGAGTTGGACAGAAAAGGGATTAGAGTTTGCTGCCAGACGGGTGCTACGCGCCCGTCGTAGAGGTGGAGGAATGCAAGCAGACAGTTCAGAGGAGCAATGACC
The DNA here is from genome assembly GCF_032717465.1 of Coenobita brevimanus. NCBI lineage: Eukaryota > Metazoa > Arthropoda > Malacostraca > Decapoda > Coenobitidae > Coenobita > Coenobita brevimanus. Next base: position 11,320,669 of record NC_137028.1, on the reverse strand, counting down.
ATTAAAGTAGCGATAGAAAAGAGATAAAGATGCAACAGTGCGGGGAAGAGACAGAGGTTGAAGGGAGTCATTAAGAGGAGGAGAGTTAATGAGACGAAAAGCTTTTGACTCCACCCTATTGAGAAGAGCTGTATGTGGGGAGCCTCCCCACACATGAGAGTTGTACTCCACACAGGGGCGGATAAAACCCCTGTATAGAGTCAACAATTGTGCAGGGGTAAAGAAAGAGCGGAGTCTGCTTAGCACACCCAATCTCTTGGAAGCAGATTTTACAAGAGATGTAATATGATCTTTCCAAGATAAGTCGCGAGTAAATGAAACCCCAAGCATGTTCAAGGATGATGCAGGATTAAGCTGAATATTATTAAACATTAGTGGGTATACCTGTGGAAGATTTTGTTGGGTTGATAGGTGTAAGATCTGAGTCTTAGATGCATTAAAAACAACCATATTATTTTTACCCCAGTCAGAGATACGAGCCAAGTCAGACATTAGGTGTGCCATAGCCTCATCCCTTGTTTGTTGAAGTAACTGTTGAGATGGGCATTGCGGGAACCAAATGGAAAGGTGAAGGGTGGAGTCATCAGCGTATGAGTGGATAGGGTTAGATGTACAGCTTAGAAGATCATTGATGAATAAAAGGAAGAGAGTAGGTGATAGGACAGAGCCCTGAGGAACACCACTGTTGATAGATCTAGGAGAAGAACGATGGCCGTCTACAACAGCGGCTATAGAACGACCAGAAAGGAAGCTAGCGATGAAGGCACAGATAGAAGGATAGAAACCGTAGGAGGGCAGTTTGGAAATTAAAGATTTATGCCAGACTTGATCAAAAGCCTTTTAGATGTCAAGTGCAATGGCAAAGCTTTCGCCAAAGTCCCGAAAGGAGGATGACCAGGAGTCTGAAAGGTAGGTGAGAAGATCGCCAGTGGAGCATCCCTGACGGAACCTGTACTGACGATCAGAAAGAAGGTTGTGATAGGAAAGATGCCTTAAAATTTTTCTATTGAGAATTGACTTGAAAAATTTTGAAATACAGGACGTTAAAGCAATTGGACGATAGTTGGAGGGTTGGGAGTGGTCACCCTTCTTTGTGACTGACTGAATGAGAGCAAACTTCCAGCAAGAAGGAAAGGTACAAGTTGACAGACAAAGGCGAAAGAGTTTGCCTAGGCAGGGTGTAAGCACAGAAGCACAGTTCTTGAGAACAACAGGAGGGACCCCATCAGGCCCATATGCCTTGTTAGTACTGAGGCCAGTAATGGCAGAAAATACATCAACTGAAGAAATTTTAATGTCAGCCATGAGGAAGTCAGAGGGGGGAAGAGATGGAGGAACAGCACCAGAATCGTCTAAGGCGGAATTGGAGGAGAAAGTCTGTGCGAAGAGATCTGCTTTATCAGTAGAAGAAATAGCTACAGAACCATCAGAGTAGAAAAGAGGAGGGAAGGATGATGAGGTGAAGTTGTTAGAAAGATTTTTGGCAAGGTGCCAGAAGGAGCGGGAAGAATTCGAGTTGGAGAGTTCAGAGCATTTAGTTTTTCATTCATTCATTCATTGCCAGACGCCATGTATCCCAAACGGGGTGGCCAATGGCTTAGAGTTAATTGTTTTACAGGGAGGGGCACTAATCCTCCACCAACCCCACTTGACACGTAGGGATGCCAACAGCATCTGGTGTTCCCAGGCGGTCACCCATCCAAGTACTAACCAGACCCAATGTAGCATTTAGTATGGATGAAATTATTTTTAGTAGAGCGAAGAACAGACTTAGCACGATTCCGGGCAGAAACGTAAAGATGATGTGATTCAGGGGTGGGTTGGCTCCAGTACCTTTTGTAGGCCCTCTCCTTGTTGCGGACAGCATTAGGAGAAGCGTGATTAAACCAAGACTTTCTTGCTTTAGTCAAAGGATATGAGAAAGGAATGTATGCTTCCATGCCCGAGAGAATAACCTCCGTAATGCGCAAGGCACACTCAGATGGCTCCCGGCCATGGAAGCAATAATCATTCCAGGGAAAATCAAAGAAGTACTGCCTGAGGGCCTCCCAGTCCGCGGCTCCAAAATGCCACAAACGATGTTTCCCTGGAGGGTCCACAGGCTGTACCGGAGTGATAGGACAGGTTAAGGTAATAAGGTTGTGATCGGAGGAGCCCAACGGAGAGAAAAGATTAACAGAGTAAGGAGGAGGATTAGTTGTGAGGAAGAGGTCAAGTATGTTGGGGCTCTCTCCAAGGCGGTCAGGAATACGGGTAGGGTGCTGTACAAGCTGCTCTAGGTCATTAAGGATAGAAAAGATGTAGGCTTGTTCACCAGGTGGATCCGTGAAAGGAGAGGAGAGCCAAAGGTGGTGGTGAACATTGAAATCTCCTAGAATGGAGATTACAGGGAAAGGAGAAATGGATAGAATGTGTTCCATCATAGAAGTAAGATAGTCGAAGAATTTTTGAGTCAGTAGAATTAGGGGATAAGTAAACAGCACAGATATATTTAGTCAGAGAATGACAGGAAAGCCGAAGCCAGAGTGTAGAGAATTCAGAAGAATCGAGTTCAGGAACACGAGAGGAAGACAAGTCGTTGTGTATATATACACAACAGCCACCTTTGGCTTTGAAATGAGCATAGAGAAAGTAGGAGGATACAGAAAAGGGTTTGCTGTCAGTTGCCTCAGACAGCTGAGTCTCCGTTAGAAAAAGAAGGTGAGGTTTAGAGGAGGAGAGGTGGTGCTCAACAGAGCGAAAGTTAGAGGAAAGGCTGTGAATGTTGCAGAAATGAAGAAGAAGAGAGTCAGACAGTGGTTCCAGGCACCTCGAGTCGTCACCGGGAGAGGGGCGGATGGTGGGGGCATTTATGGTCCCCCTCCCTGGGGACCTCAAGGCTTGGTGAAGAGACGCCATTTTAAATGAATTTTGAATAGGAAGTGTAGTGTGTACTGTGCATGTAGTTTGGTGTAGATAGTTAGAGAAATTTGTACTGGAGAGCATGCTGGCCTACTCTCTGTGTAACTGAGACACTGAAAAAGTTCAGCAAAGGGGGATGGTCAGGAACTAGTCCTGAGGGCTGATGAAACGGGAGCTCCAGCATTCCCTGTCATCAGCTTTCCATCCACCTCGGGAGTACTGCCCTGCTCGACTGGTGCTACAGTCTAAACCCCCCCTCCTTCCTTCCTCTCTCTCTCTCTCTTTTTTTTACATTTTCGTTCTTGTTCATTTACTCCCCTCCCCTTCCCCCCTTTTTTCACAATACATCACTGTTTTTCTGAATGTTTTCTCTTTATTTTTAGATTTAAATATATATATATATATATATATATCTATCTATCTATCTATCTATCTATAGCCCGACGCCCTAATCCCGCAAAGGGTGGCCGTAGACAAAACGCCTCCAAGTCACTCTGTCACCCACCATTTGACTCCCCTCCCCCCAACTCACCCCCCCTCCCTCATATACCTCTCAACTCCATCCCTCCACCTCATCCTCGGTCTACCCCTCCCTCTCCCTCCCTCCACCTCACCTACATACATCCTCTTAGTCAGTCTTTCATTCTCCATTCTCTCCACATGTCCAAACCACCTCAGTTTATTTCTCCTAATCTTTTCAATCACATCCACATCTACCCCACAACGTTCCTTCACTTCTTCATTCGTCAACCTGTCCCTCCACGTCACTCCACATGCTCCTCTCAAGTAACTCATTTCCACTGCTCTCACTCTTGACTTGTTCCCCTCTTGCAAGGTCCACGCCTCGCTTCCATACGTCAGGGTAGGGATCACAATACCATCATGCAGTGACTTCTTAACTTCCATACTCACCTCCCTATTTCTCATCACTGCTTTCAGTGTACCAACAACCTTTCTTCCCTGCTGTACCCTTTCACGTACTTCATCCCCCAAAGTTCCATCCTTACTCATCACACTACCCAAGTACTTGAATGCACTCACATTCTCCATATCCTCACCATCCAACCTCACTGCACACTCTGTGACTTCATTCCTCTCAAACACCATAACTTTACTTTTGTTTACATTAACTTTCAGCTTCCTCCTCCTACACACTGTCCCAAATTCATTCACCAAACCTTGCAACTCCCATTCATCTTCACTCAACAATACTGTATCATCAGGAAACAGCAACACCGGAAGCTTCCAAATCTCACCCTCATTCATTAGGGCCACCCCCACATTCACTGCCCTACCTTGCACCTCCTTTACAACTCCATCTATATATATATTAAACAGCCATGGAGACATCACACACCCCTGTTTCAGTCCCACGTTGAGATCAAAGAACTCACTCAGCTCACCATCCACTCGCACCGTAGCCCTAGCTCCCTCATACATACTCTTCACAGCACTCAACAATTTCCCCTCCACTCCATATATTCTTAATACCTTCCACATACCTTGCCTATCTATTCTGTCATAAGCTTTCTCCAAGTCCATGAAGGCAGCATACACTTTCCTTCCCTTCTCTAGATACTTCTCCACTAAACATCTTAGAACAAATATCTGATCTACACACCCTTTTCCCTTCCTAAATCCCCCTTGTTCTTCTCCAACTAGCTCCTCTGTCATATGCCTAACCCTATCAATGAGTATTCTACCATATATTTTACCAGTCACACTAAGAAGGCAAATACCCCTATGGTTACCACATACTTCTCTCTCCCCGTTTCATTTGTACAGAGGAACAATTATACCTGATTTCCAGTCCTCTGGAACCCTTCCCTCTTCCCAAGCCAATCTACGCAACTTCCATATCCACTCCACAACAGTCTCACCCCCATACCTAAGCATTTCACCACACACTCCATCAATTCCTGGGGCCTTTCCCAGCTTAATCTTCATCGCTTCCACTACTTCCGACCTACTGATCTCTTCCTCCCTCCTCTCATCTCTTCTTCTCCCAGCCATTCCCCAACCACTTATACTCACACTGCTTTCACTCTCTACATTCAACAAATCCTCAAAGTGCTCCTTCCATCTCCTCAATTTCTCTCTCTTCTCCACCAACAATCTATTATTCCTATCTTTCACTCCCCTACTATTTCCCCTTTCACACTGCCTTACTTTCTTTACCTCCTTCCAAAACAATTTCTTACTCTCCCTCCATTTCACACTCAGATTCCTCCCAAACTCTTCATCCACTTTCTTCTTACTCTCCTTCACCAGTCTCTTAACCTCCCTTCTCCTGCTCACATATACCTCTCTTCTCTCTCTCATCTTCTCACCTATCTCTACTCGCCAACCATTCACCATATGCCTTCTTCTTTTGTTCCACAGCTCGTTTCACTTCATCATTCCACCATGCTGTCCCTTGCACACTCCTTGGATCTCCTCCTCACTCCACAAACCGCCTCACACGCTGCGCTTATCTCTTCCGTGAATATCTTACATACGTCTTCCACCCTTCCATCTGCTCTAGCTCATACCTTCCCAATCTTTCTTCCACTATGCTCTTATACTCTGTCCTTTTCTCACTATCTTGCAATTTCTCCACTCTTCTCACAGGAGCTGCTTCCTCCTGTCTTCCCCTTCATCTCCTCAACCACTTTCTTTGCAGTATATATATATATATATATATATATATATATATATATATATATATATATATATATATATATATATATATATATATATATATATATATATATATATATATATATATATATATATATATATATATATATATATATATATATATATATATATATATATATATATATATATATATATATATATATACATATATATATATATATATATATATTATATATACAGCTGCGTACTGGAGTTTGAATTCAGAAGTAAGAAGGTTAGCTAGGAGAGATAAAAGAAGATGTGTGGATGAAAAGGTTGCAGAGACTGAAATCTTAATAAACAAAAATGATGGACAGAGTCAAAGAATAGCATATGAATCGATTAGAGACCTGAGTGGTAATGCAGGTAAATGCAAGGAAATACCAGTTAGAGACAGGGAAGGAAATTTATTGACCAAAGATGGAGATATGAAAAATAGATGGAAAGAGCATTTTGAGACAGTTCTTAATAGACCAATACCACCAGAAGAGGATATACCGTCTGCTCAGGAAGATTTAAATATAGAAACAGGAGAGTTGAGGCTTGCAGAAGTGGAGAAAGCAGTAAAACAGTTAAAGAATAATAAGGCAGCAGGGGAGGATGGTTTATTTCCGGAAATGTTTAAAGTGGAGAGGGATAGATTAATAATGATCTTGACCAAGCTATTCAATAAGATATGGGTGACGGGGTTACTACCATCAGTTTGGAAGAATGGTGTAATTGTTAAAGTTCCGAAGAAGGGAGACCTGAGTGAATTATTGGAGGGGAATCTCTTTGTCACCGATAGCTTTGAAAGTTTTCAGTAGAGTGTTGTTAAATAGGTTGGAGCCAGTGGTTGAGAGTATTCTGAGGGTTGAACAGGCTGGTTTTAGAATGGGACATGGTTGCAATGATCAGATCTTTATAGTTAGGCATTTGATGCAGCAAGTTAATGAAATGAGAGTACCATTAAGTCTTTGTTTTGTTGATTTTGAAAAGGCTTTTGATAGTGTTTTGAGAGAGACTATGAGGAAGATCATGAGACATTATGGAATACCAGAGGAGTTTGTGAGGGTCATTATGAACATGCATGAGGACACATTTTGTAAAGTGATGGTTGATGGTTGTCTGAGTAATTCGTTTGAAGTCAAGTCCGGAGTAATTCAAGGTGGTGTTCTATCGCCTTTACTATTTATATTGGTCATTGATTACATTATGAAACGCTTTGGAACAGAAACCGGTGCAGGTATACTTTGAGGAGAGAACAGGAAACTTTTGGATTTAGATTATGCAGATGATATAGTTTTGATTTGTGATAGGCCAGAAGAGATGCAGAGAGTGTTGGAATGTTTGGTGAGTGAAGGTCGCAAGGTGGGTTTGGTTATTAATTGTGGAAAAACTGAAATAATCAATATGAATATGGAAAATGTGCAGGAATGTGTAATTGGAGGTATGGTTGTAAAGCAAGTTGATAGGTTTAAATATTTAGGTACTTATTTAGCCAAGGATGGTTCTTTGAACTTTGAATTCGAGGAAAGGTTAAAGAAGGCTAATCAGGCAATGGGAATGCTTAAAAATATTTGGAATAATAACAGTTTTTCTGTGCATACAAAAATCAAACTTTATAAGGTAATGGTTAGGAGTATCTTAATTTATGGACACGAGTCTTGGTACAGCACAGTGACTATGGAAAATAAATTCTTGGTGTTTGAAAATAAAGCACTTAGAAGAATATTAGGAGTTAAGTGGTGGGAAAGGATACCAAATAGTAGAATTTGAGAATTAACGGGAGTGCAGCCGGTCGATGAATATGTTAGGTTCTCACGATGGAAGTGGCTAGGACATGTGTATAGGAGACAGGGAATAGTACAAGGTACACCAGGGTGGGTGGCACTTGGTAGGAGAGGTAGAGGAAGGCCAAAAGAGACGTGGGTGAGGACAATGAGACGGGAAGCTGGAGATGAGTGTTGGGGAGATCTTGAGGAGTTAGCACAATATAGGATGTGGTGGTGTGAGTTCATCGAGGCCCTATGCATCCCCGAGGGTGCCACAGGAAATGATTGATTGATTGATTGATATATATATATATATATATATTATATATATATATATATATATATATATTTATATATATATATATATATATATATATATATATATATATATATACTATATATATATATATATATATATATATATATATATATATATACGTTAGGACTCCATATTATAATTACAAATCATAATAGATAGATAGATAAATAGACAAATAGACAGCTCTATGCGAGCCTGGGAATGCGAAATGATCTTGCAAGTTACACTGAGGAAAAGCTGACGACAGATTACGAAGTAGCCAGTCAGGAGATGATGCAGTTAGTTTGTCAGCAATACACCAGGAGAACAAAGCCTAGTTGACCATACACACACATACACACATACTCACACACAGGCTTCTAGAACTTTCCAGCCACAGTGAACACACGTGACACGACTCCTGTTTCACCAGAATTTAGGAAAGAGAGCTCAGAAGGAGAGAGGCGATAGAATCGGCAGGTAGTGGGGAGAAAGGCTTAGCAACTTGGGAGAGAGAGAGAGAGAGAGCGAGACAGGGAGACAGGGACTCTACTTATACTCACTCGTGTGCGAGAGACTTGTTAATATTTCCAAGACAAATAAAAATAGTCCCATACTATTCTTTACCTCTCCTGTCATTGCATGACAAATGGGAAAGAAGATCATCTACTTACAAAAACTCAAGTATAACAACCGCTCGTCCACAAGTCTAATATATATAACTTCTCTACAAGTAACTACAAATTTTTTTTTATGACATTTGGTGGCAGCGGTGTGATAAAGATGTCATAAAAAAACTTTGTAGTTACTTGTAGAGAAGTTATATATATTAGACTTGTGGACGAGCGGTTGTTATACTTGAGTTTTTGTAAGTAGATAATCTTCTTTCCCATTTGTCATGCAATGACAGGAGAGGTAAAGAATAGTATGGGACTATTTTTATTTGTCTTGGAAATATTAACAAGTCTCTCGCACACGAGTGAGTATAAGTAGAGTCCCTGTCTCCCTGTCTCGCTCTCTCTCTCTCTCTCCCTAGGTGCTAAGCCTTTCTCCCCACTACCTGCCGATTCTATCGCCTCTCTCCTTCTGAGCTCTCTTTCCTAAATTCTGGTGAAACAGGAGTCGTGTCACGTGTGTTCACTGTGGTTGGAAAGTTCTAGAAGCCTGTGTGTGAGTATGTGTGTATGTGTGTGTATGGTCAACTAGGCTTTGTTCTCCTGGTGTATTGCTGACAAACTAACTGCATCATCTCCTGACTGGCTACTTCGTAATCTGTCGTCAGCTTTTCCTCAGTGTAACTTGCAAGATCATTTCCCATTCCCAGGCTCGCAAAGAGCTGTCTATCTGTCTATTTATCTATCTATCTATTATGTTTTGTAATTATAATATGGAGTCCTAACATATATATACATATATATATACTGTATATATATTATATATATATATATATATATTATATATATATATATATATACATATATATATATATATATATATATATATATATATATATATGTACATGTTGCTGTGGATGGAAGAATAGATGCAGAAGTGAAGTTTAGAATAAATGAAGTAGGAAAGGTGCTGGGAGGAATGAAAAAAGTGTTTAAATGTCGTTCGCTTAGAATGGATGTAAAGAGAAGGCTGTATGAGGGTGTTGTGGTACTGACTGCATTATATGGGGCTGAAACATGGAATATGGGTGTAGCAGAGAGGAAAAGTTTGAATGTAATGGAGATGAGGTGTCTGAGGAGTATGTGTGGAGTGACACATATGGATCGGGTGCGAAATGATGAAGTGCGAAGGAGAACTGGATTTGTTCGGGAGATGGCTGGTAGAGTTGAGCAGAGGGTGTTGTGATGGTTTGGGCATATGGAGAGAATGGATAATGAGCGATTGGTGAAAAAGATAACTAGATCTGATGAGAGAGGTGTAAGGCTGAGAGGAAGACCACGAATAGGATGGATGGACAGTGTGAAGAGAGCGCTGGATGCGAGAGGGATGTCTGTTGAGCAAGGAAGAGTGGCTGTGCGTGACAGAAATAAATGGAGAGAAATTGTGAATGAATAAGTGATGACGCAGCCCTGAGGGGATATTCTCCAGCATTTGGTCTGATCAGCTAGTCAGGTCAGGTGCGGGTAAGGGGATGGGTCTGTTATGATGTGGCTGGGGTAAACCAGTTCTGCTGTCGGGCCCTGCTGCAGATGTCACTGATTGCATTGCGCAGCTGACCCTTGTGCGGTGTGGTGCGGTGAGGATCTGTCCGTTCTCCCCTTTGGGGCTAAGATGCGAATGAATGTGTTTGAATGGATGAGTAAATGGGGAGTGTGTCGTCCTGTCTCGGCTACCTCCCTTTCCTTGGGGGAAGCAGCCTAGGTATATAGATAGATATGTATTATATATATATATATATATATATATATATATATATATATATATATATTTATATATATATATATATATATATATATATATATATATATATATATATATATTATATATATATAATATCATCTTTGTAGCTCAAAACTTTGGCCATGGTCATTGTATTTCATGAAGTCTCCACTGGTTGTTTTTTATTATTTGAGTGAATGTTCCCTAGAAGAAAAAATATGAAAAAAAATCTGGTAAATATGATACTGGAGCCAACACCATTGGCATTTTTCATGCATGGGAGGGAGGGAGGGAGGGCTTGTAGTAGAAAGTTGCAGATTGTTTGTGTTCAGTTTATCAGTTTATGTTCTACTATGTTTTTTTTGGAATATGACACAAATTCTTGTAGAACACTAATCTCTGGAACAATTTATATGAATTTAGCATTTCAGAGCAAAATGGATCATGAGAAATTTTGATGGTACAGATATGTCAAAATCCATGAGAGGGTTGTGGTCAGTTCAGGTTCATTAAGGAAATGAATCAGGTCATAATATATTGTCAGTCAGTTTAGTTCTTGTTCATTCAGGACACCTAACCCATGGCTTGCTCAGATACCATTTTTTTGTCCCACCCTCCGGTGTGCCAAAAATGAAGGGGAAAAATTATTATTATTATTTTTTATTTTATTTATTTTTTTTTTTTATTTTTTTTTTTTTACAAACATGAATGGCATCATCTGGTGAAGAAAAACAATCTCTCTCTCTCTCTTTCTCTCTCTCTCCCTCTTTCTCTGTCTGTCTGTCTCTCTCTCTCTCTCTCTCTCTCTCTCTCTCTCTCTCTCTCTCTCTTTCATGCATAAATTTATGTAGGGAGTAGTGAAAAATGATTTTAAAAACTTTTTTTTTTTTTTTTTAATCATGAACTTGAAGATAAATATCCAGGGCATCATCTGGGGAAAAAAAAAAAAAAAAAAAAAAAAAAAAAATCTCTCTCTCCATCTTGGCATAGCGCTATGCGTAAGTTTGCATGGGGGTGGAGTAGTTAGCGGTTGATGCACGGCCAGCACAGCCTGAGCTGTGGCTTGCAATCCACAGGTTAATGTCTAATCCAATCCTTATAAATTCAAATTAATAAGTTAATTGCATGGACATTCACTGGTATACCAGTATGATTCTTCCTAACTGTGTATTGGAACAGCTGTGGTAAATTGTGATTAAACTACCATTGCTAGAGCCATACCGTAATATCAGTTCCTTTGAGCATGTGATCGAAAACGATGAAGATGTACATATTTTTGCAGATGATGAGGTTTTAAGCAAATAATTCATGCAATGTTGTTATCCAGAATGTGTTTACCAAAGATACAGAAATTGTCCCTAGTATGTGTGTACTGTACATCAGTGTACAGTACATGCTGGTACTGTAATACTTGCATTACTACATTTTTTTAGTTAGTGTGAAGTGTGAAGTCTCCATAGTTTTCTCTGTTGTTGCAGATACATAGCTTAACTGTTCTTGATTACCCTTATTTGCTTTACAGTTTGAGAAGCTTGATTTTGGTGAGACCAATGTGCTGGATCAGTTTTACAATGCTGATGTTGCGATTGTGGACCTGTCCATCGTGCTGCAGCAGCATGCACTCTTTTACCATCTGGGAGTGCGTGAAAGCTTCCACATGAAGGAAAATATCTTACTCTTCAATGATTATGATTCAGAAGTCACCATGATGCCTCTGAAGGTCAGTCTTGAAGAGGAGTGAGGGATACATTTAAGGGATTTGGTAGATGGAGGGACCTGTTGATTTTATTGGCTCCTGGTGCATGTGGTGTATATTGGTTAGAATAGTGAGCTGCTGTCCAGAGGGATGCAGCATCAACCCTAGGCTAAGGGAGGGGTTAGTTTGTAGATCTGAATTTTGTTTACACTGTCTTTGTGTGTCTTCCATAAGATCCACCATGTTGTTACGGAAATATCTTTAATACCATAACATCAGTCTGAGTGTTTGGTTTGACCAGTGATTACTACCTCTGAACTAGTGACATGTAACACACCCTCACATGTCACCACTTCAGATATGTCTGTGCATGTTTGTTGTGGCCCTGGGTTTGTCTGAATGTAAACTTGATTGACTTCTGACTGAAGTTGCCATTTTGCAATCCACCACCCTCTTTATAGGGGAGAGAGAGAGAGAGAGAGAGGGAGAGGGAGTTTTGAAACATTTATGTAACCAAGCTATATCAGTACCAGTGCATGAAGGTGTCTGTCTCCAGCATCATATTTATACTCATAAAGGGTAAACATTGTGCTGGAGAGGGACACTGACAAAACAAGGCATCTCTGCTGCCTAGTTGCACAAATGTCCCCTCAGCTCTCCCTGTCCCCCAGAAGGAGGTTGGTGGACTGCAAAAAGGCAGTTTCACCCTACAGTCCACTGGGTTCATGTCCAAATGAGCCTGGGGTCATAAGAACAGCAAGAGGGTGAACACAACCTTGTATACTACAGGAAATCTGGCCACTTTAGCAGAGATCTTTTGAAGAGGGTATTTTGAAGAATTGTCTGTGATGTGAGAATGATGTGAATAAATATATTTTAGTCTGAGCAGTGGCATTACAGTGAAGTTAAGAGTGGATTGTTTGTGAGAGTAGTTTGTATTTTATGTTAGAATCTACGTCAAAAGGTAATGGCCACATAAATTGTGGAAAAGAAGGAAATTTTCTGTGGAAAGTTTGGGTTGGTGAAGATGGTTGGAATATGCGAATTTACTACTGTTGCATGTTCAGATACTTCTGAAAGATACTTTGTTGGAAAGATAGTACATATGGAAAGGTAAATATGCAGTATTTATAGAGCTCTTGAGGGTACAAGTTAGGAATCAAGTTTTAGTTATCATCATCATCCATCCATCCATCCATCCATCATCACCACCTCTTTTCTCACCTAAGGATGGGGCAAGGTAAGTTCAGAGAATGAGAAAAAATATAAAAATATTGGTAGAACTGTCAAAAGTCAGCCCAATTTAGTGAGAAGTATCATTCACTCACAATTCAAGCCCCAGATTCCTAGTTTCACCTCATTGGTTTAAATAACCAGAGTTACATGATTCAGATTGCAAGTCCAACAAATATCACAACACTGAGTCAAATTGATTATAATAAGAGCATATCCATGTCAGAGTATGTTTAACCTATTAAGAAGTATGGTATATGATATATATTTTGTAAGAGCTTCCACTGTTGCATGGGGAGGCTGTTTCTCACGTAGTGGCTACTTTCCAAGTTGCATGGTCTCCTCTAACATTGCAGTCAAGTCCTCTAACCTCAGAGGTCCTTTCCCAGGACTTAAATCCACCTTTTTCTTTTTTTAATGTTGAGCCAGTGAAGGTTTATATCCAAGGGGTGGTTGGGGTTGATTGCTCATGTAGTGCCACTCAGGAATGAGTGAGGCTGGTCACTCATCTTAAATGTCGAGACCAGCTGCCTAACCCCGGGCTCCTACGCTCCTCATGGGGCAATGTAGGATTGGATGATGATGATGTTGCAACAGAGAGCCAAGTATATATAGTGTTATAGCACATACAGTATTGCATTGTTTCTCATAGCTAAGGATGTATACTGTAGTGTTATAGTACATATAATATTGCATTGTTTCTCTTAGACCCTATCATAAATTCAACTAATGATATAGTACATATAATACTGCATAGTTTCTCTTAGACCCTATATATCATAAATTCAACTAATGATAAGATGTCATCATTAGGGTAAAATGTGCTGGTCATCATCATCATCTCATCCAATGTTGCCTGGTGAGGAGCATAGGAGCCCGGGGCTAGACAAGTTGGTCCTGACATTTAAGATGAGAGTGGCCAGCCTCACTCATCCCTGAGTGGCATTATTTGAGCAATAAACCCCAACAATCCCATGGATATAAACTTGCATCAGGTCAATCCAGTTGGAGTGCCTTAATTGCCCTCTAAACCACCAGGTGCCATAATTTGGTTAGTAAATGGTTTCCTGGTGTACAGGAAACCATTTGGCCTGTTCCTAAGTGTAGAGTCACCCATAGACAGAAGGAAGAGGAAAGAATGAAGGAAAAAAAGACAGAAGAGGAAGGATGGGAAGAAGGAAGGAAAAGAGGAAAGGGCAGGCACCCGAGAGGAGCACTACATCGAGTGAGTGGATCTATCTATCTATCTATTGCCAGACGCCTCAATCCCATTTGGGGTGGCCACAAACAAATCGCCTCCACGTCGCCCTGTCCCCCGCCATTTCACTGCCCTGCTCCCAACTCACACCCCCCTCTCTCATATACCTCTCCACCCCATCCCTCCATCTCATCCTCGGCCTCCCTCTTCCCCCCTCCACCTCACTCACATACACTCTCTTCGTCAGTCTCTCACCCTCCGTCCTCTCCACATGGCCAAACCACCTCAGTGTGTTCCTCATAACGCTTCCTATCACATCCACATCACAACGCTCCTTTATATCCTCATTCGTCAGCCTGTCTCTCCATGTGACTCCACAGGCTTCTCTAAAATAACTCATTTCCACTGCTCTCACTCTTGACTTGTGTCCTTCCAACAACGTCCAAGCTTCACTTCCATCGCTTAGAGTTGGTATCACAATACTGTCATGTAGTAACTTTTTCACTTCCATGCTCACTTCCCTGTTTCTTATCACTACTTTCAAAGAACCGGCAACCTTTCTTCCCTGCTGTACCCTTTCAAGCACTTCACCCTCCAAACCTCCATCCTTACTCATTACACTACCCAAGTACTTAAACGTACTCACATTTTCCAATTCCTCACCATCCAACCTCGCTGTACATTCACTGACTTCACCTCTCTCAAAGTCCATCACTTTACTCTTCCCTACATTCACCTTTAGATTCCGTTTCTTACACACTCTCCCAAACTCATCCACCAAGCCTTGCAGCTCCCATTCGTCATCATTCAACAACACAGCATCATCTGCAAACAACAGTACAGGGAGTTTCCAAACACTATCCTCTCTCACCAGGGCCACTCCAACATCCACTACCCTACCTTGTACCTCTTTTATTACTCCATCCATGTACAGATTGAACAACCATGGAGACATGACACATCCCTGTTTCAACCCAACCTTCAAAGAGAAAAATTCACTTAGTTCACCATCCACACGCACTGCAGCCATCATACATACTCTTCACAGCATTCAGCAACTTCCCATCTACTCCATATATTCTTAATACTTTCCACAATCCTTGTCTATCCACCCTGTCATATGCTTTCTCCAAATCCATGAAAGCCGCATACAACTTCTTTCCCTTCTCTAGAAACTTTTCCACTAAAGATCTAAGAATGAATATCTGATCTACACAACCTCTTCCCTTCCTAAAGCCTCCCTGTTCTTCTCCAACTAATTTCTCTGTTCTTTCTCTAACTCTGTCAATAAGTATCCTACCATACACTTTTCCTATTATACTAAGAAGACAAATGCCCCTATGATTACCACACACTTCCTTTTCCCCTTTTCCTTTGTACAAGGGAATAATTATACTTGACTTCCAATCCTCCGGGACTCTACCTTCCTCCCAGGCCAATCTGCACATCTTCCACATCCATTCTACTACTATCTCTCCCCTATTCATCAGCATTTCACCACACACTCCATCAATTCCTAGGGCTTTCCCCAATTTAACTTTCTTCATTGCTTCCACAACTTCTCTCCTACTGATTTCTTCCTGTCTTCTCACCTCCTTCCTTCTCCCAGCCATTCCCCACCCGCTTATACTCGCATTACTTCCATCCTGTATGTTCAACAATTCCTTAAAGTGTTCTCTCCATCTGCTCACTTTTTCTCCGTTCTCCACTAGTTATCTACCATTTTTATCTTTCACTCCCCTGCTAACCTCACTTCCACCCTGTCTTACTCTCTTCACCTCTTTCCAGAACATTTTCTTACAGTCCCTCCACTTTACACTCAAATTCCTTCCAAATTCCTCATCCACTCTCTTCTTCCTCTCTCTTACTAATCTTTTCATCTCTCTTTTTTTCTACATATAACTCTCTCTTCCGCCTCTCAACTTCTTCCACGCCCCTATTTCTCATTCATTCATTGTATGCTTTCTTCTTTTGTGCCACAGCCTGTCTCACCTCTTCAGTCCACCACTCTGTTCCTTGCACCTCTCTTTGTCTTCTCTTCCTCCCACACACCACATCACATGCTGCACATATTTCTTCTGTAAATATCCTGGATGATGAGCTAATTTACCAAAATTCAGAATGGCTGCTGTGAAAAGTTATGCACCGTAAGAAAGGCTTGAATGTGGCAAAGTACATTTTCCTGAACATATTATCAGCTGGTGCCAACAAACAGTCATTTTATTTATTTAAATGTTTGGCCATTTCTTAGAGTGCCTGGTTACACATCATACCTTTCCCCACTCCTCCTCCTTTCATGGTGTACTTCATCATCATCATCATCATCATCATCTAATCCTGTGTTGCCCCATGAGGAGTGTAGGAATGCGGGGCTTGGCGAGATTGTCCTGACATTTAAGATGAGAGTCACCAGCCTCACTCATCCATGAATGACATTACATGAGCAATAAATCTCAACAACCCCTTGGATATAAACCTGCACTGGCTCAATCTGATTGGAGTACTTTACTTACCCACTAAACCACCAAGTACCATAACTTGGTTATATGGTTACCACCCAGTATAGTAAATAGTTTCCTGGTGTACAGGAAACCATTTGACTTGTTACTCAGTGTAGAGCCGCCTGTAAACAGAAGAAAGAGGAAAGAATGAGGGAGAAAAAGACAGAAGAGGAAGGAAAGAAAGAAGGACGGAAGAGAGGAAAGGGCAATCACCCAAGAGCAGCACTAATGATAACAAAATGACAACAAAATATTCTGGTCAACCCTTAATTCATTTAAAACTAACTTCACTATCACCTCTTCCATTCCACCGTTACAGTCCCCCAATGGAAATCTAGTAAGTGACACATGCGGAAAAGCCAACCTTCTTGTTGACATTTTTTCAACACACTCGACCCTAAATTCAGAAAATCATAATATTCCTGTACTTGATTTTGATTCCCCACAAATACCTCCTTTCATGATTCACATCGGACACATACAAGCCATATTACAGAATCAATCAGCAGACAAAGCCACTGGTCCAGATGAAATTCCTTCAATAGTACTTAAAAATTGCTCCTCAGTGTTGGCTCCTGTATTAGCAAAATTTTTCCGCTTATGCATCCATACCTCAATTTTTCCAGCCCCTTGGAAAGAAGCAAATATTCATCCTGTTCCTAAAAAAGGGGCAACTTCTGATGAATCAAACCATAGACCAGTTGCAATAACTTCCGTTCTCGGTAAAGTTTGTGAGACACTAATTAACAAACACATAGTCAAGCATTTAGAAATCAATAAATTGATCAATGATCGGCAGTATGGATTTAGACAGGAACGTTCAACTGTAGATATTCTTTGCCTTCTAACCCATCAGATTAACAAAACAATAGACCAACATGGTGAAACACACACAGTAGCACTTGATATTTCAAAATCTTTTGACAGAGTATGGCACCAGGCCTTATTTTCTAAGATGTCACACCATGGCCTTGCATCACTGGTTCCTTTAATTTCTTCTTACCTTCGTAGTAGAAAAATACGGGTCATGGTAGATGGAATTTATTCTCTGTTTCATTCCATAAATGCTGATGTACCTCAGGGATCAGTTTTGGCGCCAACCCTTTTTCTCATTGATATAAATGACCTATCTGTCACGCACAACCCAATACACTCTTATGCTGATGACTCGACCCTTCATAGTTCTTTGACATTTAGTAGCTCCTTTACACAATTTGATATTATAAATTCCCAAATAAACACAACAGTTTCTTTGAACCAGGATCTTTCTAAAATTAATCAATGGGGACAAAAAAATCTGGTCTTATTTATGCTCAGAAAACCAAATACATTAATTTCTCCAATAGAAAGAATCCCTCAGACTCACACATAATTTTAAATGATGTCAGTATTCCCATATCCACTACAATTGATATCCTAGGTGTTACTCTAAACCCCAACCTAAGCTGGACAGCTTATTTTAAATCCCTTTGCTAAAAATGCTTCTAGAAAACTGGGACTTATGTACAGAGTTCGTGAGTTCTTCACTGACAAGCAGATGGCCACAATATACAAAAGCCATGTGCGTTCTCAGATTGAATACTGTTCACCACTGTGGAGTGGATGTGGAGCGGTTTGATTGAAGCAGTTGGACAAAATTCAAAACAAAGCCATTAGATTAATCAATAATCCTGTCATAACGCAGGACCTTCCTCCGTTATCAGTACGTTGAGATGTTGCTTCTTTAGCACTATTTTATCGATATTTTCACCGTAAGTGCTCTAACGAGCTGGCTTCAATTGTGCCTCCCCTTTACATTTTCTCCCGAAATACTCGGGCAGCTGTGAGCGCCCTTGAACTCACACTCTCTCCCCCACAATGCAGAACCTCTGCTTATCAAAATTCATTTATCCCCAGAACTACTACTCTCTGGAATTCACTTCCTGGGAGTTGCTTCCCACATACATTTAATCCTCTCGATTTTAAATCCAATTGTTACAAGTATTTTATGAATGGAGGATGCCTTTAGGCACATGGACTTATTTTTTTTCCTTTGTTTTTCCTTCCTCCATTTATTATCAAAAAAAAAAGAAAGAAAGAAGAAAATATATATATATATATATATATATATATATATATATATATATAGTGAGGGAGTGGATGGTGAGTACCCCCACCTACAGTACACTTCATCAATCAATCAGTCAATTATTTCCTTTGGCACCCCACGGGATGCATAGGGCCTCGATGAACTCTCTCCATCAATATTTGTCTCCTGCCATCTCCTTCAGGTACCACCAACACTCCTCTCTTGCCTCTCTTTTCATTGTCCTCAACCAGGTCTCCCACAGCCTACCTCTGCCTCTTCTTCCTCTAGCAGTCCACACTGTCACATCCTGTATTAAACCACCTTCTTTTCTATGTATGTGCATGAGCCATGTCTAGCGAGACAATCTCACATATTCATCAGCTGGTTCCACTCTTGTAATATCCCTTACTCTTTTATTTGTAACTCTGTCTTGTCACTTTACCCCAAGAATCTTTCTCAGTATTTTATCCTCAGATCCTAATACTTTCTGATCTGCTGCATTTGTACTGTACCATGACTCATACCCATAAGTTAAAATTGGTCTAACCATGGACTTGTAAATTTTTACTTCAGTATGTACCAAAAGCATATTATTACTCCGCACAGATTTCAAATTTCCAACAGCCCCCCAAGCCTGTCGTATCCTCTCCTCAATTTCATTGCTTAATGATTCATTAGATGATACAATCATTCCCAGATATTAAAAATTTTCTGCATTGTTCACCACATTATTCTCAATTACACAATCGACTTGGTTCTCCACATTCATATTAATAATTTCAGTCTTTCCACAATTTATTACCAATCCCACTTTTTCTCCTTCCTCCACCAGACAATCAAGCACCCTCTGCGTCTCGTAAATACTTCTGCAAATCAGTACAATATCATCAGCATAGACCAAATCCATCAGCCTCTTATTTTCTTTCCAGTTAATTCCAGCGCCTGTTCTCCTTACAACCTTTCTCATAACATAATCCATAACCAAAACAAACAGCAAAGGCAAAAGAACTCCTCCTTGACTCACTCCTGACCCAGCTGCAAATGGATCACTCAAAGAACCACCCATCATTACCTTACAAAAAATATCTTCATGCAGGCTTTTAATAATATTTACAAACTTTTCTGGTATACCATAGAATCTCATAATTTTCAACATAGCTCCACGTGAAACACTATCAAACGCCTTTTCAAAATCCACAAAACACGTACTAAGTAGCATTTTCATCTTTTTAGCTTGTTGCATTAGATGCCTTACAATAAAAATCAGATTATTACAACCTCGACCCTTTCTAAATCCCACTTGTTCTTCTCTTAAAATTTTGTCAATTACTGGCTCTGTTTTGTTCAACAAGATTTTGGAAGGCTTTTGCAACAATTGATGTCAAAGTAATCTTCCTCCAATTTCCACACACACTGAAATCTTCCTCTTTTTTGGTATTTTTATAATCACTTCATATATGAATTATTTCAGATTTTTAAAATGGCTGACTTCATACTGTGTGCAATTAGTGCTTATGAAAACCCACAGGAACAAAATTACTGTACTGTAGCTTGTATACATAAAACTCTTGAAAACTCAGAGGATATCGGTAATGTTCTCTTCAACATTGTTTCTTGTAATATGGAGTGCTGTCTCCATTAGATAACTGCATTATAGGAGACACCTCATTTTAAGGCTCTTGGCTGTCATTTCTGTCTCATTGTTTATAATTATTGTCATTTAGTTTCTAATAATTGGTAGGTTGCTCATGGAAATTTTGGAAGTGATGTTAGTGAGTGTTTATTGAATTTTTTTTTAGTTTGCAGCTACTTTGAGTGGTTTCACTTGTATTTTAGGACTGTATTAAAGTGTGCAGTAGAGTAAGTGCTGTTTTGCATTATCTGGTATTCATTTAACTTGCATTCCTCTCCCCCCACAGTTCTCCTGCAGCAGCTATATGTTCATTTCATACCGGGTGCTGGACACAGGGCAGTGTGTGCTGACTGATCCCAGCACCAGAATTGGAGCTGACGATACCCTGCCTTCAGATTCTCGTATCCTTCTCGCAACTAAACTTCGCCGCCAGCTGGAAGAGGTTGAAATTCAGTCAAAGTGAGTGATTCTAACAAGTTCAAACAAAGCTACAATGTGTGGTAATTTTGAAAATACTTCTCTCACAGTACCTTTGTGTATCCTGTTATAATGGTGATTGAAACCCAATTTTTTAAAATTCAGTCCTTGCCAAAAGTAGGTGCTGTACATACAGTACAGTGAGTGCCTGCTAGCCGGACCTTGATAAAGTAGATCTCATTGTTGACTGGATGTGGACATCTTAGCCAGACAGTTTAATTTTAAGAAATAGTAGAAACAAGTTCAATCTGTCTAGATTTAAGGTGAAATTCTGTCATCAATCTGATTGGAGCGCCCTAATTACCCACTAAACCACCATGTGCCATAATTTGGTTATATGGTTACCACCCAGCATAGTAAATGGTTTCCTGGTGTACAGGAAACCATTTGGCTTGTCACTCAGTGTAGAGTCACCCATAGGCAGAACGAAGAGGAAAGAATAAAATCCATCCATCCATCCATCATCCAGTCCTATGTTGCCCCATGAGGAGTGTAGGAGCCTGGGGTTAGGCAGTTGGTCCCGACATTTAAGATGAGAGTGACCAGCCTCACTCATCCCTGAGTGGCATTACATGAGCAATCAACCCCAACCATCCCTTGGATATAAACCTTCACCGGCTCAATCCGATTGGAGCACAATAATTACCCGCTAAACCACCAGGCGCCAAAATTTGGTTATATGGTTACCACCCAGCGTAGTAAATGGTTTCCTGGTGTACAGGAAACTGTTTGGCTTGTCACTCAGTGTACAGTCACCCACAGGCAGAAGGAAGAGGAAAGAAAGACAGAAGAGGGAGTGTAAAGTTACCCGTAAGCAGAAGGACGAGGAAAGAATGAAGGAAAGTAAGGCAGAAGAAGATGCAGGGAAAGAAGGATGGAGGAGAGGAAAGGGCAGACACCCAACAGCAGCACTACATCGAGTGAGTGAATGGTGAGCACCCCCACCTACCACAAAAGAATAAAATAATTCTGAATTTCATTACCATCATCATCATCATCTTGACCTCCTTTCCTGTTCTAGGGCAGGATGAGGAGTAGCAACGTCCAGACAGCTTAAGTTTGCCCAGTTCAATGGGCCACACTTCCATCTGCTCATCACTCGAGCCTATGGAATCCTGGCTCCATCAGATGGGCCAAAAAAACTTTCACCACATTCTGTAGCTTCACATATACCTAGCTAATAGTCAATCCAAACGCTGTCACATTAAAAGGGGTGCCAGATCCCGGATTATGTGCTTCTCTGCACAAAATTAATCCAGCCAGCTCGGTCTCTTGTCAGTCCCACAGCCTCACCAACTTCCATATCTCTCATCCTCACACACTTATCCACCATATCGCTCCACCTTCTTCTTGACCTACCTCACCTCCTCCCTCCTTCAGATTCGCTCAGAGATACCTTTTCCACCATCTGTTGTCATTCATTCTCTCCACATGACCAAACCATCTCAGTACACTCTCTTCGACTCTGGTGTCCACAGACTTCCTCACTCTGTATCTTTCATGAATTGTATTATTTCGTATCCTATCCACTCTCTGTACTCCACATACAGTCCTCAGCATTCCCATCACTGCTCGTACTCTTGACTTTTCATTTTCATGCCACACCATAGTGTCACATCCTTATGTCAAAGTTGGCACTAACACTCCTTCATGTAAGCCTCTCGCAGCTACAACACTCAAGCCTCTGTTTTCTATGAAGGTCTTCATAGCATCAGGTACTTTCCTTCCATGTGCCACTCTGCTTGCCACTTCTTTTGTACATTTTCCTCCCTTTTCTATCACTGTACCCAGGTATTTGATCTCTCTCACCAATTCCAGTCTCTCTCTATTCACTGAAACATCAAACTGGGAGTCACCCTCTCCCTCAGTAACCAGCACTTTACTCTTTTCTACATTTACTCTCAAAGCAAGATGCTCACAGACATGTGCAAAACTCTGCGCTAGTCTACCAAGCTCTTGTCTGGTATTTGCATATAGCACTGCATCATCAGTATACAAAAAAGCTCAAATATACCGTCCATCACCATTCATTACCTATGCCATCCCTCTCTCCATTACTCGTGTTTTCACTTCTCTCATCACTCCATCCATATACAGTACATACAGTATATTGAACATGACATCACACGACCTTGTTGCACGCCCGCATTGATTGTGAATCAGTCACTTAGTTGCCCATTAACCCTTAAACATGCCTCACTGCCATCATAAAAACTCTTGATGGCACCTAGCAGCTTGCCATCTACACCGTACATGCACAAATCCTTCCACAATCCTTCCCTGTCTACTTTGTCATGTGCTTTTTCCAGATCCATACGTGCCATAAACACCTTATAGTCCTTCACACACACCTTCACTATCTGTCTTATTGCATATATTTGATCAACAAATCTTCTGCCCGTCCTAAACCACCCTGTTTGTCACTCACTAGGACTTATCAAGTGAGTAGATGATGGTTGCCACCACCCACCGCTATCTCTTTCCTACTTTCTCAATAATAATTCATCCATATACCTGCACTATCACACTCGGTTGACTTATGTCACGATAATTCTTGCACTCACTTTGCTCACTTTTATTTTTGAACAGGGGAACAGTCACTGCCTTTTTCCACTCTCTTGGCTCAGTTTCACTCATCCATGTCTTCTTTCATATCTCCAACAAGCACTTCATTCCACAGTCTCCACTACACTTAATCATCTCTGCATACACTTCATCAACCCCAGCTGCTTTCCCACTTTTCAGCCGCTTCACTGCATTCTTCACCTGTGCGAGTGTCACATTTCCTGGCACTGCATTCCTTCTCTGTACACCCCCAAAACCAGTCATGTTAACAGTTGCTTTGCTCTCTCCATTCCCATTCATCAGACTTTCAAAATATTCTTTCCATCTGGTCCTTACTTCATCCCCATGGGTTAATAATCCACCACTTACATCCTTCACACTGTCCACATATCATTCCACTGTCTCTTCTACATTTCCACACCTCTTTCCAGAATAACTTCCTATCAGAGTAAATTGCATTCATTTTTCTTCCAAGATCATCATTTACCTCCTCCTTTTTCATCTTCACTAGTCTCTTTACATGTTTCTTAACATATTCTTTTCTTATTTCAACTGAACCCCTTGCCTATACCCATTCTAGCCACTTCTTCCTCTTTTCCTCCACTGCTCTCTTAACTTCTTCATCTCATCATGCCGTACCTTCCTTCGTTGTTGTTATTCTTGCCACACCACACACCACTTTAGCATTGCCAACTAAGCAATCCCTGTATACATTTCACAAGCTGTCCAGATACACTTTATTCCAGTTCACTGAATCCAACTCCTTCCCTACTTTGTTCCTGTATTCATTTGCCATTTCTTTGAATGTCAGCTTCTCGACTTTCAGTCTCTCTCCCTAACAGCTCCTCTCTCTCCTGGTCCACCTCACCTCTCTCTGCTTGATCTTGCGTACCACAGTCATATGATCTGACCAATGTTCACATCGCCTTCTCACTGCCCTCGTATCACCAACATTACCCAGCATTGATGTACTAAGAGCATGAAATCAATCATGCCCCTTTCAACATGATCTCCATTCTCTCAATACCACATATACTTATGTACATCTTTGTGTTTAAAATAAGTATTACAGATGCACAGCTTCCTTTCCTGGCACATGCCCTTCAGCTGCTTCCCATTATCATTCTTTCCTGTTACTCCATTATTATCCATTATATCATTTAGAGGACCAGTGCCCACTTTACCATTCATATCACCCATTACAATCACTCTGTAACACCTGGGCATTTCTCCTACTACTGTACTTCATCCAGCTCATCCCAAAACCTGTCTTTCTCTGTCTCACTCCTGTCATCACATGGTGCATACGCTGCAACCACTGCCACTTTCACATTTTCAATCTTGAACTTCACAGACATTCATCTCGAGTTAGCACATTTGTATAATCTCTCATTCCACTCTGCCACACTTCATTCATCAATGAAGCAACTCCTTCCTTGCATCTTTCTCACCCATTCATGCTCAGCATTACACACTTTACACCCTTCCACACCTCCACTTCACACCCTTTCATCTT
Source organism: Coenobita brevimanus (assembly GCF_032717465.1). Classification (NCBI taxonomy): domain Eukaryota; kingdom Metazoa; phylum Arthropoda; class Malacostraca; order Decapoda; family Coenobitidae; genus Coenobita; species Coenobita brevimanus. The sequence continues at coordinate 11,295,756 of NC_137028.1, read as the reverse complement.
AGTTACACACAGTGCCATCATGGCATATCTCGCACTCTTGAACACATTCACCACTTCCACCCTCGTACTTTCTTCATTCACAGCTCTCACATTCTACAAGGCCATGCAAATCTGTCCATTTGGCTGGGGCCCTGGACAGGTTTTCTGCCGTCTGAGGCTCTCCAAAATGTATACCATAATTTAGTGATTTTAGACAGGGGAATCTGGGGGATACTTAACCCTGCTAGACCCCTGGTTAAATTGTTACCACCCAGTGTAATAAATGGTTTCCTGGGTACAGGAAACCATTTGGCTTGTCACACAGTGTAGAGACCATATGGCAACACTACATTGAGTGAGTGTATGAAGGGCACCTACCTACCTAATAACGATGAAATGACGATAGCAGTAATATTGTATCTTTCTAGAAGCTGCTTAGATTGTGAAGTAGTTAATGTTTTGAATATTGTAAATTGCTTCATCATAGCTTATTACTCTACCTCTTCTTGATTTAATCAGACAGCACATGAAGGAGAAATTCCTGAGTGACCTGCGCAAGGCACGTGATGTTTACTCAGGGGAGGAGTTGAGGAAGCAGCTGCACAACCTCCGACGTCGCCTTGATGATCCAAACATCCTGTCCATTGATGTTATCCTCAACATGCTCATATCACTACGTGAGATCCAGGTCATTTGCCCCACTACTCTTCTGTGTATGAAATTTACAATATTATACAGAGTAGAACAAATATTTTTTCTTCAAAACTCACTTGTTAATGAAATTTGTTTTACTTTTGAAGAGTATCGTATTCATAAGGCAAAAATAAGCCTGTGTACCGTAGGTTTGGCTTCTTCCATCCTTACAACTCCAGTACCTTTATTTTCCTGCCCTCCATCCCCATAGCTACCTGAATATATACAGGATGGTAATTATTTCCCCGCCTGACCACTCATCAGTTGAATTCTTGTGTATTGTGGTGACATCTCAGCTTCGTGAAATTTGTACATATCCACACAGTGAGTGTGTTCAAGGAAAGTAGGGACAGTATATCCATCCATCCATCATCCAATCCTATGTTGCCCCATAAGGAGCATAGGAGCCTCAGGCTTGGCAAGTTGGCCCTGACATTTAAGATGAATAAGCATGAAAATAATTATGAGATGCAGAAAATGATGCAAGATACAGATTAGTTTTGCTAACTGAGTCATCCCCACAATGATGAAAAAATTTTCTAAGTTAAAAGTTAAAGGAGGTATAATATATAAACTATCTATCTATCTATTGCCAGACGCCTCAATCCCGTTTGGGGTGGCCACAAACAAATCGCCTCCAAGTCGCCCTGTCCCCCGCCATTTCACTGCCCTGCTCCCAACTCACACCCCCCTCTCTCATATACCTCTCCACCCCATCCCTCCATCTCATCCTCGGCCTCCCCCTCCCTCTTCCCCCCTCCACCTCACTCACATACACTCTCTTCGTCAGTCTTTCACCCTCCATCCTCTCCACCTGGCCAAACCACCTCAGTGTGTTCCTCATAACGCTTCCTATCACATCCAAATCCACACCACAATGCTCCTTTATATCCTCATTCGTCAGCCTGTCTCTGCATGTGACTCCACAGGCTCCTCTTAAATGACTCATTTCCACTGCTCTCACTCTTGACTTGTGTCCTTCCAACCACACTGTATTTTCAGTTGTTTGGGTTCAGGTAATAGTAAGTACCCATGGATATAGGGAAGAACGAAAACTACTTGGAGAATTCTCATGTGTTGTAAAAGACATTGAAAAGGAGTGGGACTGGGGATACAGAGCCCCATCTTGGTATTAGCATAGGGATGTGGTAGTAGCCTTGCGCACCATTTGTCTTGCAAACTGTGTGTACATTATATATAGTAAATAAACCATGCCATCCTGTGTGAACATTTATTCATCTATATTGTTTGTGGTGTGTGTGGGTTAAATATTTGAAAGGGACATAGTAGGAGTTATTTAAGAGGAGCCTGTGGAGTCACATGGAGAGATAGGCTGACGAATGAGGATATAAAGGAACGTTGTGGTGTTGATGTGGATGTGATAGGGAGCGTTATGAGGAACACACTGAGGTGGTTTGGCCATGTGGAGAGGATGGAGGGTGAACGACTGACGAAGAGAGTGTATGTGAGTGAGGTGGAGGGGGGAAGAGGGAGGGGGAGGCCGAGGATGAGATGGAGGGATGAGGTGGAGAGGTATATGAGAGAGGGGGGTGTGAGTTGGGAGCAGGGTAGTAAAATGGCGGGGTCAGGGCGACTTGGAGGCGATTTGTTTGTGGCCACCCCAAACGGGATTGAGGCATCTGGCAATAGATAGATAGATAGACATAGTAGGAAAAGCATATGAGAAGGATTAAGCTATTTATGGCTATGCTGGGTGATAACCATATAACCAGATTATGGCACCTGGTGGTTTAGTGGGTAGTTAGACACTTCACCAGATCCTGTTTCAGAAATCTGCCACAAGGTTCGCTTCCATCACCCAGCTCTGATGCAGGGTAGGCATTGAAAAAGTAGCCAGTGCTTAATTTCTTTTTAATTTTGATGCAAAGCAAAACACCCCAAAATATAGTTTACTTATCAGCCGCTCAGTTGGCATGATATGCTACAAGGAAATTACAATATGGGAGCATTTTCATTATATATACTATGTGTCATTTTGTAAACTCAGCTTTTGTCAGTTTACTCATCTCTGTAAGCACAGTATAACATAGAGACAAAACTTAGGCAGTTTTACTAGAACCATCCATAAAGCAAGATAACAGTGATTAAGTATATTTGTCATTCATTATTATCCACAAAAGAAAATAAATATGAAACCGCAGATTTGGCAGCACCTTTCGATATGAAGCCCTGCATGACGTATGACTTTTCAAAACAGTACCTGTTAGATGTCTGGATGATCTGAGCAGCCTAAGTCTATCCATCCATCCATCATCCAATCCTACATTGCCCCATGAGGAGCGTAGGAGCCCGGGGCTAGGCAGTTGGTCCCGACATTTAAGATGAGAGTGAAGCCTAAGTCTAACATGACAGAATTTGTGTGTGCAATTGCTGATTCCAAATCGAACTCTACAAAAAGTCCCAAAAGCAATGCTTAATTGGCTGACTTTAAGGGATGGGCAAGATTCCCATGTCAAAAAAGGCAACCAAGGTGAAGAGAGCTGTAGAAAGACAGGTGCAGGCAACAGCTCAAGTGGAGGGCCACGAGAAACCATGCAGTCTGTTCGAGACATTTTCTAGAGTGGGGTGAAAATGGACCATCTTTATCCCATCCTGACCCAGAACTGTTCACCTACAAGAATTAGTCAATAAAAGCTTCCAAGAAACAGTGAGACCCAACTCCTCCCCGCACTCGGTTGTGGTTAAAGTGTCGTACCACGCTGCCATTTTGCTTTGATTTATATGGCTGATTCACTAACCAAGCATTCATTAAGTACATCATTTTCAGTGGAACAGCATAATTCTTTAAAGCATGCTAAAACACATACAGTACATCAGAAGTCCCCTCCTAGCTACAGCCTGGCTGTGCAATGCAACTCCCGGCCTGTTTTTCCATTCGCTTTTTCCATTGAAATGTGCCCTATGCCCCATTCTCTTACTAAAAAATATATAAAAGAAGGGAAAAGGCTAATTGATACTGCCATTGGCCATGAAGTAACTAATTTATCACCTGGCAACACCCCACGTGCACTTGGTCGCTAATTTTCCCTGTTCATTACCCTTTGAAATGTTCTTTATGACATATTCTCATACTAAAAAAAAAAAAAAAAAAAAAAAAAAAAAAAAAAGACTAAGTGATACTTCCATTGATCTGGAAGTAGCTAATTTATCGTGTATTGTCTAAATTTCCTGCTAGCCTCGCAGGAGGGGCACAGAGCGGTCCAGCCATCCCCGTGGGTAAGGGGTTAATCAAGGCTGGGTGAGGCTAGACCACCTGGTGGCAGACCTCTGAAACAGGGTTTGGTGAAGCCTCAAATTAAGGTATTCCAGTCGGATTGAGTCTGTGTAGGTTTATATCCAAGGGGTGGTTGGGGTTTATTGCTCACATAATACCACTCAGGGATGAAGTGAAACTGGTCACTCTCATCTTAAATGTCAGGACCAACTTGCCTAGCCCCGGGCTTCTACGCTTCTCATGGGGCAACATAGGATTGGATGATGGATGGATGGATGGATAAGTCTGGAAAAAGCTTTTAAAAAAATAGAGTTAAACTGGTAGGGAGTAAGGAAGATTTTGTGTGTGTGTGTGTGTGTTCTTACCTAATTGTATTTTAACAGGAATGAGTCAAGCTTGTATTGTCCTGTGTATTAAATCACTTTTATCATACATATCCTCAAATTTTTGGATTGTTTTGGCATACACAATTTCATTCAGTAGTGCATGCCAGTGATCAGTTGCCCTATTAGGGAAGCTGAATTTCCTTACGCCTTTATCACCTCTCTTTTCATGCAATTTTTTGCTGTGTTCCCATAGGTTATATACTCATTTATGTCTGTTTTCTCTTTCCCTGAGACACATTTATATTGCATAATCATGTCTCCTCTTTTTCTTCTCTTCTGCAGTGTTGGCAGATTCAGTTTTTCTAGTCTTTCTTTGTAGCTTAGATCCCTTAAGCTTGGTACCCATCTTGTAGCGGCCCATTGAACTTTTTCAAACTTATCTGTGTGCTTCTTGAGGTGTGGGCAGGGTTAAGTGTTCCCTAGATTCCCCTGTCCAAAATCACTCGGTTGTAGCAGTCGTTTCAGAGCACCTTGCAGGGTCCAATACCTGCCCAGGACCCCAGCCAAATGGGAAATGGGCAGATTTGTATGGCCATGTGGAATGTGAGAGGTGTAAATGAGGAGAGCAAGAGGGTGGAAGTGGTGAATGCATTCAAGAGTGCGAGATATGCCATGATGGCATTGTGTGAAACGAAGATGAAAGGGTGTGAAGTGGAGGAGTGGAAGGGTGTAAAGTGTGTAATGCTGAGCAAGAATGGGTGAGGAAGATGCAAGGAAGGAGTTGCTTTGTTGGTGAATAAGGTGTGGGAGTGTGGAATGAGAGACCACAAATGTGTCAGCTCGAGGTGTATGTATGTCGAGTTCAAGTTTGAGAAAATGAAAGTGGCGGTGATTGTAGCATATGCACCATGTGAGGATAGGAGTGAGAGAAAGAAAGACAGGTTTTGGGATGAGCTGGATGAAGTAGTGGGAGAAATGTCCAGGAGCTATAAAGCGATCATAATTGGTGATATGAATGGAAGAGTAGGCACTGGTCCTGAGGATAACATAATGGGTTGTAATTGAGAACCAGGAGAAATGATAATGATAAGTGACTAAAGGATATGTGTCAGAAGAGGAGGTTGTGCATTTGTAACTCATATTACAAACACAAAGATGCACATGAATATACATGGTATAGAGGGAATGGGAAACATGTTGAAAGAAGCCTGATTGATTACGGGCTAGTAGAAAGGTCAATGCTGGGAATGGTTGCTGATACGAGGGCTGTGAGAGGACAATGTGGAGGTCTGTCAGATCATATGATTATGGTATGCAAGATCAAGCTAAGAGGAGTGAGGTAGATCAGGAGAGAGTGGAGCAGTCGGGGTGAAAGACTGAAAGTTGAGAAGCTGAGGATCAAAGAAATGGCAGATGATTACAGGACCAAAGTAGAGGAGGAGTTAGAATCAGTGAATTGGAATGAAATGGATCTGGACAGCCAGTGGAATGCATATAGGGATTGCTTAGTTAGGAATGCTAAAGCAATGTGTGGTGTGGCAAGAGTAACAACAAAGAAGAAAGGTATGGCATGGTTGGATGAGGAGGTTAAGAGAGCAGTGGAAGAAAAGAGGAAGAAGTTGCTAAAGTGGTTACAGGACAGGGGTTCAGCTGAAATAAGAACTGAATATAATGAGAGCAAGAAGCAAGTAGAGACCAGAGAAGAAGAAAAAGGAGGAGGTAAATAATGATCTGGGAAGGAAAATGAATGCAAACTACTCTGAAAATAGGAAGGTACTGTGGAAGGAGGTGCGGAAATGTAGAAGTGAAAACGAAAGAAATGTGATGGTGTGAAGGATGAAGGTGGTAGAGTATTAACTCATGGGGATGAAGTAAGGACCAGATGGAAAGAATATTTTGAAAGCCTGATGAATGGGAATAGAGAGAGCAGAGCAGCTGTAAACATGATTGGTTTTGGGGGTGTGCAGAGAAGAAATGCAGTGCCAGGAGACATGACACTCGCACAGGTGAAGAGCACTGTGAAACGGCTGAAAAATGGGAAAGCAGCTGAGGTTGATGAGGTGTATGCAGAGTGCTTAAGTGTAATGGAGAGAGTGGAATGAAGTGCTTGTTGGAGGTATGTAAGAAGGCATGGATGAGTGAAACTGTGCCAGCAGTGTGGAAAAAGGCTGTGATTGTACCCATGTACAAAAGTAACGGCGAGCGATGTGATTCCAAGAATTATCATGGCATATGTTTATTGAGTGTGGTAGGGAAGGTGCATGGAAGAATTATTATACAGTGGGGCACCAATTTTCGTGCCTAATTGGGTCCAAAAATAATGCGCGAAAGTGGAATTAGCGAAAGTTGGGGCATTGTCTTTATGGCAAAAAGGCTAATTGGTTCCCGGTTATCCTAAAGTAACATCAGATTTTCATTTTCACTTGCACTACAGTACATCAAATCACTATTGTACATTGCATTGTGAGATACAATAAAAACTGTACAGTACACATTATATGAGGAGAAACATAACACAGAGACCCGGTTGAGGTGTTTAATGGATGTTGGGGGTAAGTATCCGAGGCGTGTGGTGGGCTTATTTAGCCACGCCAGACGTATTGGCGCCACCTCTTGCTGCCTCGCTACCACTCTCTCTCTCTGCCTCCTCAGATGCAACTTGATGCAACACTTCCACTCTGTGCTGAATTTCCCTTTGTGCTAGGTTCTCTTGAACAAATCCATTGAAATCTTCATCCAGGTTAAGCTCCTCTATGGCCTTGGCCTTTCCTCCCGACTTTGAATGTCCCGGCCACTTTTTATCACCACCACTGCCTCCCGGCCCTCCCCCCACACCACCAGGCTCTCCCCCCACACCACCAGGCTCTCCCCCCACACCACCAGGCCCTTTCCCCACATTACCAGGTATAGTAGAGGCCATTCAACCGTGAGAATCCAACACAATGGAGCTAGCACGCTCGTACACAATGGCGGGAATGGGTGGACAGAGTGTTGACATGACGTCATTCAAGATGGCGGTGGGTTGCGGGCAGGCGGTGCAGGAAATTCAAAGTTCAAAATATTGTCCCAAACCCAAAATTTGTGCACGAAAATCGATTTTTTTCAAGCAAAAGTGGAAGTTAGGGAATATTTGGTGCATGCCGCGAAAGTGGATTCTGCGAATCCTGCTGTAGCGAAAGTTGGTGCACTACTGTAGAAAAATTAAGAGAGATATCAGAAGCCCTAGTGAGTTAGGAACAGGGTGGCTTTAGGAGTGGCAGAGGATGCGTGGATCAAATATTTGCGTGAGATAGATAGCAGAGAAGGCTTGTAAGAAGGACCATAAGGTGTTTGTGGCATTCGTGGATCTGCAAAAAGCATACGACAAAGTAGACAGAGAAGGATTGTGGAAAGTTTTGCGCATGTATGGTGTAGATGGTAAGCTGCTGTAAGAGTACGCCCTACGATCAGGCTTTAGCTTGCTGGAACGGTCGGGAACTCAGATTGCCGGATACTTTCTCCCATTGGCGGCCTCTTCGGTTGCGTTTGTTTTTTTCTGAATGGCCAAGTTAAGAGTGGTAGCATGCCAAAATGACGGGATCAGTCTCCAACTCGGCTAACCCAAGACTGACCTTCGCAATTTCCCAAAGTGCTCCTGGGTTACACATTAACAAGCTACCAGGTCAACTCTATACCACCAGTTCTCAAGGGTTATAGAAACAATAAGGTTGAGTGCGAGGAAATCTGCAGAAAAAAAAAAAATATAGGAATCTTCCAATCGAATAGCCTTACAGAATAACCCTGAATCAGTTGACACATTATTCAACAAACTTATGGCCCTTATATCAAATTCCACAGAACTTAGCTCCCTTGTCCCAGGTTCAGTCCAATGTGGCTCTCCATAATCCTTCCTCTGAGCTCATAGTTCACTGGCTCGATCCTCTGATATTCTCAACCTTGACTTCCTACACTGGGACCTTGACCTCCACACTGGGACCTTAACCTCCACACTGGGACTTTGACTTCCACACTTGGACCCGCTACAAATTAATATGTACAATGAATAACTATCCTCCCTAATGCAAGTAATCCCTTCAGATGATCGAGAATGTCTTGTAATAAACATGAGTTACAACACTTGACATATCAATCAGAAACAAAATAACACACGGCACTACAGACGCATAGGTCTGCTCAAAATAATACATACTGTAGGAATAACATAGAAGAAAAGTACTATAACAAATAAGCATGAATAACCCTACTCTAACTATGAAAAACATAATTGAGTCGATATCATTGTGCCTCACAAAGTAACCACGTGAACTCATAATAAACATGAGTTACAACACTCGACATATCAATCAGAAACAGAATAACACATGACATTACAGATGCATAGGTCTGCTCAAAATAATACATACTGTAAGAATAACATAGAAGAAAAGTACTATAACAAATAAGCATGAATAACCCTACTCTAACTCTGAAAACATCACCGAGTCGATGTCATTGTGCCTCACAAAGTAACTTTGTGAACATTAACTCATAACTAACACAGCCCTAATAAGTACAGAATTGCATAGTCATCTCAACACATATTAATAAACAATTCACAGTTCCAGGACACCTGATATTTGGCCCACAAAAATTACACATTTATCTGAGGTCCAGACAGAACTCTGCTTCTTAGCTACATTTTTGTATTCCAGTTACACACTAAATAATAGTAATATAAAGTACAGTACAGAAATATGGGAAATACCTCACTATCCAGCTCACAGAAAACAAAGGAGGTGAATGGGAACTCAGGACTCGCTCATTAAATGAGGCCAGTGGTGTCACTCGCGTGATCAAACACAACACTCCTTGGGGACGACAACACTTGATACTAACCCGAGTCTATTTCTCTATTTTCGTCACTAGATCACTTGTGGGATATCACTTATTCGTGCTTCAACATATCGAACATCAATACAGTATTATCAAATTACTTACAGAATTTCCTGGAAGGGGAGGGGAAGGGGAGGAGGGAGGAACAACAGCACTGACCACCTGGCACGTCTGACAGTCGATGAGCAAGAGACATGCTGCTCATGGTACACCAATATTGCATGGCATAAAGGGGGCGGGGGGAGGATGACAGCTTACACAATTTAAAATTTTTATTACTATTGCCTCGAGATAGACTCAGTGTGATGCCCTTCCCCTTACAATTGATTACCCAAAAAAAATGACATTCCCTAGTTACAATAATTATTCTCCAACATCTCTCAATACCCTTGCATCGAAGGAGCACTGAAAATCACACCGTGTTGTGCATGTGTAATTTATGCTGGATTACGTGACCAAAGACACATATTCCTCCCCACTCGAGATTTTAATATTATAAAGAGACTTAATACTAATAAATTACAGCAAGCGAAAAAAAAATTACTTAAGCAACTAAGTAACTTAATCTACATTCTGATCATGTTCACATGGAAACAGCCATACCCCGGCCACACTCTCTCACTAAACCGAACTTTTGGTCATAAACTGGACAAAATACAACTCTCACTTCCGGGCAGTACACTGCTAGGTGCCATCAAGAGTTTTTATGATGGTAGTAGTAAACCATGTGTGGGGTAAATGGGCATCTAAGTGATTGGTTCGCGATCGGCGTGGGTGTGCGACAAGGTTGTGTGATGGCCGCATGGTTGTTTAAATGTATACAGCAAGCTCGCCCTGAACGCATGGGTTTCGTCCCAAATGTGGTGTGTTCAGTGTGAAACTGCGGAAGTTTTAACTACTCCTTATTTTGCTCCCTAGACCCCTTAAATGTGGTGTTTTGCTGTTATCTGCCATTGGTAATCAATATGAAGCACTTTAAGTGGTTAGAAGGTTTATTTAATATTATAACTTACAAATACGGTACTGCACAGGAAAACTTCAACATACAAGTACCGAAATACGTAAACACAAGGCAACATTCCGATGCCGATTGGTTTCGGGACAATTCGCCATCACAACAATAACAAGACAGTTCGCAGTCATTAATGAAGACAGCTATGGGTGACACCAAAATATAATTCAAAGGCGACTACAGTGAGGAAGAAATAAGATAATTATTGACTAAAGATGCAACTAATAAATAATATACAAAGCCTACGCTATTGAACATAGACTTTGATGGATCCCCGTGAAATATAGTTATTAAAGTATTGATTAATTAATAACAAGTATATTTATAAAAGTATTGATTAATTAATAATAAGTATATTTATAGAATGACGGGGAATCGTCCAGGGTGCAAATTGTCCTGACAGGGAGTTGTCCATGTTTTGACAGAGAATTGTCTGACGGCGAATTGACTTGACGCCAATTATGGCATAATTGTATAAATCAGGTTAACTGGTTACAAGGCATTATTTAAGTGCTTTAACTTACAAGTACAGTAATCCCTGTACCATCCGGACGCCAAGTATCAGGACTCCCTACTTACCGGACATTGTGGGCCTGGACCTTCGGAACCCAAAAAAGGCCCAAAAAAGAAAAAAATCCCCCCAAAATCTGAATTTTTCCCACCTGTAATTTGAAATTGGCACGCAGTGCCGAACAGCTGAGCTGTGTTTACCACAGTCTCTTCACCCCGTCCTTCCTCCTCTCTCACCAGTTACTGCCTAACCACCGTTGTGAGTAGATGTTCATCGCAGTGGATGCCTTACGTGCTCCTTTTTGTGAATAAACTGCAATACCTCGCCACCAGACCGCATGGGAATTTACAGTGTTGTGCAGTGTTAAGAAATTAGAATTTAGAATGCAAAGGATTAAGTGTGATGTACAAAGTGGCAGTTGAAACTAGCATTGCATGGTTAAGAACAGAATGTGCATTGTTAAATAATTATAACTCACAGTGCAAAGAATTAAGTGTAGCACAACACTGGATTACTGTACATGCTTCAAGAGCATTTTCACCACTGCCAGAGCCTTGAAGGAGGCAGCCACAGGCATGCTGTAAGTACCCTGTACACTGCTAAATATTGTATTTTCCATACTTCTGATTCCTCATTCTCAGGTTCCTTTTCATTTCTTTCACGCTTTATGTCCATTATTGGTGTGAATAGGGTCGTTAAATAGGTGCTATGCATGTCCGGTAGGGAGTTATTTAGGCAGCTTTCAAAGTTAGGCTGGGATAGGGTCCATAAGTACTAGTCCAGGAGGCAGGGGCCCACTATCCAGACGGACCCACTTTCCGGACATGCCTTTGGCTCTGTTGCCACAGATAGGAAGGATTACTGTACATACCAGAACAGTAAATATTTAAATTACAAATACAGTACTGTGGAAATGCAGTATAGCAAATCATTCACACACACACACACACACACACACACACACACACACACACACACACACACACACACACACACACACACACACACACACACACACACAAAAAGGCAATATTCCGACACTTATCAGGCAAACTGGTTATAAGAATTTATTTCTTGCTTTAATGTTATTTAATAGTACTTGTGGTAGGTGGAGGCACCCATCATTCACGCAGTCAATGTAGAGTAATGCAATATGAGCTCTACACTGAGTGACAAGCCAAGTGGTTTCCTGTTCCCAGGAAACCATTTACTACGCTGGGTGGTAACCATATAACCGGGGTTTCTGGCAGGATTAAGTGTCCCCCAGATTCCCCTATCCAAAATCACTTAATCATGGCAGTCGTTTCAGAGAGCATCGGAGGGCCCAATACCTGCCCAGGGCCCCAACCAAATGGGCAGACTCATAAAATGTGAGAGGTGTGAATGAGGAGAGTAAGAGGGTGGAAGTGGTGAATGTGTTCAAGAGTGTGAGATATGCTGTGATGGCATTGTGTGAAATGAAGATGAAAGGGTGCGAAGTGGAGGAGTGGGAGGGTGTGAAATGTGTAAGATTGGGCATGAATGGGAGAGGAAGATGTAATGAAGGAGTTGCTTTGTTGATGAATTAGGTGTGGCAGAGTGGAATGAGAGACTACAAATGTGTCAGCTCAAGGTGTATGTATGTCAAGTTTAAGTTTGAGAACGTGAAAATGACAGTGATTGTAGTGTATCCACTGTGTGAGGACAGGAGTGAGAGAGAGAAAGACAGGTTTTGGGATGAGCTGGGTGAAGTAGTGGGAGAAATGCCCTGGAGCTATAAAGTGATCGTGATGGGGGATATGAACTGAAGAGTAGGCACTGGTCCTGAGGATGACATAATGGGTTGTTACGGAGTACAGTGAGTCCTTGATATACGAAAGGGATAGAGACCAAATAAAAAACTTTTGTAATTTGAAATTTCGTATATCGGAACGATTTTCCCCATTGAAATATACATATAAATGGGGGGATGCGTCCCAGGACCCCCTCGGACCCCCCCCTATTAAGAAGTAAGCAATACCTGTATACAATTGTAGAGAAGGAGGTGGCCATATTCTTGTACATCTCCTTTTTCTTCATCACAGTTGCAGTGGTGGAAACAGCAAGGCCTAAAGCACGCCCAATCTCCGAGACTCCCTGCCCCTCCTCATGGGGTCTTATAATTTCCAATTTCCTTTTCAGAATTAGAGTACGGTGCTGCTGCTTCTTTGCAGCGGCCTCCCCCAATGCTGGAGATGATGCAGGGCGCTTGGGAGGCATGTCAAAACAATACAAAAAGGTGAAGGGCTGCGAAAATATCCTCACATATAGCGAGGCTGTGAGGAGAGGAGGGACGTGGACTCAGCTGAGAAGCGCGCAAAAATTTGTTTACCAGAGAGGGGTTAGTTCGTTTTCTCTCGGCAAGCGAGTGCGGTGCTATGCACCGCACCCATTTTGAATTTTTCATACAGTATTCCATTAACCCCTTCATAGTTGCCGGCCTTGAACAACACTTCACTGTTTCGGTGTGAATGACGTTGAGTTAGGGCATTATAAAAAACTGCGAATAATTATGGGAAGGGAATGAAGGTCACTGGTGTGTGTACATGACCGTACTCTACCATCCCATCAGTCAGGCATTCTCTTCACTCCATGCCGATGTTTACATGCTTATGTTACATGCGCCTTAATTTTTAGTAAGTTTCTTTCAGCAAGAGAACACTGTAAAACAATTAACTCTGAGCCCTTGGCCACCCCGTTCGGGATACATGGCGTCTGGCAATGAATGAATGAAAAAAAAATAGTCAGAAAAATATAGAAGACAAACTAGAGGCATATGAACTGAATTGGTATGGTCTTTAGGCTGTATGCTTACATGAAAGATTATGGGTTTTACAATTTTAAGAGACGATATGGAACAAAAATGTTTGCTAATCAGAAAAAAATTACTTTCGTACCACATGTTCTTGTAGGTTAGCATTCAGTTCCACATTCTTCATTCAGTATCACTCTTCCCAATATATTTCGGACCGACTGAGCACAGTTATTTCTGCTCCTTAGAGTTAGTGTACATTTGCTGCTCATTCTTTTGTTTGTTCATATGTGTCTGAGTGAGAGAGGACTGATACAAACAATAATGTATTCCATTATCGCTTTCATACTGCTGTCCCTGAACAATACCTTACTGTACTGGTGTCAGTGATGTTGAGTTAGAGTGAACAAAAAAAAAAAAAAATGCGAGCAATTATGGGAAGGGAATGAGGGTCACTGGTGTGTTTACATGACCCTACTCTACCACCTCAAGCAGTCTGGCGTTCACAGTTCACTTCGTCCTAGATGTATTCGGCCGATGTATACATGCTGATGTAACACGCATCCTAATTTTATTAATTCGTACACGAATCATAGCAAATCACAGGATGGGTTTAGGTGGGGGGGGGGGGAAGCCAGGTGTGCCAGATGAGTCTTTTCACATATGTAAGAAAAAGAAACTGATTTTAGAACTTTGAAAAAATGGTCCCAAGGCCGACCACGGGAGCATGCAAATATCTGAACCCACAGCCATTGAGGGGGCTAAACATACGTTTTACTTTAAGCTGTAAAAGCACCTTACCAAATCAGTTCTTCCTGGATAGTCTGTTATATTTTTCAGATTATTTCTGGGTTGGTAAATGCAGTAAACGTTTCGTATTAAATCTGTTTCCCCGTCATTTTTAGCTGTCCTGGTGTGACAACTCTTGTTTATTTCGTTAACATAATGGCAGAAAGGACTGTTCTTCCCTAAGTGTTTAACTAAACCTGGCCTAACCGAGCTTATCTGTACCTAATAATTTTAACCTAACCTAACCTCCAGTTGGGAAATTGGGAAATGATATCCACCTTTGAGCACGTTGAGTTTGTTCCACTGCGCTGGAAACGATCATAGGGGAAAGTAACGATAATAACAGGAAAGAAATTTTTCGTCAAGAAAAAGTAATTTGCCAAACTGAAAGTTGTCAGAAAATTACAGAAACAAGCTGGAGGATTATGAATTGAATTGGTAAGGTCTTTCTGCTGCTTCAGGTGTACAATGAACAACACAAGTATCTTCCCTGATGAATATAGCATGGAAAAATTGAACCATTTGAAACACGCACTAGTAGAAATAGGGTTTTCATAGTATTTCGCCTGGTGTAAATTTTCTTCAGACAGAACTGGGAAGATAATTGTGTCTTTCATTGTACATTTACTGGTAAATAAATCAATCTGACTACTGTATTTCGAATTTCCTCTCAAGAGTGAGAGTACGATGCTGTTTCTTCTATGCACCTGGTTCCCCGGATGCTGGAGATGATGCAGGGCGCTGGGGAGGCATGGTGAAAATATGAGAAGATGAAAAACAGCGTAACTTACAGCGAAGCTGAGAGGAGAGGACAGACATGACTCGACTGGGGAGCGCGCGAAAATGTGTTTACCAGAGAGGGGTTAGTTCCTTTTCTCGCCGCAAGTGAGCGCGGCGCTGTGCAGCGCACCCATTTTGAATTTTTCGTATTTCCTCTCGTATCGTTTTTCGTACCATCAAGACAGATACTTTCGTATTGTGGAATTTGTCCTACATTTATCACTTTTGTACCATCGGAAATTCATACTTCGAGTTTTTGTATTTCAAGGACTCACTGTACCAGGAGAAAATGATAATAGGAATCGCCTAGAGGATGTGTCGGGCGAGGAGGGTGTGCATTTGTAATTCGTATTTCTGACGCAGAGATGCACTTAAATATACATGGTTTAGAGGAAACGGGTACCGTGTTGAAAGAAGCCTGAGTGATTATGTGCTCGTAGAGAGGTCGATGATGGGAATCGTTGCTGATACAAGGGCTGTGAGAGGACGATGTGGAGGTCTGTCAGATCATGTGATTGTGGTATGCAAGATCAAGCTGAGAGGAGTGAGATGGATCATGAGTGAGAAGAGCAACCAGGGTGAAAGACTGATAGTTGAGAAGCTGAGGATCAAACAAGTGGCAGATGATTACAGGACCAAAGTAGAGGAGGAGTTAGAATCAGTGAACTGGAATGAATTGGATCTGGACAGCCTGTGGAATGCATATAGGGATTGCTTAGTTAGGAATGCTAAAGATGTGTGTGGTGTGGCAAGAGTATCAACAAAAGAGAAGGGTATGGCATGGTGGGATGAGGAGGTTAAGAGAGCAGTGGAGGAAAAGAGGAAGAAGTGGCTAAAGTTGTTACAGGATAGGGGTTCAGTTGAAATAAGAACTGAGTATGTCGGGAGCAAGAAGCACATAAAGTAACTAGTGAAGAGGAAAAAGGAGGAGGTAAATGATGATCTGGGTAGAAAAATGAATGCGAACTACTCTGAAAATAGGAAGTTATTCTGGAAAGAGGTTTGGAAATGTAGAAGTGAAAGTGGAAAGAAATGTGATCGTGTGAAGGATGCAGGTTGTAGGTTGCTAACCCATGGAGATGAAGTAAGGACCAGATGGAAAGAATATTTTGAAAGTCTGATGAATGGGAATAGAGAGAGCAGAGTGGCTGTAAACATGATTGGTTTTGGAGGTGTGCAGAGAAGGAATGCAGTGCCAGGAGACGTGACACTCGCACAGGTGAAGAGTGCTGTGAAATGGCTGAAAAATGGGAAAGCCGCTGGGGTTGATGAGGTGTACGCAGAAATGCTTAAGTGTAGTGGAGAGAGTGGATTGAAGTGCTTGTTGGAGATATGTAAGAAGGCATGGATGAGTGAAACTGTGTGTGCAGAGTGGAAAAAGGCTGTAATTGTACCCATGCATAAAAATAAAGGTGAGCAAAGTGAGTGCAAGAATTATCATGGCATAAGTTTATTGAGTGTGGTAGGGAAGGTATATGGAAGAATTATTATAGAGAAGAAGAGAGATATCGGAAGTCCTAGTGAGTGATGAACAGGGTGGCTTTAGGAGTGGCAGAGGATGTGTGGATCAAGTATTTGCAGTGAGACAGATAACAGAGAAGGCTTGTGAGAAGGACCATAAGGTGTTTATGGCATTCATGGATCTGGTAAAAGCATATGATAAAGTAGACAGAGAGGGATTGTGGAAAGTTTTGCTCATGCATGGAGTAGATGGTAAGCTGCTAGGTGCTGTCAAGAGTGTTTATGATGGTAGCGAAGCATGTGTAAGGGTTAATGGACATCTAAATGAATGGTTCACGATCTGTGTGGGTGTGCGACACGGTTGTGTGATGTCCCCATTGTTGTTCAATGTATATATGGATGGGGTGACGAGAGAAGTAAAAACAGGAGTAATGGAGAGAGGGATGGTGTTGGTTATGAATGGTGATGGATGGAATATCCCAAATTTGTTGTATGCTGATATTGTAGTACTGCTTGCAAGTACCAGACAAGAACTTGGTAGGCTAGTGCAGAGTTTTGCTGATGTCCATGAGCATCGTGCCTTGAGAGTAAATGTAGAGAAGAGTAAAGTGATGGTTATTGAGAGAGAAGGTGACTCCCAGTGTGATGTAACAGTGAATGGAGAGAGACTGGAATTGGTAGGAGAGTTCAAATACTTGGGTACAGTGATAGAAAAGAGAGGAAAATGTGCAAAACAAATTGAAAGTAGAGTGACACAAGGAAGAAAAGTTGCTGGTGCAATGAAGGCCTTGATAAGAAATAGAGGCTTGAGTGTTGCAGCTGCACGAGGCGTACATGAGGTAATGTTAGTGCCAACTCTAACATATGGGTGTGAGACTATGGTGTGGCATGAAAATGAAAAGTCAGGAGTAAGAGCAGTGGAGATGGGACTGCTGAGGAATGTATGTGGAGTACAGAGGGTGGATAGGATACAAAATAATATGATTCGTGAAAAGTGTGGAGTGAGGAAGTCGGTGGACAGCAGAATCGAAGAGAGTGTCCTGAGTTGGTATGGTCATGTGGAAAGACTGGATAGCAATAGAGTGGTGAGAAAGGTATACCTGAGCAAATTTGAAGGAGGGAGGAGGCGAGGTAGGCCAAGGAGAAAGTGGAGAGATTATGGTGGATGAGTGTCTGAGGAAGAGAGATTTGGATGTCGGTGAGGCTAGGGAACTGACTAGAGATTGAGCTGTCTGGATGAATGTTGTGAGTAGAAGTGCTTGACCAGGGATTTTGGCACCTCCTGTGAGTATGGCAGAGTCCGGATTGACTCAATCGGATACGTTCATGTGAAGCTGCAGAGTGTGGTGAATGTTTTTGGCTTATCCGGTAGAGCCAGGATTCCGGGGGCTTGAATGATGAGTGAATGTAAATTTGGCCTGTTTGGATTGGGCAAGTTTGTGCTGTCTGGACATTGCTCCTCCTTACCCTGCCCTTGGGTGGGAAAGGAGGTCCGGATGATGATGATGAGGAATAGTACTGTACTTTAACTTGCACATAAACTTACCAGAACAGTAGTGCAAATATTTAACTTTCAAATACAGTACTGTGGAAAAGCAGTACAGCGAATCACATGATCATGTGATAAAAAAAAAACGTTCATGCTGCGGTGACGTTCGAGGGTTTGACTTTTCAAAGGCCTCTTTTGCGTAAATTTATAGTTTTCGTAATGGTTCTTTAATCTTACGTTGTCTTCTACTTATCCCAGCACTTACCGCATATAATTGCGAACACATTCGGCGAGAACGTGTTCGGGGCGAGCTTACTGTACAGTATATGGATGGGGTGATGAGAGAAGTAAATAGACGAGTATTGGAGACAGGGGATGGCGTTGGTAATGAATGGTGGTGGATGGAATATCTCAAATTTTTTGTATGCCGATGATCCAGTACTGCTTGCAAATACAGTGAAACCTTGCTATATCAGACTAATTGGGGCCCAAGCCAGCCCGAAAAAAGCGAAAGTCCATTAAAAACGACATCTGGACTCCCCCCTGGACTTCCTCCTCCTTTTGTTATGCACAGAGGCTTGCTTGTCATTCATGCATTTGTTCTCTCTCTCACCACACTGGGCACTTCCATTTTACGTCACATACTGTATTTTTGTCTTCGTCGTCACCTTTATCTTCACCTTTCCAGTCGTTTTTACCTTTACTTTCAGTTCACACTGACATTCACTTTCACTTTCATATTTTCTTCCAAGCTCATTTCACATTTGCCTTCACCTTCACACTCACTTTCACTCATTTTGATTTCCATTTCACCTTCACTTGCAGCCTTACTTTCTCATTTTCACACACACCTTTACAGTTGATCACACACCTTCACTTTTGCCCTCCCTTCTTCAACTACCACATTCACCTCGACCTTCACTCACACCTTCACCTTCTCTTTCACTTTCATCTTCACTTTCACCTTTATCTTCACTTTTACATTCATTTTCACCTCCACATTCATTTTCACCTTCACTTTCACTTTCACATTCATTTTCTCCTTGGCCTTTACTTTCACCGTCATCTTCACCTTTACATTCATTTTCACTTTCACCTTCATTTTCATTCATTTTCATCTTCACTTTCACCCTCATTTTCACCTTCCACCTTCACTTTCACCTTTTCTTTCTCCATCATCTTCAATTTTGCATTCATTTTCACCTTCACTTTCACTTTCACCTTCATTTTCTCTTTGGCCTTTACTTTCACCTTCTTTACTTTTACATTCATTTTCACCTTCATTTTCATTGATTTCACCTTCACTTTCATCCTCACTTTCACCTTGTACCTTCACTTTCACTTTTGACTTCACTTTCACCTTCACTTTCACATTCATGTTTACTTTCACATTCACCCTCTCTTTCACCTTCCATCTTCACTTTCACCTTTACTTTCACTTTTGACTTCATTTTCACCTTCACTTTCACCCTCACTTTCACTTTTGACTTCACTTTCACCTTCACCTTTGCTTTCACCTTCCACCTTTGCTTTCACCTTCCACCTTCACTTTCACTTTTGCCTTCACTTTCACTTTCACCTTCACTTTTACTTACATCTTCACTTCCACACTGCCTTCACTTTCACCTCCACAGTGCCTTCACTGACCTTCACTTTTTCATTCACTTTCACCTCTCTCCCGGAGACAGAGAGGAGGGAATATAGAAGGAGAGAGAGAGGAGGGACCAAGGTTATGCCTATCTCCCTCATTTGTTTATGCTAAGGGGATGCCACTTGTCATTTCTCTCTTTCTCTCTCTCTCTCTCTCTCTAGGGGAGCGCGGTAGCTCGGTAGTAGGGTGTTGGACTCGTTATCGTGAGGTTGCGAGTTCGCACCCCGCCCGGTGGCTGCTGTGCTGGGAGGGGTATTGCTCTCATGTAACCCTAGCAGGGCTATATGATCTGATGAGGTCTAGCTCGGGGACTAATCACCTTATCCCTCTCTCTCTCTCTCCCTGTTGACTTTGACATTCCATATTCACTTGTGTGCTCTCTTTCACCCTCACTTTTACACTCATTTCCACAGTTACTTTAATTTTCATTTTCAGTTTCACCTCTCTCTCTCTCTCTCTCTCTCTCTCTCACCAGAGAGGAACAGGGAGGAAGGGAAGGAATGGAGGAGGAGACAGAGGAGGGACTGATGTTATGGTATCTCCTCTTTTTGTTTGTTTATTCGTTTATTCCAAGACAGGACTGCTTCTGGCTTTATTAGACTTTTCCTGACGCATAAGAATTTAGTCCATTTGGCTCCTTGAGTCCGATGAAAGCGAATTCCGCTCTATTGAAGTGTATTATATCGAGGTTTTACTGTACCGGACGAGAACTTGGTAGGTTACTGCAGAGTTTTGCTGATGTCTGTGAGCATCGTGCCTTGAGAGTAAATGTAGAAAAGAGTAAAGTGATGGTTATTGAGAGAGAAGGTGACTCCCAGTGCAAGGTTGCAGTGAATAGAGAGAGACTGGAATTGGTGAGAGAGTTCAAACACCTGGATACAGTTATAGAAAAGAGGAGAAAATGTGCAAAACAAGTGGAAAGTAGAGTGACATAAGGAAGAAAAGTAGCTGGTGCAATTAAGGCCTTGATAAGAAACAGAGGCTTGAGTGTTGCAGCTGCAAGAGGCTTACATGAAGGAGTGTTAGTGCCAACTTTAACATATGGATGTGAGACTATGGTGTGGCATGAAAATGAAAAGTCTAGAGTAAGAGAAAGCATATGACAGGGTGGATAGACAAGGACTGTGGAAAGTGTTAAGAATATATGGAGTAGATGGGAAGTTGTTGAATGCTGTGAAGAGTACGTACGATGGTGCGAAGGCTTCGGTGCGTGTGGATGGTGAACTAAGTGAATTTTTCTCTTTGAAAGTTGGGTTGAAACAGGGATGTGTCATGTCTCCATGGTTGTTCAATCTGTACATGGATGGGGTAATAAAAGAGGTGCAGATAAAACAAAAGTGATGATATCTAGGGTTGGTGGCGGTACTGTCAAAGACGAGGGAGAGTGGCCATGTGCAGTTTGCCACAAGGGCGTGGGAAGTAATTCCATCTTGTGCGGTGTGTGTGATAAATGGGTGCATAAGAGACGTAGTGGTATCAGAGGTAGACTGCGAGATAATGCTGATTTTATGTGTATGGCGTGCCTGGGTGAGCAGGTGGAGATCGTCAGACATGAAAGGATTGAACTTGCTGGTGAATCTCTTGAGTGTGTGGAAGAGTTTTGTTATTTGGAAGACATGTTGTGTGCTGGAGGTGGGGCTGGAGCTAGCTCTGTGGCTAGGGTGAGAAGTGGTTGGAAGAAGTTCAGGGAGCTCTTTCCTCTCCTGACATTGAGAGGGCTCTCCCTACGTGCTAAGGGGTCTTTGTATGCAGCATGTGTTAGGAGTGTAATGCTGTATGGCAGTGAGACCTGGGCAGTGAAGGTGGAAGATATTCGCCGGCTCAGACGTACAGAAATGACAATGATTAGGTGGATGTGCAGTGCGTCCCTGCGTCCAAGGCCTGGAGGGGCTGGGTTTACAATGGAAGAGTTGAGAGGTAGGATGGGACTGGAGTGTATTGGTGTTGTGATGAGGAGAGGTAGATTGAGGTGGTTTGGACATGTGGAGAGGATGGGGGATGATAATTGGGTGGGGAAGGTGAGAAGTGTTAATATTGGGGGTGTGGTTATGAGGGGTAGACCGAGAAAGACATGGGACGAGGTCATTAAGTGTGACCTTAGGGTTAAGGGACTGAACAGGGAGGCTGCAATGGATCGTGCAGCGTGGAGAGCCGCCATTAGGTGACCAAGGCCAACACATGCAAGCATGTTGGAGCCTTTAAAAACAAAACGAAACAAAGGTAGGGTAGTGGATGATGGAGTGGCCCTGGTGAGAGAGGATAGTGTTTGGAAACTCCCTGCACTGTTGTTTGCAGATAATACTGTGTTGTTGAGTGAAGACGAAGGAGAGCTGCAAGGCTTGGTGGATGAATTTGGGAGAGTGTGTAAGAAACAGAATCTAAAGGTGAATGTAGGGAAGAGTAAAGTGATGGTCTTTGAGAGAGGTGAAGTCAGTGAATGTACAGCGAGGTTGGATGGTGAGGAATTGGAAAATGTGAGTACGTTTAATTACTTGGGTAGTGTGATGAGTAAGGATGGAGGTTTGGAGGGTGCAGTGCTTGAAAGGGTACAGCAGGGAAGAAAGGTTCCTGGTTCTTTGAAAGCAGTGATAAGAAACAGGGAAGTGAGCATGGAAGTGAAAAAGTTACTACATGACAGTATTGTGATACCAACTCTAACGTATGGAAGTGAAGCTTGGACGTTGTTGGAAGGACACAAGTCAAGAGTGAGAGCAGTGGAAATGAGTTATTTAAGAGGAGCCTGTGGAGTCACATGAAGAGACAGGCTGACGAATGAGGATATAAAGGAGCGTTGTGGTGTGGATGTGGATGTGATAGGAAGCGTTATGAGGAACACACTGAGGTGGTTTGGCCAGGTGGAGAGGATGGAGGGTGAAAGACTGACGAAGAGAGCGTATGTGAGTGAGGTGGAGGGGGGAAGAGGGAGGGGGAGGCCGAGGATGAGATGGAGGCATGGGGTGGAGAGGTTTATGAGAGAGGGGGGTGTGAGTTGGGAGCAGGGCAGTGAAATGGCAGGGGACAGGGCGACGTGGAGGCGATTTGTTTGTGGCCACCCCAAACGGGATTGAGGCGTCTGGCAATAGATAGATAGAAGAGTAAGAGCAGTGGAGATAGGACTGCTGAGGAATGTATATGGAGTATAGAGGGTGGATAAGATACAAAATAATGTGATTTGTGAAAGATGTGGAGTGAGGAAGTCCGTGGACACCAGAATTGAAGAGCGTGTACTGAGGTGTATAGTCGTGTGGAGAGAATGGATAACAATAGTGGTGAAAAATGTATTTCTGAGCGAATTTGAAGGAGGGAGGAGGCGAGGTAGGCCAAGGAGAAGGTGGAGAAATATGATGGATGAGTGTGTGAGGATGAGAGGTTTGGAAATCGATGAGGCTAGGGAACTGACAAGAGATCGAGCTGGATGGATGAACGTTGTGAGGAGAAGTGGATGATCAGGGATTTGGCACCCCTTTTTAACATGGCAGCATCCAGATTGACTCTGTTGGATACGTTTATGTGAAGCTACAGAACATGGTGAATGTTTTTGACATATCCGATAGAGGCATGATTTTGGGGGGTTTGAATGATGAGTGAATGGAAGCGTGGCCCGTTGGATTGGGCAAATTTGGACTGTCTGGACATTGCTACTCCTCACCCTGCCCTGGGTTTGGAAAGGAGGTCCAGATGATGATGATGATGGTGAATTCTTTAGATGAGGATTCCAGACTACTGATGCATACTCCAGGGTTGGTCTGACGAAAGATGTTGTTATCTCTCTCAGCATAATCTTCATTTATATATGTGAATGGTATTCTCATATTAGCATGCAGTGTATACATGTTCCGTACCTTCTCACTTATGTGGTCAGCCAGAGATAGTCTGTTATTGATAATCACTCCTTGGCCCTTCTCTCTCTGATATGTGTAGGGTTTTACTTCCTGACTTATAATCTCAATCTGGTCTTTTTCCACTTTTACTAAACTTAATAACATGACACTTATCCTTATTGAATTCCATTTGCTATGTATCTCTTCATTCATGGAGTTTATTTCATTCTTCTTGTAGCTGTCTACAAGAGTCTGTATTAGTAAGTCTCCTTTATATTTTTGCATCATCAGCGAATATATATTCCAGTGTTACTTTCCAAGTCATTTATATACACTAAAAACATAACTGATGCCAGCACTGAGCCCTGTGGAACTCCGCTGGTTGCTTCCCTTCATGATGAGTAATTTCCCCTTAGTACTGTTCTCGTTTCCCATTGTCTGAGAAAATCTTGCATCCAACAGTACAGGTTGCCTTGGATTCATCCTTGATGGTACAGTTTCCATAAAAGTCTTTGGTGCGGTACTCTGTCAGATACTTTCTTGAAATCTAGATAGATACTGTCCACCCATCTTTCTCTTTTCTGTAATGTTTCTGCAACTCTATCATAGTAGCTTAATAGGTTAGTAATACATGATTTTTTCCTTTGTAAAACCAAACTGCCTTTCTGTTATCATATTGTGTTCTTCTAAATGATTTACCCAAACTTTTCTCATCAGCTTTTCTAATATCTTACAACATTGGTGGTAGTAGTAGTAGTAGTAGTAGTTGTAGTTGTTCCCTAGGCAGTCTGGCCGAACAGCCACGAGTCCTTAAGGAAGGCCATTGCCGAAACTAGGCTTTCCCACATAGCTCTCAAGTAGTGTATGTTGTGTTGTTGGCATAGGTGATTGTGTGCAATGCAGTCTTCCATAACGTGCTTCAGGTATGGGTTGCTCTGTTACATTTTGGACAGGCATCAGTGACGGATTCATCCAGCCTATTCTGGTAACTTAAGAGGGCTGGATGATGCCCACATCTCAGCCTGGCCAGGTGGACCCTGTCCTCATGAGGGAGATAGGATTCAGAAGGGTGGATATCACGAGGCTGTGCATGCAGCTGTGTGTTGTCTTCAAGTGACTGAATGGAGCGGTGAGTGATTTGAGTATGGATATGGTTCTGGAAGCTGGTCTGAGGCAGGCAAGGAGGGAGAGATTACAGTATTTGTGTATGATATCGTGTGCTAGGTGTTGTTTTAATGTTTCTTGTGTGTGTGGGTGTGCTGCCATGTAGTGTAGTGGATGTTGTGGGTTTGTGGAGGCCGTAGCGAGAATTTGGGCGCCTTTCATGTCTAGATGATCCTAGACTTTGAGGACTGTGGTTCCTTGATGTAGGTGGTCTGTGGGTGTGGTCACTATGCAGCCTGTGATTATTTTTAGGACCTTGTTCTGTATGGTCTGTAGAGTGTTCATCCATCCATCAGTCAATCCTACGTTGCCCCATGAGGAGCGTAGGAGCTTGGGGCTAGACAGTTGGTCCTGACATTTAAGATGAGAGTGACATGCCTTACTCATCCCTGAGTGGCATTACGTGAGAAATAGACCCCAACCACCCCTTGGATAGAAACCTTCAATGGCTCAATCTGATTGGAGCGCAATAATTACCCACTAAACCACCAGGTGCCAAAATTTGGTTATGTGGTTACCATTCAGCTTAGTAAATGGTTTCCTGGTGTACAGGCAACCATTTGGCTTGTCACTCAGTGTAGAGTCACCCACAGGCAGAAGGAAGAGGAAAGAATGAAGGAAAGAAAGAAGAGGGAGTGTAAAGTTGCCTGTAGGCAGAAGGATGAGGAAAGAATGAAGGAAAGAAAGACAAGAGGATGGAAGGAAAGAAGGATGGAGAAGAGGAAAGGGCAGACACTGGAGAGCAGCACTACATCGAGTGAGTGGATGGTTGTAGTGTGTTTTAGTGCGGTTAGGAGCCCAAGCAGGGCTTGCATAATTCATCACTGAACGTATATATTGTTTGTATACTGTGGTGGTGGTTTCTTTGTTGTGTCCAAATGTTGTGTGGGCAAGTGACCTCAAGGCATTGAGTCTTGAAGTTATTTTATTTTTAATGTTTGTGGTGTGTTGTTTAAATGACATTGATATATTGTATGTTACACCAAGGATTTTGTGTATGTGTGTGTGTATGTGTTTGTGGTAGGGGAGTGTTTGTACTGTGGTGGTAGTTTCTTTGTTGTATCCAAATGTTGTATGGGCAAGTGGCCTCCAGGCATTGAGTCTTGGTGTTATTTTATTTTTAATGTTTGTGATCTGTTGTTTAAATGACATTGATGTATTATATGTTGCACCAAGGATTGTGTGTGTGTGTGTGTGTGTGTGTGTGGTAGGGGAGTGTTTATACTGTGGTGGTGGTTTCTTTGTTGTGTCCAAATGTTGTATGGGCAAGTGACCTTAAGGCATTGAGTCATGGTGTTATTTTATTTTTAATGTTTGTGGTGCGTTGTTTAAATGACATTAATGTATTATATTGTTGCACCAAGGATTTTTGTGTGTGTGTGTGTTTGTGGTAGGGGAGTGTTGTTTATGTGGGGTGTGGAATGTGACTGTGTTCTGCTGTCCAGTTTGTGAGACAGGTCACTGTAGATTTGGCTGGGGCTATTTTGAGCCTGTTTGTGGTAAACCATTTGTGTAGTGTGTTGAGGTAAAGTTGGAGGATGTGTGCAGCTTTTTTTGCATGTTGGTGTGTACATGTTACGTGTTATGTCATCTGCATAGGAAGCTATGTGTATCTGCAGTGTGTGGGGTGTGGTTATGTCATGCATGTACAGTATAGGTTAAAGAATGTAGGGGACAAAACAGATCCTTGGGGGACACCATTTGTGAAGTTTCTGATGTTCAAAGACTGACCAGCAAATATTACTTGTGCACATCTGCCTGCTAAGTAGTTTGTCAGCCACTTTTTTGTGTTATTGTGCATGTTTGTGTTGAATATTTTGTTTGTAAGGTTGTGGCGGGGGAGTGTTCTGTGTGGAGGCCTAGCTGAATTCATGCCATCAAAAACTCTCTGTGTAAGGTCTGTAAGAAGAGTGTTTGTGGAGTGTAGTGGCCTAAAACCATGTTGTGATGGGGCTGGAGGGGTGTGAGGTGTAACTAGTTGTAGTACCAGTCGGTCAGTGACTTTGGAAGGGGTGCAGAGGAGTGTGATGGGGCAGTGTGAGGAAGGTAATGTGGGGTTTTTGTTGGGTTTGGGAATAGTGATGATAATGCCGTGCATCCAGATGTTGGGTATTATGTGGTTAGTGATACTGGTCAGTAGTTGAGTGGATTTTGTCTGTTATCTTTCTTGAATAAGGAAACAATGTTTGCTTTCTTCCAAATATCAGGGATTCCTGGAATATTAAATATATTGGTCTACTTAACTCTTTTGCACATTCATGTTGCACCCAACATAAGATTTTGTCAGGACCATTTTATTTTCCATTGTCAGATTTACTCAACTGCTTCTGTATTTCTTTTTCTGATATTTGTATATTTAGTAATATGTGTGGGCATGCTTGTTCCATATCATTTCTCTCAAAATATATTTTCTTCTGTAAAAACTGATTGGAAATTTTTATTTAGTGCTTCACAAATAGATAGATAGATAGGCAAGGTATGTGGAAGGTATTAAGAATATATGGAGTGGAGTGGAAATTGTTGAGTGCTGTGAAGAGTATGTACGAGGGAGCTAGGGCTACGGTGCGAGTGGATGGTGAGCTGAGTGAGTTCTTTGATCTCAATGTGGGACTGAAACAGGGGTGTGTAATGTCTCCATGGCTGTTTAATATATATATGGATGGGGTTGTAAAGGAAGTACAAGGTAGGGCAGTGGATGTGGGGGTGGCCCTAATGAATGAGGGTGAGATTTGGAAGCTTCCGGTGTTGCTGTTTGCTGATGATACAGTATTGTTGAGTGAAGATGAATGGGAGTTGCAAGGTTTGGTGAATGAATTTGGGACAGTGTGTAGGAGGAGGAAGCTGAAAGTTAATGTAAACAAAAGTAAAGTTATGGTGTTTGAGAGGAATGAAGTCACAGAGTGTGCAGTGAGGTTGGATGGTGAGGATATGGAGAATGTGAGTGCATTCAAGTACTTGGGTAGTGTGATGAGTAAGGATGGAACTTTGGGGGATGAAGTACGTGAAAGGGTACAGCATGGAAGAAAGGTTGTTGGTACACTGAAAGCAGTGATGAGAAATAGGGAGGTGAGTATGGAAGTTAAGAAGTCACTGCATGATGGTATTGTGATCCCTACCCTGACGTATGGAAGCGAGGCGTGGACCTTGCAAGAGGGGAACAAGTCAAGAGTGAGAGCAGTGGAAATGAGTTACTTGAGAGGAGCATGTGGAGTGACGTGGAGGGACAGGTTGACGAATGAAGAAGTGAAGGAACGTTGTGGGGTAGATGTGGATGTGGTTGAAAAGATTAGGAGAAATACACTGAGGTGGTTTGGACATGTGGAGAGAATGGAGAATGAAAGACTGACTAAGAGGGTGTATGTAGGTTAGGTGGAGGGAGGGAGAGGGAGGGGTAGATCGAGGATGAGGTGGAGGGATGGAGTTGAGAGGTATATGAGGGAGGGGGGGGTGAGTTGGGGGGAGGGGAGTCAAATGGTGGGTGACAGAGTGACTTGGAGGCGTTTTGTCTGCGGCCATCCTCTGCGGGATTAGGGCGTCGGGCTATAGATAGATAGATAGATAGACAAATATCTTTCTCGTGTATAGATGATCCCCTCGTCTGTAATGGACTGTATTTTATCTTTAACTTTGGTTTTACCTCCGATGTAGCTGTAAAATAGCTTCTGTTGATTACTACTTTTATTTATAATGTCTTCCTCAAATTGTTTTGGGGCATCTTCTCTTATCATTGTATAATCGTTTTTTGCCTGTTTATAGTTATTTTATGCCCTCTCACCATTGTGTGTGTTGTATGTGTTCCACAACGTCTATTTTTTTCTTCTGATTTTTTACATTCCATATTAAACCATTTCCTTATTTTCTTTTCTGCTTCTTTGTGCCGTGGGATGTAATTTTGGACTCCCATTTCATAAAGTTCACAGAATTTTCAATATATAACCTTTAACTCTTGTCCTCTAAGCTCCTTTGCCCAATCTGTACTTCTTTAGGTCATGGTAGTTTCCCTTTTTGTAGTTTAGGCTCTTTTTGTAACTCTCATTACTGTTAACTATGTCATATGCAATCCTGAAGCGGCAATTTAACACTGCATGGTCGCTTTTGCCGAATGGAGGGTGATACATTATATTGTCAGTATCATTTTCTTGCCTAATAAATATAAGATCAAGTACTGATGGAGCATCAAGTCCTCTTTTTCAGGTGTTTTCCTTTACATGTTGTTAGGAAAAACTCCTGCACAAGGTCCAGGAGCTTTTGGTCCCAACATCTTTCATGACTTCATACATCTGGAGTACAGTATTCCAATTTA
Source organism: Coenobita brevimanus (assembly GCF_032717465.1). Classification (NCBI taxonomy): domain Eukaryota; kingdom Metazoa; phylum Arthropoda; class Malacostraca; order Decapoda; family Coenobitidae; genus Coenobita; species Coenobita brevimanus. The sequence continues at coordinate 11,266,900 of NC_137028.1, read as the reverse complement.
TATTTGTGTTGAAGTGTTCAGTTAATATAATTCTCTCAGATTTCTCTTCCATTCTGTGTAGTAATGCTCTTAAACTTTCTGCTAGATCTTCATATTCGCCTCTTTCCCAAGTGTTTGTTCTGGGTGGCATGTATAAATTTGTCACAGTTAATTTCCCTTCTGATGTAGTAATCTCTGCTGCATGTGAGGGTATATCTAGTTCTATTTCTTTGACTTGTAGATTTTTTTTTGTTAATATTATAATTCCTCCTCCTTTTTTTAAATTCCTATCTCTTCTCCATATATTGTATTCCTCTAAGTTTAGGGTATCGTTTGATATCCTTGGGTTAATTTTGTTTGTTAGGCAAATAATATGTGGTTCCTTTTCTTTGGTATAATCTTTCGTCTCTAATAATGTAGGTACCATTCCATCTACATTTGAGTACATCAACTTAATCATCTTGCTTACATATTTCCCATAGCTTGAGTCTCTTACCTTCCTTTTTTTTTATTCCCTTCTGGATCTCCTCTCCATTCATTGATCCACCTGGTGAACAAGCCTACATCTTTTCCATCCTTAATTACCTAGAGCAACTTGTACAGCACCCTACCTGTATCCCTGACCGCCTTGGAGAGAGCTCCAACATCCTTGAGCTCTTCCCTACAACTAATCCTTCTGCTTACACTGTTAATCTTTGCTCTCCATTGGGCTCCTCTGATCACAACCTTATTACCTTAACCTGTCTTATCACTCCAGTACAGCCTGCGGACCCTCCAAAGAAACGTCAACTGTGGCACTTTGGAGCTGCAGATTGGGAGGCCCTCAGGCAGTATATCTTTGATTTTCCCTGGAATGATTATTGCTTCCGTGGCCGGGAGCCTTCTGTGTGTGCCTTGCGCATTACGGAGGTTATTCTCTCGGACATGGAAGCATAAATTCCTTTCTCTCTCATGTCCTTTGACTAATGCAAAAAAGCCTTGGTTTAATCACGCTTGTTCTAATGCTGTCCACAACAAGGAGAGGGCCTATAAAAGGTACCAGAGCCAGTCCACCAGTGAATCACATCTTTTTTATGTTTCTGCCCAGAATCATGCTAAAAATAATTTCATCCATACAAAATGCTGTCAACCCTCCAACTCGAATTCTTCCTGCTCCTTCTGGCACCTTGCCAAAAGCCTTTCTGACAACTTTACCTCATCATCCTTCCCTCCTCTTTTCTACTCTGATGGCTCTGTGTCTATTTCTTCTACTGATAAAGCAGATTTCTTCGCTCAGACTTTCTCCTCCAATTCCACCTTAGACAATTCTGGTGCTGTTCCTCCATCACCTCCTCCCTCCGACTTCCTCATGGCTGACATTAAAATTTCTTCAGTTGATGTATTTTCTGCCATCACTGGCCTCAATACTAACAAGGCATATGGGCCTGATGGGGTCCGTCCTGTCATCTTCAAGAACTGTGCTTCTGTGCTTACATCTTGCCTAGGTAAACTCTTTCGCCTTTGTCTTTCAACTTGTACCTTTCTTTCTTGCTGGAAGTTTGCTTTCATTCAGCCAGTCCCAAAGAAGGGTGACCATTCTCAACCCTCTAACTATCGTCCAATTGCTTTAACATCCTGTGTTTCAATAGTTTTCGAGTCTATGCTTAACAGAAAAATTGTAAAGCTTCTTTCCTATCACAACCTTCTTTCTGATCGTCAGTATGGGTTCCGTCAGGGACGCTCCACTGGCGATCTTCTCGCCTACCTTTCAGACTCCTGGTCATCCTCCTTTCGGGACTTTGGCAAAAGCTTTGCCATTGCACTTGACATCTCAAAGGCTTTCGACTGAGTCTGACATAAATCTTCAATTTCCAAACTGCCCTCTTATGGTTTCTATCCTTCTATCTTTGTCTTCATCTCTAGCTTCCTTTCTGGTTGTTCTATAGCCGTTGTTGTAGACAGCCATCGTTCTTCTCCTAGAGTCAACAGTCGTGTTCCTCAGGGCTCTGTCCTATCACCAACTCTCTTCCTTTCATTCATCATTCATCTTCTAAGCTTTTCGAACCTTGTCCACTCATACGCTGATGACTCCACCCTTCACCTTTCCATTCGGTTCCCACAACATCCATCCCAGCAGTTACTTCAACAAACAAGAGATGAGGCTATGGCATACCTAATGTCTGACTTGATTCGTATCTCTGACTGGGGTAAAAATAATCTTGTCGTTTTTAATGCATCAAAGACTCAGTTTTTAAACCTATCAACCGAACAAAATCTTCCACAGGAGTACCCACTAATGTTTAATAATATCCAGCACAAACCTGCATCATCCTTGAACGTGCTAGGGGTTTCATTCACTCGTGACTTGTCATGGAAAGATCATATTACATCTCTTGTAAAATCAGCTTCCAAGAGATTAAGTGTACTAAGCCAACTCCGTACCTTCTTTACCCCGGCACAGTTGTTGACTTTATACTCGGGTTTCATTCGCCCCTTTGTAGAGTACAACTCTCATGTGTGGGGAGGCTCCTCACATTCAGCTGTTCTCAGTAGAGTGGCGTCAAAGGCTTTTCGTCTCATTAACTCTCCTTCTCTTACTGGCTCTTTTCAACCTCTGTCTCCTCGCTGCACTGTTGCCTCTTTATCTCTTTTCTGTTGCTACTTCCATGGTCACTACTCTGAACTCTCTGCTTGCATCCCTGCACCTCTACGATGCGCCCGTAGCACCCGTCTAGCAACAAACTCTCATCCCTTTTCTGTCCAACTCTCTAATGCAAGAGTTAACGGTTACTCTCAGTCCTTCATTTGTGCAACATGTCAACTCTGGAACTGTCTCCCTCAATATGTATTTCCTGCCACGTTTGATCTCCAGTCTTTCAAATGCAGTGGGTCCAGGCATCTCGAAATGAACAGATTTTGAATTTGGCTCACTTTTGTATTGTTTTTGTTTTTCCTTGGAAGGAATTGTTGCAGGCTCCTAGCCTTTGGTTTTGTTTTACTCGGAATATAAAAAAAAAAAAAAAGAGAGAGAGAGAGAGAGAGAAAATGTACCACTTTTGTACTTGCAGTCCAGTGACTTTGTAAAAATAATGTACTCCTCTCTTCCTCTGATCTTTCCTCAATTTTTGTTTTTGTTTCCTCCCTCTTCTCCTTTAGTGTACCCAATTCCTCTTGAGTTAGGAATCTTTTTATCCATACTTTTTTGGATTCCTCTTTTTTCATGAGCTTGTTGGCATTTTTAATATTTCCTCTACAGTGTTTGCACTCTGGAATGTGACTTTCAGGGGCCTTGACTTACTTCTTTCATATTTCCCTAGCCTTTTATGTTCTATATCTTTCCCACAGATATCCTCTGATACTTTTTTTTTTTGTGTGTGTGTGTGTGTGTCCGACTCTGGGCATAGGCTTCACAGCCTGCTATCAAGGCCCAGCAGTCCTCCCACATACCATACACCTCTGCATGTCACCAGCAGTTGTATGTTAATTTCCATCTCCATTTTGTCCCTTGAGATTCTGTTTTTTATTTCTTCACCTATGCCACTGATTACTATGTATTTGTTAATCTCGACAGCTTCCCTGCCTAGTTTTGGGTTATTCTTTATAATTTCTTTCACTTCCTTTCTTATGCATTTTTCTTCTACCCTTCTATCTAAATCATTCTTTACTTTCACTATTTCAGCATACCTAGTTTGTACCTCATCATGGTAATTTCTCACCACATCTACTCACTCGATGTAGTGCTGCTCATGTGTCTGCCATTTCCTCTCCTCCTTCCTTATTTACGTCCCTCCTCTTCTGTCTTTCTGGATTGCATTCTTATCTCATCTTTCTGCCTATGGGTGACTTTACACTCCCTCTTCTGTCTTTCTTTCCTTCATTATTTCTTTCCTGTCCCTGCTGCCCATGTGTGAGTACACTAGGTGACAAGCCAAATGGTTTCCTGCACACCAGGAAACCATTTACTATGCTGGGTTGTAACCATGTAACCAAATTTTGGCGCCTGGTGGTTTAGTGGGTAATTACGGTGCTCCAGTCGGATTGGGCTGGTGAAGGCCTATATCCAAGGGGTGGTTGGGGTTTATTGTTCACGTAATGCCACTCAGAGATGAGTGAGGCTCGTCACTCTCATCTTAAATGTCAGGACCAAGTTCCCTCGTCCCAGGCTCCTATGCTTCTCATGGGGCAAGGTAGGATTGGATGATTGGATGATGGAGGGATGGATGAATCCATTTACCTGTGTTTTTTTCTCTTCAGTGTTAATACTTTGGTCTATCAGACTGCTTTCTTGCCTGATTTTCTCCGTATCATTTCTGAAATAATCCATAATTCTCTCATGGTTAACAACTGTACATCCCATTTCACTAGCCCGTGTCGATCCATGCATCCATCATCCAATCCTACGTTGCCCCATTAGGAGCATAGGAGCCTGGGGCTAGGCACTTGTTCCTGACATTTAAGATGAGAGTGAGCTAGCCTTTATTCTCAGTGAATTTACCTCAGCTGATAGTTCATCTGTTGTGGTGGCTTTTCTGTTTATTTCCAATATTAATTCCTCATTTTTTTCCTTCTGTCTGCATAGCTCATTCTTGATTTCTTCAATTTTCATTTGAAAAGATCCTTCCAGCCTACATACTCTTTCAACTAATTTATCGTAAGTTTTCTTTTCAACCACGTCTGGGTAGAAGTCATCATCCTGTTTTTTACCTTTGTCTCTTTTCTTAACACCATCTAAAGGCATCTTTCCAGAATAAGCCTTCTTAAAGAAAAGATCTTTACTTGGAGTTTTTCCATCACTCTGTCATCTGCTAACCTTGATGTCGTCCAGCTGACGTGAGGAAATTCGTCACATTCCTGGACACTAATATACTTACTTTATTCTACACTTTTATTTCTTGTTTTACTATATTGAATCCATCCATCCATCCATCCATCATTCAGTCCTACATTGCTCTATGGGGAGCATAGGATCCCGGCTCTAGGCAGTTGGTCCTGATATTTAATCCTCTCACGCACCATAAGTTTTCAGTAAGTTTTGATTCCACGCACAGAACAAAAACCTCGCTCAGGCTGGCTCGCGCGACAAGTGAAAAATTTCTGTGGCCCAATTTACCCTAGGAAAGTGCTTATATTGTTATAAATTGCATCCCATCATCCTCGTTGATGCTTATACTATCAGTTAAGAAAAAAGAACATAAAACAGATGAATAAATGTACAGAAATGAAGCCTTAATAAACCTAATTTACATGAAAACTAGCTTCTCATAACTTCCCAACATCGTGAAAAATTTGTCCTGTGATGCGCAGTTGCAAAGGACATGTCTATATGCAGAATTTCATGACCTTGCATCTGTGAAAGTTTCAAGTTGATGTGTCCAATAGTTTTCAAGTACTGTATATCGAAAAAAACTATGAAAATCGCCTAAAAACGTCTGATTTGTTTATTATTTCGTATGTTGTTAGTGACACTGTAACAAACATATACTGTATGTAAATTCTTTCCAGTTTTGTAGCCCAAAGGTTAAGGAAGCCCATGATATAATTCACAGTGTTATAACTCTTATTGTTTGAAAAGTTACAATGGGTTGCGCTTCGTGACAGCAACTTCGCTCTGGCCTCTAGGCTGAGTGTGTTCGTCTTTCGTAACTTTTCTCCACTTATTTTCACACATAGGTTACTTTGCTTTTACAAAAGTATGCATGAGAAATCATCAGCATGATTAAGCTTTCTTCAGATTTTGATGCGACCTACAGTGCTCGTCAGAAGTATAGAGCGCCCTGCGTCCCTCCTGAGAAACAAACCTTTCAACATTGAAAAAACATATAAATAATGCATTTTATTTACCTTTAGTGCTTCGTAGGGTAGCCTTTACGTTTCTTCACGGACCTGAGACGTCTTGGAAGTGAAAGGGCGAGGCTCCTGAGGTGCTGGAGGGGTATTTTGTCCCAGGAGTCACGAATGGCGGCTTCCAACTTAGGCAGAGAGCTCACGTCTTTCCCTTGGAGACTCTTCTTTACGAGGTACCAGAGGTTTTCAATGGGGTTGAGGTCTGGGCTATTTCCTGGCCAGTCTGTCATGAATGATACCTCGCAGTCACGAAGCCAATTGGTGACCGATTTGTTCCTTGTGAGCAGGTGCACCGTCCAGCTGAAACACTCGTGCACCTGTTAGCTCGAAGGAGTCTGGTAAATGATCACACAGAAGCTCCAGGTAAACATCCTGGTTCACTCTGATGTTCTTGGGAAGTACAACAAGCTTCCCCAAACCCTTCCCTGAGAAACAACCCCATACCATGAGTGAATCAGGATGTTTAACTGTGCTTTCTACATACCGTGGGTCAAGTGGGTCACTGCCTTTGCGTCGATACACACGTGCTCCTCTGTTACAGGTAACACTAAACGTTGCCTCATCAGACCACAACACTGACAACCATTGCTCCTCACCCCAGGTTAGATATTTATTAGCAAAGGAAAGCCTACGAATTCTCTGGCTCTTGGTGAGAAGAGGCTTTTTCACAGGCCTGTGACTTGTGTAACCAAGCTCATGCACCCTACGAGACACTGTTCTCACTGACACCTCACCAAACACTTCCTGGTTGCTCTCCTTAATTTTCCTTGCACTCACACGAGGATTAAACTCCACTGCACGTTTTAAAACATTAACAGACCTTGGGGAAGTTTTCCTAGGCCTACCAGACCGCGGTTTCTTTGTGGGAACTGCACCACTGTTTTCCTCCCGAAACCGCGCACACCAACGACGCACTGTCGATCGTGCCACACCAACCAATTCACTAATTTCCTTTGTCTGGTGGCCTGCCTCCTTTAGAGCAATGATCTGGGATATGATTTCACTCGATAGTTCACGGGTAGGTGCCATAACAAAGTTGTGAAGGCCAGAACACTGCGGGACACTCGGTAAAAAATGGCGCAATTTGAGAGGGACACTCGGCGGAGTTCCTCTCTCTCAGGCAGCCCGTGGGCGACTGAGGCGGGAACCAACCAGCGCGTCGGAAGGCCCCAGGCTACCGTGACGTCATGCTCGGAGCTCAAACTTGTGGCTCAATTCTTACCCCCCAGAATGGGTGATTCTTTTTGGGCCATAAGTATTGCGCGCCTGGCGGACAACGCTGAATACTTCTGACGAGCACTGTATACTTTATGAGTGTAATGACTGAGAGAGTATCAATGAAATCCACCACGTTTTCCCTATGAGAAATATATAGTAAACACACATATTATACCTTACAATACAGTAGTATAAAAACTAGACAAATAAGCTGGTTACTCACGTCCTCTAGCTGTGTTGTAGTGTTTCTTGAAAGGAGTTGGAGTTGCAGAGAGGAGGACAGGTACGATCACAGCCTGTGTGTGTGTGAGTATTTTTGATGTGTGTGTGTGTGTGTGTGTGTGTGTGGAGTGATGGCAGTGGTGTCAGTTGTCATAGAGGTGATGGCAGTGGTGTCAGTTGTCATAGAGGTGATGGCAGTGGTGTCAGTTGTCATAGAGGTGATGGCAGTGGTGTCAGTTGTCATGGGAGTGATGGCAGTGGTGTCAGTTGTCATGGGAGTGATGGCAGTGGTGTCATTTGTCATAGGAGTGATGGCAGTGGTGTCATTTGTCACAGGAGTGATGGAAGTGGTGTCAGTTGTCATAGGAGTGATGGCAGTGGTGTCAGTTGTCATAGGAGTGATGACAGTGGTGTCAGTTGTCATAGGAGTGATGGCAGTGGTGTCGGTTGTCATAGGAGTGATGGCAGTGGTGTCAGTTGTCATAGGAGTGATGGCTGTGGTGTCAGTTGTCATAGGAGTGATGACTGTGATGTCAGTTGTCATAGGAGTGATGGCAGTGGGGTCAGTTGTCATAGGAGTGATGCAATGGTGTCAGTTGTCATAGGAGTGATGGCAGTGGTCAGTTGTCGTAGGAGTGATGGCAGTGGTGTTAGTTGTCGTAGGAGTGATGGCAGTGGTGTCAGTTGTCGTAGGAATGATGGCAGTGGTGTCAGTTGTCATAGGAGTGGTGGCAGTTGTCATGTACTCTTTCTCTGATAAGCCCTTGTAGGTTTAGTGTAAAATAGGAGGGGAACGGTAAAAATCGGTTAGGAATTTTCAAATCTGGCTTTCTCTGAAACTATATAAGAAACACTTATACACTTTCTTTACAAGCACACTGCACTATATATAGCATAGAATCATAAGGTATGGACGGTGTGGTAGTAGGAAATGCAGGTTTAAATGCCTGACTGTGCACTCACACACCCTTCAAGCCTGGCTATCGAGAGAATACTGAGCTAAATATTGGCTGCTTGCCCCTCTGATAGGCTCCCGGTTGTTGCCATATATTTCCCTTAGATGTGGCTTCCCTCAGTTTTGACTCAACCAAATTTGACGCAAATCCATCTACAGGAAAAGTTTCTATGACCATTTTTTTTTTTTTCTTTTTTATGCGAGGAAGGAACCAAAGGCCATGAGCCGGCAGTAACAGTTCCCTCCAAGAGAAAAACAAAATACAATAGAGAGCCAAATTCAAGATCCGATCATTTTGAGATGCCTGGACACACTACGTTTGAAAGACTGGAGATCATAGGCAGCAGGAAATACAGACAGAGGGAGACAGTTCCAGAGCTGACCTGTTGCATAAATGAAAGACTGGGAGTAACGGTTAACTCTTGCATTAGAGAGTTGGACAGAAAAGGGATGAGAGTTTGCTGCCAGACGGGTGCTACGCGCCCGTTGTAGAGGTGGAGGAATGCAAGCAGACAGTTCAGAGGAGCAGTGGCCATTAAAGTAGTGATAGAAAAGAGATAAAGATGCAACAGTGCGGGGAAGAGACAGAGGTTGAAGGGAGTCAGTAAGAGGAGGAGAGTTAATGAGACGAAAAGCCTTTGACTTCACCCTATTGAGAAGAGCTGTATGTGGGGAGCCTCCCCACACATGAGAGTTGTACTCCACACAGGGGCGGATAAAACCCCTGTATAGAGTCAACAATTGTGCAGGGGTAAAGAAAGAGCGGAGTCTGCTTAGCACACCCAATCTCTTGGAAGCAGATTTTACAAGAGATGCAATATGATCTTTCCAAGATAAGTCCCGAGTAAACGAAACCCCAAGCATGTTCAACGATAATACAGGATTAAGCTGAATATTATTAAACATTAGTGGGTATACCTGTGGAAGACTTTGTCGGGTTGATAGGTGTAAGAACTGAGTCTTAGATGCATTAAAGACAACCATATTATTTTTACCCCAGTCAGAGATATGAGCCAAGTCAGACATTAGGTGTGCCATAGCCTCATCCCTTGTTTCTTGAAGTAACTGTTGAGATGGGCGTTGCGGGAACCGAATGGAAAGGTGAAGGGTGGAGTCATCAGTGTATGAGTGGATAGGGTTAGATGTACAGCTTAGAAGATCATTGATGAATAAAAGGAAGAGAGTAGGTGATAGGACAGAGCCCTGAGGAACACCACTGTTGATAGATCTAGGAGAAGAACGATGGCCGTCTACAACAGCGGCTATAGAACGACCAGAAAGGAAGCTAGCGATGAAGGCACAGATAGAAGAATAGAAACCGTAGGAGGGCAGTTTGGAAATTAAAGATTTATGCCAGACTCGATCGAAAGCCTTTGAGATGTCAAGTGCAATGGCAAAGCTTTCGCCAAAGTCCCGAAAGGAGGATGACCAGGAGTCTGAAAGGTAGGTGAGAAGATCGCCAGTGGAGCGTCCCTGACGGAACCCATACTGACGATCGGAAAGAAGGTTGTGATAGGAAAGATGCCTTAAAATTTTTCTATTAAGAATTGACTCGAAAACTTTTGAAATAAAGGACGTTAAAGCAATTGGACGATAGTTGGAGGGTTGGGAGTGGTCACCCTTCTTTGGGACTGGCTGAATGAGAGCAAACTTCCAGCAAGAAGGAAAGGTACAAGTTGACAGACAAAGGCGAAATAGTTTGCCTAGGCAGGGTGTAAGCACAGAAGCACAGTTCTTGAGAACAACAGGAGGAACCCCATCAGGCCCATATGCCTCGTTAGTACTGAGGCCAGTGATGGCAGAAAATACATCAACTGAAGAAATTTTAATGTCAGCCATAAGGAAGTCAGATGGGGGAAGTGATTGAGGAACAGCACCGGAATCGTCTAAGGTGGAATTGGAGGAGAAAGTCTGTGCGAAGAGATCTGCTTTATCAGTAGAAGAAATAGCTACAGAATCATCAGAGTAGAAAAGAGGAGGGAAGGATGATGAGGTAAAGTTGTTAGAAAGATTTTTGGCAAGGTGCCAGAAGGAGCGGGAAGAATTCGAGTTGGAGAGTTGAGAGCATTTAGTATGGATGAAATTATTTTTAGTAGAGCGAAGAACAGACTTAGCACGATTCCGGGCAGAAACGTAAAGATTATGTGATTCAGGGGTGGGTTGGCTCCGGTACCTTTTGTAGGCCTTCTCCTTGTTGCGGACAGCATTAGAACAAGCGTGATTAAACCAAGGCTTTCTTGCGTTAGTCAAAGGATATGAGAAAGGAATGTATGCATCCATGCCCGAGAGAATAACCTCCGTAATGCGCAAGGCACACTCAGATGGCGCGCGGCCATGGAAGCAATAATCATTCCAGGGAAAATCAAAGAAGTACTGCCTGAGGGCCTCCCAGTCCGCGGCTCCAAAATGCCAGAGACGACGTTTCCCTGGAGGGTCCACAGGCCGTACCGGAGTGATAGGACAGGTTAAGGTAATAAGGTTGTGATCGGAGGAGCCCAACAGAGAGAAAAGATTAACAGAGTAAGCAGAAGGATTAGTTGTGAGGAAGAGGTCTAGTATGTTGGAGCTCTCTCCAAGGCGGTCAGGGATACGGGTAGGGTGCTGTACAAGCTGCTCTAGGTCATTAACGATAGAAAAGATGTAGGCTTGTTCACCAGGTGGATCCGTGAAAGGAGAGGAGAGCCAAAGGTGGTGGTGAACATTGAAATCTCCAAGAATGGAGATTTCAGAGAAAGGAGAAATGGACAGAATGTGTTCCATCGTAGGAGTAAGATAGTCGAAGAATTTTTGATAGTCAGTAGAATTAAGGGATAAGTAAACAGCACAGATATATTTAGTCAGAGAATGACAGGAAAGCCGAAGCCAGAGTGTGGAGAATTCAGAAGAATCAAGGTCAGGAACACGAGAGCAAGATAAGTCGTTGCGTATGTATACACAACAGCCACCTTTGGCTTTGAAATGAGTATAGAGAAAGTAGGAGGATACAGAAAAGGGTTTGCTGTCAGTTGCCTCAGACAGCTGAGTCTCCGTTAGAAAAAGAAGGTGAGGTTTAGAGGAGGAGAGGTGGTGCTCTACAGAGCGAAAGTTAGATGAAAGGCCGCGAATGTTGCAGAAATGAAGAAGAAGAGAGTCAGACCGTGGTTCCAGGCACCTCGAGTCGTCACCTGGAGACGGGCAGATGGCTGGGGCATTTATGGTCCCCCCCCCTGGGGACTCCGAGGCTGGGTGAATTGACGCCATTTTTGGTTAATTTTGAATAGGAAGTGTAGTGTGTACTGTGCATGTAGTTTGGTGAAGATAGTTAGAGAAATTTGTACTGGGGAGCATGCTGGCCTACTCTCTGTGTAACTGAGACACTGAAAAAGTTCAGCAAAGGGGGATGGTCAGGAACTAGTCCTGAGGGCTGATGAAACGGGAGCTCCAGCACTCCCTGTCATCAGCTTTCCATCCACCTCGTGAGTACTGCCCTGCTCGACTGGTGCTACAGTCATCGGTTACTCTTCATATTGCAAGGCTTATGACTCACGTTGCGTCATCTTGCGCGAGGGGGTTAAGATGAGAATGACCAGCCTCACTCATCCCTAAGTGGCAGTACGTGAGCAATAAACCCCAACCACCCCTTAGATATAAACCTTCATCGGCTCAATCTAATTGGAGCGCAATAATCACCCACTAAACCACGTTGTGCCAAAATTTGGTTATATGGTTACCACCCAGCATAGAAAATGGTTTCCTGGTGTACAGGTAACCATTTGGCTTGTCACTCAGTGGAGAGTCACCCACTGGCAGAAGAAAGAGGAAAGAATGAAGGAAAGAAAGACAGAAGAGAATGGATGGGAAGAAAGATGGAGGAGAGGAAAGGGCAGACCCCCGAGAGCAGCGCTGCATTGAATGAGTGGATGTTGGGCGTCCCCACCTACCACAACTATGTTGAATCATCACCTAAATTAGCTTGTCCCATATATAGATTCAATTTAGGTATCCCCAGACTGGAGCTCAGTGACACACATCCAACCCTTGTTCTAGTCAGTGTGTGTGTGTGTGTGTGTGTGTGTGTAAGAGAGAGAAAGAGAGAATGTGTGTGAAGATAAGGTAACCAGGAGGCTCATCTGCCAAAGCCATTTCAAGTTTAAGGGTCCCCAGGAGGAAACAAGTGTCAGAAATGATGATATAGTTAAATTATGGAGTGTACATGAAGGGAGTGTTTGGTTAGAAATACATTAGCAATGTGCGGTGTTGCAGGAGTGTCATCTAGTAAGAAGGAATAGGCTTAGTGACATGTAGAAGTTGAAGAGGAGTGGAGGGGAAAAAAAACAAAAGAAGGAGGTTGGGGTGGATTCAGGTGAAGAGTACAGGTGATTGAAAGAGGTAATGTAATGAGTTTGAAAATAAATGATATTTCTTCAACTTTCCTTTTAATATCTGCTTTGATGATGGCACTGCCATCATCGTGTGTTACAGTTCTATTGCTGTAAGATTAGAATGCAAGATTTGTTTTCTCCTTTTCAGGATTATGATGCCATGGTTCACCTGGTAGATGACCTCAAGACTCTCCCTAATCGCAAGCTGTACACAAGTACCCCAGCCATCAGGTTCCTGTATGGCTTTGCACTCAACAGGTATACTTCATCAATGTAATTTCATATTTTACCCCCACTCACCAGGCAATGTTTAATGCAGTCGTCACCCCACTACGGCCAATTTCTCAGAAACCGCTGAAAAATGCTTGTTTTCATACCTTAATATCTTGGATAGTATAGCACTTAGGGATATGAATTAACAACCATTTTACTCAGCAGATCTTCCTCTTGTGAATGAAAGTATCCCCAGGTCTGTAGGTCCTTCAATTGATGAGTAATGACGTGGGAAAGAAAACTAATTTTCGGCATGAGAGAGGAGGTATTCGTGCGTCTGCCCACGGCACCGACTATGGCTTTGCTCTCAGTGTGGTAACTTACTCCACTACTAGATAAACTAGACACTGTTGCATCCAAGGCATGCCTTATGGCACTATCATTGAGCCTTTTTCTAGTATCCTTGGAAAAAGGCTTGGCAGGGGCGGATGATGCAAGCGTCCACGTAAGGCAAGAACAGAATCGGACAAGAAATGTAAGAAAACATCATCCTACACCTGGCAGTCACGGAGATGAATGAGGTATACTTGGCTAGGGTGCTTGGAGGCTATCCCCACCCTTTGGTGACGAGATCAAGTGGCGGTCAGTTCAAACTGTGGCATGAAAACACTTGTGGTTATAGCCATTGCCCAATTTTGCATTGGATGTAGCCATCATCCGGCACTTAGGGGTTAAAATGTAATTCTTTAACCAATGATGTTCGGCGTTTAATTCCACTGACCCCTTCCCCAGCTGGGGATTTCTGGAAAATCACCTTCCTCCCCCCCATAATACAGTAGTCCCTCATTTATCCAGATGCTCAGTATCCAGACATGTTCATTACCCAGACACTGGACCTTGGCTGTATTAAACCATAATCCGAATTTACTTGCTACTATCCGAGAACTTCAGCTGGCCAGCTGACAATCAAACATTTGGTATCGTGGCCTCTGGACTCGAGCCTTGAGCTGGAAGTAATCTGTAACCCAAAACCAGAGCTAAAATGTCTGTCCACCCCTGTACTGAATGGTCAAAGCCATGCGCTTGTCTGATCACTAGCAGTGAACCTCAAGCACCTGAGTAATACGACTGGAACCCGCAAGTGATGTCAAAATATCTGTACGCATCCCCACCGAATGTTCAGTGTCACGCAGCCACTGGGCTAAGTCTTTCCCAACTGCAACCACTATCAAACACAGACCACAAGTCACGAGTATATGTTCAGTGGCAGCAGCCGTCTGCCTTTCTACTGAATGTCAAAATCTCTTGGTCACCGTGAGTTGTGTTTTGTGCTTGGCCACTCAGCGTCTAACAGACTGCAAGCCACAAGTAAATGTATAGTAAAAGTGTCCATCTGCCTGTTGACAGAAGGGGGAGAATCCTGCCCACAGCCCCACTTCTCCCCCCCCCCATCCCTCTTCCATACCCTCGCAGCTCCCTTCTCAGTCCTTCAGTCCCTTCCCTCCTCCATGGTGATAACACTGACTCGTGAGTTTTCAATTTTTTTTTGCGTTTTTTTCTACTACTATTGGTCATATCGAAATTCCGAATTGACCACAAGAAAGCTCATGAAATTCTGCGTCTAGGCATATGCTTAATCCATGTAAGGTCTGTCTATCTATCTATCTATTGCCAGACGCCTCAATCCCGTTTGGGGTGGCCACAAACAAATCGCCTCCATGTCGTCCTGTTCCCCGCCATTTCACTGACCTGCTCCCAACTCACACACCCCTCTCTCATATACCACTCCATCCCATCCTTCCATCTCATCCTCAGCCTCCCCCTCCCTCTTCCCCCCTCCACCTCACTCTCATACACTCTCTTCGTCTGTCTTTCACTCTACATCCTCTTCACCTGGCCAAACCACCTCAGTGTGTTCCTCATAACGCCTCCTATCACATCCACATCCACACCACAACGCTCCTTTATATCCTCATTCATCAGCCTGTCTCTCCATGTGACTCCACAGGCTCCTCTTAAATAATTCATTTCTACTGCTCTCACTCTTGACTTGTGTCCTTCCAACAACATCCAAGCTTCACTTCCATACGTTAGAGTTGGTATCATAATACTGTCATGTACAGTAGTGCACCAACTTTCGCTACAGCAGGATTCGCAGAATCCACTTTCGCGGCATGCACCAAATATTCCCAAACTTCCACTTTCGCTTGAAAAAAATCGATTTTCGCGCACAAATTTTTTGGTTTGGGACAATATTTTGAACTTTGAATTTCCTGCACCGCCCGCCCGCAACCCACCGCCATCTTGAATGACGTCATGTCAACACTCTGTCCACCCATTCCCGTCATTGTGTACGAGCATGCTAGCTCCACTGTGTTGGATTCTCACGGTTCAGTGGCCTCTACTATACCTGGTAGTGTGGGGAAAGGGCCTGGTGGTGTGGGGGAAACTCAGCACAGAGTGGAAGTGTTGCATCAAGTTGCATCTGAGGAGGCAGAGAGAGAGAGTGGTAGCGAGGCAGCAAGAGGTGGCGCCAATACGTCTGGCGTGGCTAAATAAGCCCGCCACGCGCCTCGGATACTTACCCCCAACATCCATTAAACACCTCAACCTGGTCTCTGTGGTATGTTTCTCCTCATATAATGTGTACTGTACAGTTTTTATTGTTTGTATCTCACAATGCAATGTACAATAGTGATTTGATGTACTGTATTGCAAGTGAAAATGAAAATCTGATGTTACTTTAGGATAACCGGGAACCAATTAGCCTTTTTGCCATAAAGACAATGCCCCAATTTTCGCTAATTCCACTTTCGTGCATTATTTTTGGACCCAATTAGGCGCGAAAATTGGTGCCCCACTGTAGTAACTTTTCACTTCCATGCTCATTCCCAGTTTCTTATCACAGCTTTCAAGGAACCAGCAACCTTTCTTCCCTGCTGTACCCTTTCAAGCACTTCACCCTCCAAACCTCCATCCTTACTCATCACACTACCCAAGTAATTAAACATACTCACATTTTCCAATTCCTCACCATCCAACCTCGCTGTACATTCACTAACTTCACCTCTCTCAAAGACCATCACTTTACTCTTCCCTACATTCACCTTTAGATTCTGTTTCTTACACACTCTCCCAAACTCATCCACCAAGCCTTGCAGCTCCCCTTTGTCTTCACTCAACAACACAGTATCATATGCAAACAACCGTACAGGGAGTTTCCAAACGCTACCCTCTCTCACCAGGGCCACTCCAATATCCACCACCCTACCTTGTACCTCTTTTATTACCCCATCCATGTACAGATTCAGCAACCATGGAGACATGATACATCCCTGTTTCAACCCAACCTTCTCTATCTATCTATCGCCAGACGCCTCAATCCCGTTTGGGGTGGCCACAAACAAATTGCCTCCAAGTTGCCCTGTCCCACGCCATCTCACTGCCCAGCTCCCAACTCACACCCCCCTCTCTCATATACCTCTCCAGCCCATCCCTCCATCTCATCCTCGGCCTCCCCCTCCCTCTTCCCCCCTCCACCTCACTCACATACACTCTCTTCGTCAGGCTTTCACCCTCCATCCTCTCCACATGGCCAAACCACTTCAGTGTGTTCCTCATAACACTTCCTATCACATCCACATCCACACCACAACGCTCCTTTATATCCTCATTCGTCACCCTGTCTCTCCATGTGACTCCACAGGCTTCTCTTAAATAACTCATTTCCACTGCTCTCACTCTTGACTTGTGTCCTTCCAACAACGTCCAAGCTTCACTTCCGTACGTTAGAGTTGGTATCACAATACTGTCATGTAGTAACTTTTTCACTTCCATGATCACTTCCCTGTTTCTTATCACTGCTTTCAAAGAACCAGCAACCTTTCTTCCCTGCTGTATCCTTTCAAGCATTCACCCTCCAAACCTCCATCCTTACGCATCACACTACCCAAGTACTTAAACGTACTCACATTTTCCAATTCCTCACCATCCAACCTCGCTGTACATTCACTGACTTCACCTCTCTCAAAGACCATCACTTTACTCTTCCCTACATTCACCTTTAGATTCCATTTCTTACACACTCTCCCAAACTCATCCACCAAGCCTTGCAGCTCTCCTTCGTCATCATTCAACAACACAGTATCATCTGCAAACAACAGTACAGGGAGTTTCCAAACACTATCCTCTCTCACCAGGGCCACTTCAACATCCGCTACCCTACCTTATACCTCTTTTATTACCCCATCCATGTACAGATTGAACAACCATGGAGACATGACACATCCCTGCTTCAACCCAACTTTCAAAGAGAAAAATTCACTTAGTTCACCATCCACACGCACTGCGGCCTTCGCACCATCGTACATACTCTTCACAGCATTCAACAACTTCCCATCTACTCCATATATTCTTAACACTTTCCACAATCCTTGTCTATCCACCCTGTCATATGCTTTCTCCAAACCCATGAAAGCCGCATACAGCTTCTTTCCCTTCTCTAGAAACTTTTCCACTAAAGATATAAGAATGAATATCTGATCTACACAACCTTTCCCCTTCCTAAAGCCTCCCTGTTCTTCTCCAACTAATTTCTCTGTTCTTTCTCTAACTCTGTCAATAAGTATCCTACCATACACTTTTCCTATTATACTAAGAAGACAAATGCCCCTATGATTACCACACACTTCTTTTTCCCCTTTTCCTTTGTACAAGGGAATAATTATACCTGACTTCCAATCCTCCGGGACTCTACCTTCCTCCCAGGCCAATCTGCACATCTTCCACATCCATTCTACTACTATCTCTCCCCCATGCTTCAGCATTTCACCACACACTCCATCAATTCCTGGGGCTTTCCCTGATTTAACTTTCTTCATTGCTTCCACAACTTTTATCCTACTGATTTCTTCCTGTCTTCTCACCTCCCTCCTTCTCCCAGCCATTCCCCAGCCACTTATACTCGCATTACTTCCATCCTCTATGTTCAGCAATTCCTTAAAGTGTTCTCTCCATCTGCTCACTTTTTCTCCATTCTCCACTTGTAATCTACCATTTTTATCTTTCACTCACCTGCTAACTTCACTTCCACCCTGTCATACTCTTTTCACCTCTTTCCAGAATATTTTCTTACAGTCCCTCCACTTTACACTCAAATTCCTTCCAAATTCCTCATCCACTCTCTTCATACTCTCTCTTACCAATCTTTTCACCTCTCTCTTTCTTTCTACATATAACTCTCTTTTCCGCCATGTAAGGTGCTGGCAAAATTTAATGCTAGGATGGTGGGAAGTTATATGGAGGTAAGTTTTACTCCTGAACACTTTATTCTCACTGCATTTGTGTACTTGTGCTTATCAGTTTTATGTGTTTTTATCAGCTTATCTTATAGTATGAACGCCAGCGAAGATGGTGGTATACCATTTATACCAATATAACCAATTTCCAGTGGCATATTTGGCCGTGGAATTCTTTTTTTTTTAGCCCCAGGACCACTCGTTACAGATAACCAAATTTCATAATGTCTTCAGGTTTTTTGTTGATTTTTGTTGGTTATGTATTGTTTTCTTGGTGTTTAGCATTACTTCATATATTCCTATACTCTATGTGTTTTGATGTCTAAATGTGGCAGTTTGACCTGAAAACAGTGCCAAAATTAGAAGAGGTACTGTACATAGAGTACACTCAAGCCCCTGCTATCGGGCCTAATTGGTCACAGGAAACGCGCATGATAGCTGAATACGCGATAGCTGCACTGAACAATCAATGGGAAAATTTCTAATTGGTTTTTCGGTGGCCCATTTTTCTAACTTTTAATCACTTTATGCCTACGATTTCCTGCCAATCTCTCCTCTAACATGAAATATAGCATTATTATATTAATAATAACAGTATAAAGAATAAATAAACAACATAAAAGGCCATCAAACTTTTATAAGGCTTACGGCTTGGGTGGTTTGATGGGTTCCGAGGCTTGGGAGTGGCTTAATTGCCGCCAGATCTTTTTGGCTGTCTCCATTTCTTTAGTGTCCACAGCTAAAGAGGGTATCACATGGTACCTTATATCAGGAATGGCTGAGGAACATTTAAGTGGAACAAAACTTGGACGCTATCACACACGTTCCTCACACTGTCGTTAGAGCCTCATCTCAGTTGTAAACACGTGATTACTTTATCGACCTCACAGGTTTTTCGGCATAAGTAATATTAACTCTTTATAAGGGTTTCAAAACGATTGATATTTATTTTAAAATACAATATTAATAAGTATTCAGTGTTAGGCTAAATTTCAATGCTGTAGTACGATATATTCTTTCGAGCCGAATGGGTTTTGGTCACTGTTTTGCCTGTCGTGTCCTCAGCAGGAATCCGTTCAGATGCATTCCAAATGCCCGTGCTATAATCGGGAATTTTACCACGTTACCGTTCCGATTAACCATCGTATCCTCTGCAAACCTCGTATGAAGTGCCATGTGAATAAGTTTCGCTTAGCCTGTCTTCAAACGCGACACGTGATAGCGGTCTTGGGGTGCTTGATAGCATGTATGGTTGTGCATTTGATGTGTGCTTGATAGCAGATAAGCGTGATAGCTGAACGTGCAATAGCAGGGGGTTGAGTGTAGTGTATAGGTTGGATTTTTTTTTTTTTTTTCCTCCATGGTTTCCTTGGTGTTTAGCATTACTTTGAATATTCCTGTGTGTTTTGATGTCTAAATTTGGCAAATTTCCCCGAAAACAGTGCCAGAATTAGAAGGGGTACTGTACATAGAGTCGTGTATAGGTAAGGAGTTCTTTGGTGAAAGGGTACAGCAGGGAAGGAAGGTTGTTGGCACACTGAAAGCAGTGATGAGAAATAGGGAGGTGAGTATGGAAGTTAAGAAGTCACTGCATGATGGTATTGTGATCCCTACCCTGACGTATGGAAGCGAGGCGTGGACCTTGCAAGAGGGGAACAAGTCAAGAGTGAGAGCAGTGGAAATGAGTTACTTGAGAGGAGCATGTGGAGTGACATGGAGGGACAGGTTGACGAATGAAGAAGTGAAGGAACGTTGTGGGGTAGATGTGGATGTGGTTGAAAAGATTAGGAGAAATACACTGAGGTGGTTTGGACATGTGGAGAGAATGGAGAATGAAAGACTGACTAAGAGGGTGTATGTAGGTGAGGTGGAGGGAGGGATAGACCGAGGATGAGGTGGAGGGATGGAGTTGAGAGGTATATGAGGGAGGGGGGGGTGAGTTGGGGGGAGGGGAGTCAAATGGTGGGTGACAGAGTGACTTGGAGGCGTTTTGTCTGCGGCCACCCTTTGCGGGATTAGGGCGTCGGGCTATAGATAGATAGATAGATAGATTTTTTTTTTTTTTATGGTTTTCATGGTGTTTAGCATTACAGTAATTTGGATATTCCTATGTGTGTTTTTATTTCTAAATATGGTAGACTGACCTGAAAACAGTGCCAAAATTAGGAGGGGTACTGTACATACAGTAGTGTATAGGTAGGTGTTTTTTGGTTTTCAGAGTTTCTTTTGCATGGTTTTCTTGGTGTTGAAAACTATTTTGGATAATCCTATGTATGTTTTGATGTCAAAATATGGCAGAATTACCGGAAAACACTGCCAAAACAAGGGGTGGTACTGTACACAGAGTAGTGTTTAGGTAGGATGTTTTTTGGTTTTCAGTGGTTTTTCTGCATGGTTTTCTTGGTGTTTAGCATTACTTTGGATATTCCTTTGTGTATTTTGATGTCTAAATGTGCCTGAGTGACCAGAAAACTGCCAAATTAAGTATAGGTACAATACAAATAGGTTAGGTATGGATTGGAGGTTGGGTATAAATAAGGTCGAGGAATGGTAGGGGAATAGTGTTCATTATCCAGATGTTGCCACTAATCAGACATGCCTTTGGCCTTATTATGTCCGGATAAATGAGAGATTACTGTATCCCAGCTAATACTTAGCTAAGAATAAAAATCAAAGTGTCATAATACTCACCAATCCTTCAACTTCAAGCTGATGGCCTCAGATTGTCTGGGTAGTGAGTAGTGTCAGAGAGAGAGCCTTTGGAAGTGGGGTAACTTTTTGTGTTTTTTGTGGCTGTGTCCATATGCATGGCACAAGTAAGGCTTATATAAGTCCTCCACAGTAAAAATACACTTTCAGAATAGTGCAGTCAACTACAAACACCATTTTTCTGTAGGCTTTGAGAAGTGTTGTGTGAGTGTGCAGTGGTGTGAGCAAGGGAGTGCAGTCACTATGGCAATGACCTTTAGGCAGGCTGGCTGACTTCTCACCGGACACGGAAAAATTTTTGCATAGCTCTATCCGTGATGGAAGTGCACAGGTAACTGGAGCATGACTGGGATCCATGTAGGAGGGTTGCCAGTGTTTGCCTGTGGTGGTAATTACCTGCTAAATGTTCAAACAGTGCTGCGAAACTCTAGATCATGTATATATGCTACCCAGACATCTCCAGGCTGTCATCTATATGTGACACCCGGATGCCATGGATTAAATATGATAAGTGGTGTCTTGATGTTGTGTATCTCATTACATACATACTTCAGCCATACATTTCCCTTCTTCATTGCTTTCTTTCCTCGACTTCCGTATCTTTCCGTTTCACACATTTCTTTACCATATCTCACCATCTTGACCTTCCAATACCTCTACTGTCCATTCCACTCACATGCACCATTTCTCTCTTCACCACCAGTATTGATATCCATTATCAGTATGACCATACCATGTAAGCACACTGTTATATCCTCTGGTCAGATGACTGCCTAACTCCATGTGGTTCACAGGTCTCTTTGATTCTGACCCTGTCCGTCAGACATACTACAGGCAAACCCCGATTTATGGTACCCGTAGATGTGATACCCCGGAATAGTGATTGGGGTAGAAATACCACCGATTTTGATAATATTTTTTACTTAAATTTTGTGCTTAGGTTGATTTATAAACTGTTTTTAGACTTAGATTATTGTGTTTTAGTCATAGGTAAAGTGAGCATTGTCAGTTGGGGTACGAATTCTCTCCCATCAGACGAAGTACAAAACAGTGTGGTCAGCTAGGCAACTCATACACAAATATTGTCAAGTCTTCCCCCTCGCCCACCTCAGACCAGCTTTCTGAAGCATATCCATACTCAAAACACTTGCCACACCATTCAGTCACTCAAAGACAACACAGCTGCATGCACGGCGTCCTGCCATCCACCCTTCTGAATCCTACCTCCCTCGTGAAGACAGGGTTGGTGTGGCCAGGATGAGATGTGGGCATCATCCAGCCCACTCGAGTTATCAGAAGAGACTGGATGACTCCGTTGCTGATGCCTGTCCAGGATGCAACACAGCACCCCATGCTGTTAAGCACATTATGGAAGACTACATTGCACACAGTCACCTGCAGCAACAACCCAACATGCACTCCTTGAGAGCTCTGTGGGAAAACCTGGTCTTGGCCGTGGCCTTCCTTAGGGACTCGTGGCTGTTCGGCCAGACTGCCTAGGGAACAACTACTACTACTACTAGGTGACTCAACAAAGAATATTTTGTGTTTCACCTTTGAACTGTCATCTAAGCAATCATGGAATACATAATCTATCTATCTATTGCCAGACGCCATAATCCCGAAGGGGTGGCCATTTGACTTTGAGTTATTTGTTTTATGGGGAGGGGCACCAGCCCTCCACCAACCCACTTGCTGACACGTAGGAAGCACATAATACATAATAATAATTTTAAATGAATATTAATACTAATGAAAACCTTAGAGATCAAATATTTCATGCATTGATGAAAACTGTGACATTGATAAATCCTATGTTTACATTTGGGCTGTTCAAGGGAGAATGCTTTGAGAATACAAAGGAATTTCTAAGTTAATTTTGGAAAATAAGAGAGAAGAAAATAAAGGAGTTCAGCAACCAGAACAGTAGCTAACACAACATAAAGAGGGGCCGTTGAAATGGACATTCCGTTTGCATCATTGATCAATAAATCTTGTGTTTACATTCAGGTTGTTCAGGGGAAAATGCTTTGAAAATACAAAGGAATTTCTGAATAAATGTTGAAATATAAGAGAGAAGAAAATGAAGGTGCTCAGCAACCAGAACAGTAACTTAACCCCTTCTTTACTGAATGTTTGTATTTTGGTAAATGCCTACCACACGCCCAGCCACCTCTGCCAGACCGAATCACCAGCTGTGCTAAGCTATTACCAAGCTGATAAGATGGTGTGAATGGGTCCCTAAGAAGCCCGGTTTGGGCTTTACGAGGTGCGACCCAAAACTTCCAGGAATTTGAATATTGTAGGAAAATAAGTTACCTTACCTCTTAGTTCTGTCTGTCACCTTAGAAGTAGTCCCCTTGGTCATGTATACACTGGTCCCAGTGTTTTTTCCATGAGTCCCTGTAAGGCTTTAGGCATGATGGTCTTCAGCACCTGCAATTCTGTCTGGATCTGTCTGTGGGAGGCGGTTGTAGAATCGTTAGAGAGGTGTCCTGCAGTCTTAATGGACCCATGTTCGAATCCCGGCTGGGACAGGGAACAGTTTAAGGATTTGAATTTCATAAAAAGCAGACTTTTCTGATCTACCAGATGACCCACCGACACGTCATAAAAATACCCTCGCTAATACCAGTACACCAGTCCTGTATGAGACAGCCCTAGCATGTATACAATATGGACAGTGGATGTTAGCGCTGAAGTGGTGACATCTGGAGACGTGGAAGGATTGCTTGGCCCCAAGGAGGACTACTGGGACTTGGGAATAGGCCCTGAAACCTATGCCCAGAGTTGAACACGGAAGAAAAAAAAAAAAAAAATCGACCTTTTTTTTTCAGTCACAATTTCAGCTTAGGAAATAGGAAAAAGTCACAAGGGGCAAGGTCAGGCAGATAGGGTGGCTGGGGAATGACTGCTGTGTTAGTGGAAGCCAGGAACTGCTGGGCAACAATAGATGTGTAGATGGGGGCATTGTCATGATGTAGGACCCAGTACTTGTTCTTCCATTGTTCTGGACATTTGTGGTGGAGGTTCTCCCTCAGAGGCTGCAAAACTTCACAGTAAAACTTTCCACTGACATTGAGTGGGTGGGACGAATTCCATGTGAACAATCCCTTGGATATCGAAGAAAACAATCAACATTGACTTGACATTGCTACGAACTTGACGCTCTTTTTTCGGGTTCGGTGAATTGGGAGTCTTCCATTGCGATGACTGCTGCTTTGTCTCCGGGTCATAACCATAAACCCATGATTCATCACCAGTTATGACCTTAGAGATGAAGGTGGCATTATCTCTGACCTGATTCTTGAGCTCCCTGCAAACTGCAACGTGATGTGCCCTCTGCTTGTCACTCAGTAGTCTTGGCACAAATTTAGTAGCAATGCATCTCATGCCCAACACGTTCGACACAGTGTGTTGCACGCTTCTGTACGACAGTCCAGTGATATCACAGACATCATGGATAGTTCGTCTACGATCTGCAAGGATAGCCTGACGAGCATTTCCGACGTTTTCTGGTGTTGTTGCCGTTGCCGGTCGTCCAGAACAGTCATCGTCTTCGACGGACGTTCATCCTACCTTGAACCACCTGTACCAGAGAAATGTTCTGGTTTTGGACATGGCATTGTCACCAAAGGCTTGCTGAAGCAACCGGTGAGTTTCTGCAGCTGTTTTGTTGATCTTGAAACAGAACTTGATGCAGGTTCTTTGTTCCATGAGGTCTGCCATTGCAAAACAGCCAAACCACCTACACACCACATTACAGCCCTGAAAGTCTACAATTTATCTTACCAGCCACTGGTGAGTACTTAAAAGATTTTACCAGCCAAGAAAAATTTTTACTAGCCAAAGGAAAATTAACAAATAATTAGTCAGTTTGCAAGTTATTTATTGTAGCCCAGGTTGAAAATAAATAATAGATTTGCTTGTATATAAGCATAATAATAGCATTACGAAAGATGATACATCAAGAAGCGCTATTAAAGCTGTAATCAGTGGCAAACAATAAAAAAAAAAAAAAAGCACGAACATAAAGGATGGAGAGGGTGTTGTCAAGTGACTAGAGATACATAGACCTACTAGGAAAGTAGCCGGAACAGTTTATTAAATAAATCTAAGTGAACTTTTTGTTGTTTATTATTAATGGAAAATTTTGACGCTGCTTTTCTAATATATAGTAATATACAAATCAGGAGGATGGCAGTAAAAAGTGTACAGAAAAGAAAAACATGTTATATATAGCTTAAAACACTGAACCTCATCTTTCATTGTCTGCACAATGATGTTCACCAGTTCTGCAGCTTTCACATGGTTGGCATAAGTGGTTGTGATGGGCACACCATTCTTCTTTTGTAGTTCAATAATGGGTAAAAATTTAGTGAAAGGAAGTTCTTCCTTTGCCAGCATGTATGCGGTGGTAATTTTCATCTTCAAATCTTCAGGATCCTTATCTTCCTCCTTTGCTGATATTGGAATGCCTTGACTATGTTTCCCTGATCTTGGCAATTTAATTCAGCATCACGCAGTTCAATATGCTTCCTGCTCTTGCCATGGTAAACTATGTTTTCTTTTTTAAAATTCTGAAATCCAGTTACGAAATCCGTTTTGCTGGCTGCAGTTAGATTTTTCATGCAAATGGAACATTTCATTTTGTTTTCATTCTCATCATACATAAGCCATGTAAATTCTTTCTTCCATTTTGGAAGAAATGTTCTCTGTGATGCTTCTTTTGAGGGAGGTGATGAGATTGATGTTGATGGCGAGGGTTTCATACGTTTCATGTTGAAAGCAAATGACATTACTCCTTCTCGTCAGCTGACTACGTCAACACTGATCATGCAGCCAATTGCGAGTGAGAGACAGCATCTAGCGACTGGTATGATGCCAAGCGGTTTTTAATAGAGTTGCCAGATTGTTAATAATGATGATTTTTTTTATATTTTTATCATGATGTTTCTTAATATGAAGTAATGGTTAAAGAAACAAATTTTATTAAAATTTAAGATATAAAATTTCAGCTTGTCACTGGTGAGTGAGAAGTAATTTTTACCCGTGATGTAATTTATTTACTCGCCATGGTGAGTAAAATACTCGCAACTTTCAGGCCTGCGTTACAGTAAGAAGCATAGCTGAACAACACGTCCGCTCACAGACACAGTCGGGGCCGCGCTGATGCACAAGGGGTACTGCTGACTCCTCCTAGTGGCAAAAAGGCAAAACTGCAAACGATTGGCTCCCTCTGTTCAAATTGCTGGAACTTTGGGTAGCACCTAGTATGTGGGGACCACGTGGTGGCAAGAGATGTGTGTTTTGTCAGGAATGAGTGTGGCATGTTTCTGACGTCATGCAATGTAATAAAAACATCATGAACTTCAACCAGTGATCTACCACATCCATGGTGTAGTTCTCATTGACCAATCATTTATTTCCCTTCTATGGAGAGTAGTTATATAACACTGTCCAACATTGTTGCCAACTTTTCCAGATGAGGCTAGCGTATTGTGATTCAGGCGTAAAGAGAGACGTACTACTCTCTTCATTATGGAGTCATTTGTGCTTTCTGAGAGTGATGATGAGTTTGGTGATTTTGATACTGATACTGACAGTGATGTGGAGGTTTCAAAGTCTCTTTAGATGACTGTGACAGTGATTTGGAGCCAGATGCAAGTGGCAGTGCAGAAAGCGAGAGGGAATCGAGCTCAGAAACGATGGCAGCAAGTAGCGCTGATGACTTGCTCCAGTAGTAGCCAGCACACACACACCCCACCCCTCATTTTCTCCCACTTTATTCTCTTGACCGTCTTCATTTCTTTTATTTTGTTCTTTTTCTCGCTCTTCACTCTCTGTTTCTGCTACATTTCTTTCCTTTTACATTTCATTATCACACACACACACACACACACACACACACACAAACTGGAGCTGCCTCTTCTTTTCCGTCTGGGAGTGTACTATTGTAGTTCTTGTCATTATGAACCAAACAGGAGCATGTACTTTTTGCACAAACTCCACACCACTTACAAGGTAAATAAATAAAACATTATTCTGTTCGTGATTTGATTTTCAAGCTGATATGTTCTTCAGTTACGTGGATATAACCAGTTCAGGAAATGAATGCTAAATCATATAATAATGTATTTTAATATTCTTTATGGAAAAAAACACTTGTTGGGTTTATCTGTTCGCTGACATGAAAATAAATAAGATTGAGCAAATTGTATGGGTCTGGTGATAATTGTAACACTACCCCTCATTCAGCCTGGAGGGCTGGGAGGGACTCGGTGTGGGGGTGTAACTGCTTGCTTACACTGGGAAGAAGGGTCGATAAAGAAGGAGTTAAACGACATAAAGAGGGGCCTTTGAACAGGGTATCTCGATCGCATCATTGATCGAATAATCATGTGTTTACATTCAGGTTGTTCAAGGGAAAACGCTTGAAAATACAAGGGAATATCTAAATAAATGTTGGAAAATAAGAGAGAAGAAAATAAAGGAACTCAGCAACCAGAACAGTAGCTAAAACGACATAAAGAGGGGCCTTTGAACAGGCTATCCCAGTCGCATCATTGATCGATAAATCATGTGTTTACATTCGGACTGTTCAAGGGAAAACTTTGAAAATACAAAGGAATTTCTGAGTAGGTGTTGGAAAATAAGAGAGAAGAAAATAAAGGAGCTTAGCAACCAGAACAGTAACAAAAATGATGTATAGAGGGGCCGCTGAAAAGGCAGTCCCAGTTGCATTCCCTGTAAATAGAATTCCCTGTCTAAACATCAACGATTTTCTTTCACAACAATTTGCACCTTGGAGGATTCTGCATAATTCATACGTTATTATTATGAGTAAAAGATGTTTATTTCATTGTCCTGGGACTGTGTGATGGTGGGATTGTATACAGTGCTGCTGCTGCTTCTCTACCGAGTTTGAAAACTAGTCGGTGATGGCATTCTCCAGTTACCTTGACTGGGTACTAGTGAGACGGGCACTTGTTTCAGGCTTAGGTTATCTTACAGGTGTTAGGGTATTTAGATTTGCATGAAACTTTTTTTTTTTTTTTTTTTAACTCATTTGGGTGGATGTAGTACTTGGTTGGTGTGGGGGAACCCAAGGCTCAAAAATACATCCTTATACTTTGCACACTAAATCTGCCCCAACATACGATACCTCACGTAGTGATGGGTATATAC
Organism: Coenobita brevimanus; assembly: GCF_032717465.1. Taxonomy (NCBI): domain Eukaryota; kingdom Metazoa; phylum Arthropoda; class Malacostraca; order Decapoda; family Coenobitidae; genus Coenobita; species Coenobita brevimanus. Next base: position 11,238,935 of record NC_137028.1, on the reverse strand, counting down.
TTAACCAATTGCATTGTTAAACCTGGGTATGTCTGTACAGTAATCCCTCCAGTATCCGACGTACTAGGGCCATAGGCAGGTCCGGATAGTGGTCCTGTCTGGATATTGGGCCCCAGCTTATGGACTTGTACTTATGGACCCTAACTCAGAGAAACACCTATACAACTCCCTCTGGACATGCATAGCACCTATTTAAGACCCAAATCACACCAATAAGGGACATAAAAGACTGAAATAAATGCAAAAGAACCATAAAATGAGGTTTTAGAGGTGAGTTTATACAGTATTAAACATTCTGGGTACTTACAAGTCCTGGCTCCTGGACTGGTTTGAACTGCCAGTTTGCAGTCCACAGTTAATCCTCTGCACTCTAAATTTTAATTTCTTAACACTGTAAATTCCTGTGTGTTCTAGTGGCGAGGTATTCACAAAAAACAAGCACCTGTGGCTTGCACTGCTATGAGCATCTGCTCTCGATCGGAGTTAAGCTGTGACTGTTGATGATGGCGGGGTAACAGAGTTGCCAGATCGCAACGGCCACAATGCCAATCTCCTCAACTTTCATTACCAAATTCATAAAGCTATCATTTATTCTTCGCTAATTATATATACAAGTGGAAATACATGTAATCGCTCTCCTTATAATTAACACCATGTTGATTATTTTCACGCTATGTAGGGTAGCAGATTAATCAGAGAGAGCAGACAATCCACCATCTCCATCCTGTGTATCCTCATACATGTGAAAAATCCATTTGGTAATGCATTATTCTGATTCATTACCAAACGAATTTTTCATTACCAAATTGGCCCACACTTGGTAATGAAAAATACCAAATGGCAACCCTGACAGGGGAGGGGGGAGAGGGGAGGAAGGAAGGGGTGAAGGGACCATGGTGTAACAGCTGTTCGGCGCCAGGCAGCAATTTCAAATTACGGGTTGGAAAAAAGTCAGATTTTTTTCAAATTTTTTGTGGTTTTTGGCCCATTTTGGGAATATTGGATCTCAGGATGATTATGTCCGGTTAGTGGGGATGTTCGGATATTGGGCGTTCGGATATTAGAGGGATTACTTATGATTATCATAATGTCATTCACGTCATGTTCAGTTCATACTTCCATTATGAAATACCAGGTATATGACTGGAAAATGCTTACTTTCTTGTTGTTCTACTCAGAGAGAACTCAGATATCCATACCCTTTCTACCTATGACATACATTGTCTGTGGGTGTGGAACCGCTATCCCCATTTCACCACCCATGACCTTCCCAGCTTGTTCCAGCCTCTTCTGTAAGAGAAAGATGCACTTACTAAACACCTTCCTCTACCTCACCACCTTCTACAGTCCCAACCCACCTTGCCCACTATTCTCTCTTCATCACACCCGCATTTATATACCTCATTGGACATAGTTTAATGGTACCATTAATGTCTGAACTATGTGAACTGTAGTGTACACATGACATCAAACCCTAGTTACTATTAATGTCTGAACTATGTGAACTGCAGTTTGCTCATGACATCAAACTCTAATTACCCATACATTAGGCTCACTGATTTGTTTTGGTGGATTATTGTCACGGCCCAGAGGGACTTTTCAAAAATTCCGAGAAATCCATTATATCAGTAGGACTGATTTTGGCACATACAGGCAAACCCTGGTTTCATGATGCAGTTGGTTAAGTAAAAATCCATCGCTAGGCAGGGTATCATATCTTGCGGTAGATTTAACATGTAAAGTATAGGGATGTGTTTTTGAACCTTGGGTTCCACCCCCCCAATGAAGTCTAAACCCACCCAAGTGAGTCCAAAAAAAGTTTAAAGCCAATCTAAATGTCCCAGCAGCTGTAAAAGAAGCTAACCTAAGCCTAAGACCAGTACCCGTCCTGCTTGTACCCAGTCAACGTCACTGGAAAATGGGATCTTCATCTTGTATTTAAACTTGATGGAGAAGAAGCAGCAGCATCATATACAATCGCACCATCGGACGGTCCCGGGACAATTAAATAAACTTTTGTTATGCTTATGCATAATAATACTGTAATGTATGAATGACGCAGAATCGTCCAAGGTGCGAATGGTTGTGACGGAGAATTGTCGATGTTTTGACAGTGAATGCAATCAGTGATGTGATAGGGATAGCCTTTTCAATGGCCCCTGTTTATGTAGGTTTAGTTACTGTTCTGGTTGCTGAGGTTCTTTACTTTCTTCTCTTTTATTTTCCAACATGTACTTAGGAATTTTGTTGTATTCTCGAAGCATTCTCCCTTGAGCAGCCCGAATGTAAACACATGATTTATCGATGTCACCATTTTTATCAGTACATGAAATATTTACTCTTTAACCCCTAAAATGCGGCCATGGACAGCCGACCCCCCCCCCCGTGTGGTAGGGTTGGATCGCGGTCTGAGTACCTGTAGGAAAATATTAGCCAAAAATCAGAGATTAACCCTAGAACATTATACTTGGTATGTCAGATAGTACTTACATTCAGCTTTCTCCAGGGACAGGTGTTGAGCCTTCGTGGACTACCCAAGGACTTGTGGAGACTTGCAAAGTTGGGTAACAAAATCTTCACTTTCACACCTCCAGCAACCCAGTTTCCCCTCTACCACAACCTCATTCTGTCACAGTAAACTTTATACTACAACGTACTGGTAGTTTGGAATCTGTATTTGTACAATAAGCACTGAAAATAAGGCTAAAATCAACAGAGCGTACAGTCGACATGCAGCGCTGCGGCGGTCTTCCCGTCACTCAACAAACATTTCCATTTTCACAGCTAAAAACACGTATACTACATTATTTTCAATCATAGTACTTCCCAAAAGACCACCGCGGCGCGCTTTTCTGCCCGTCACTTTATTCTCATTCCTGTCGGCCGCTCGCACTGACTTGGAAGAGCTAGAACTCGCCATAATGTCACTTTGAAAGCCTGCGATAAACTGACGCTAAACAGGGGAAAAGCGCGTGAAAAAAAGCTAGTGTGACAACTGGGGAAACAAGCGTTTCCTATTAGCATAAACTGCTTGTGAGAGGAGAGCGCAGATTTACAGTTCTGAGCAGTCAGCGCACTGCCATATATCACAGCCAGGCTGGCCGGGCCGTGGGGGGGGGGGTGGAACGCGATACTTGGCAACAACGGAGGTCAGTAGTACAAAGGTCAAGTATGCTAATTGTAGCTAAAGGGTGGCGGTACTGATAGACAATAACAGCTGGAACATCCTTGCCCGTGTTTATTCAAAATTAACTCAAATTGGAAACGCGACGATCCGCCGTTATGTCCTTTTTGGCGATCGTCGCAAAAGCGACGATCCGCGTTTAAAGGCTTAAGGCTTTCATAATTATTAATATTTATTTAAAATTATTATTATGTATTCCATGTTAGGTTAGATGTTCAGTGGTCAAACACGAAATATTCTTTGTTGAGTCGCCTAGTTGTCCACACTGTTGAGTACCACGTCTGACGGGCGAGCATCCTTACCCCACATGACAGTGTTCACTCCGCCTGTGACTAAAACACATTAATCTAAGTCGTAAAACAATTTATAAATCAACTTAAACACAAAATTTTAGTCTAAAATATAATCAAAATTGGTTAAAAAAAAAAAAAAATCAAAACTAGGGGTAGGCCTACAATAGGCAGGGTAGGGTGATATTTCTACCCCCATCACTATGCCAGGGTATCGCATCTAGGGGTATCTTAAATTGGGGTTTGCCTGTTCTTGTATCGGCATGGCCTGACTCAGTTGTGTTGGTTTGAATAGATCTTATTGAATTTGAAAGACATAAACTGTAATATAACAGTTACACCTATGTGGCTGATTTGCTTGGACATAAGTTCATGATCATGATTTGAATCAGTCTTTATTGATGTGAAATTGTCATGACTCACTTGAAGTGACCTGACAGGGCTTGAAATAACCAAACTGACTCAAGTAGACCTGATGTGATCTACTTCAGTCTCAGGTGAAAGAAACTACAATCATTAGCAAAGATCTGTGTTGATGTGAATGGATCTTTAGTTCTCTGAATGGACATAAATTGAACTGAATGGCTCCATTGTCTGGATGGACCTAATGTGAAATGAATGACTAAAGTGACCTGTTTGAGCGTGAATGAACATGGCAGACTAAAATTAACTTATGTTTGTGTATGGGAGACTGTCTGTGTCATCAGTAGGTATGAATTAACTAGGTGTAAGCATTAGCCAAGTATAAAAAGATCGACAGCCAGCACCTACTTTAAATATTTAAAATCCACCATAGCCAGAGTCTAACTCAGAGTCAGAGGACCACAGAACAGGAGATGAGCTCAAGAACCACTGATAGGACATAGCTGAACTTGAACTGATCCGACAGCCAGAATAGACAGATCATCATCATCATCATCATCTGGACATCCTTTCCCACCCTAGGGCAGGGTGAGGAGTAACTTCCATTCACTCACTATTCAAGCCCATGGAATTCTGGTTCCATAAGATAGACCAAAAAAATTTCATCATGGTCTTTAGCTTCACATATACCCGTCTGACAGAGTCAGTCCGAATGCTGTCACGTTAAAAAGGGGTGGCAAATTCCTGGTTATGCACTGCGCACAAAATTCATCCAGCCAACTCGATCTCTTGTCAGCCCCTTAGCCTCACCGACTTCCATAACTATCTTCTTCACACGCTCATCCACCATATCCCTCCACCTTCTTCATGCCCTACCTCACCTCCTCCCTCCTTCAGATTTGCCCCAGTATACCTTTTTCACAACTTTATTGTCATTCATTCTCTCCACATGACAAACCATCTTAATATACTCTCTTCGATTCTGGTGTCCACAGACTTCATCACTCCATATCTTTCATGACTCACATTATTCCATATCCATTCCACTCTCTGTACTCCACATACATTCCCCAGCATTCCCATCTCTGCTGCTGTTACGCTTGACTTTTCATTTTCATGCCACACCATAGTCTCAAATCCTTTGGTAAAGTTGGCACTAACACTCCTCCATGTAAGCCTCGCACAGCTACAACACTCAAGCCTTTGTTTCTTGTCAAGGTCTTCATAGCACCAGCTACTTTTCTTCCTTTTTTTACTCTACTTCCACATCTTTTGCACATTTTCTTCTCTTTTCCATCACTGTACCCAGGTATTTGAACTCTCATCAATTCCAGTCTCTCTCCTTTCACTGGAACATCACACTGGGACTCTCCTTACCTCTCAGTAACTGTCACTTTATTCCTTTCTACATTTTCTCTCAAAGCACAATGCTCACAGACATCTCCAGAACTCTGCACGAGTCTACCATGCTCCTGTCCGGTATTTGCAAGTAGCACTGCATATTCAGCATACCACAAATTTGAGATATTCCATCCATCGCTATTCATTACCAACACCATCCCAACATACCACAAATTTGAGATATTCCATCCATCGCTATTTATTACCAACGCCATCCCTCTCTCCATTACTCGTGTTTTCACTTCTCTCATCACTCCATCCATATATATACAGTATCTTGAACAACCAGAGGGACATCACACAACCTCGTCGCATGCCCACATTGATTGTTAACCAATTGCCTAGATGCCCATTTACCCTTACACATTCCGTACTACCATCATGAAAACTAATGACGACACCCAGCAGCTTACTATCTACACCATACATGCGCAGAACCTTCCACAATCCTTGTCTGTCCACTTTGTCATACTCTCTTTCCAGATCCATGAATGCCATAAACACCTTATAGTCCTTCTCACAAGCCTTCTCCACTCTGTCTTGCTGCACATATTTAATCCACACATCTTCTGCCACTCCTAAAGCCACCCTGTCCATCACTCACTAGGACTTCTGATATCTCTCGTACTTTCTCAGTAATAATTCTTCTGTATACCATCACTGCCATGCTCAATAGACTTATGCCACAGTAATTCTTGCACTCACTTCACTCACCTTTATTTTTATACAGGGGTAAAATCACAGCCTTTTTCCACTCTGCTGGCTCAGTTTCACTCATCCATGCCTTCTTACATATCTTCAACAAGCACTTCATTCCACTTTCCCCACTACACTTAATCGCCTCTGCATAAACCTCGTAAACCCCAGCTGCTTTCCCATTTTTCAGCTGCTTCGCAGTGTTCTTCACCTCTGTAAGTGTCATGTATCCTGCATTCTTTCTCTGTACACCCCCAAAACCAATCATTTTAACAGTTGCTTTGCTCTCTCCATTCTTATTCATCAGACTTTCAAATATTCTTTCCATCTGGTCCTTACTTCATCTCCATGGGTTTATTATCTACCACTTACTTCCTTCACACTTTCACATTTCTTCCCACAGTCACTGGTTCTACATTTCTGCATCTCTTTCCAGAATAACTTCCTATTAGGGTAATTTTCATTCATTATTGTTTCTAGATCATCATTTATCTCCTTTTTCCTCCTCAACATGCATCTTAATCTCATTACAGTAATCCCCGTACTATTTGGAGTCCATTATCCTGACTCTCCACCTACCGGACATTGTGTGGCCCCCCCCCCCCCCCAAAAAAAAAAAAAAAAAAAAAAAAAAAAAAAACATTTTTTTCAACTGTACTTTGAAGTTGGTGCACAGCGCCGAACAGCTGTGTTTATGCTTGCTGCTTGCTTCCTGCCTTCCCCCATCCCTGCCCAGTTACCACCTAATTACCATCCTGACTAGACGCTCATTCAGTGGATGCCGCACGTGCTCTTTTTTTTGTGAATGAACAGTAATTAACTACAATACCTCGCCACTAGACCACATGGGAATTTACAGTGTTGTGCAGTATTATGAAATTAGAATTCAGAGTGCAGAGATTAAGTACAGAGTGTAAACTGGCAGTTGAAATTGGCGGTTGAAACTGGCATGGTGGAATCAAGAACAGAATGTGCAGTGTTAAACATTTATAACTCACAGTGCTAAGGATTAAGTGCAGCACAACATTGGATTACTGTACATGCTTCAAAAGCATTTTCACCACTGCCAGAGCCTTAGAGGAGGCAGATTAACCTTAGTAACGAACGGCCACAGGCATGTTATAAGTACCCTGTATACTGCTAAATATTTTCCATACTCACTTCTAATTCCTTATTCTCTGGTTCCTTTTCATTTATTTCATACTTTCTGTCCCTTATTTGTGTGAATAGGGTCTTAAATAGGTGCTATGCATGTCCAGTAGAGAGTTATGTAGGTGGTTTTCTGAGTTAGGCTGGGTTAGGGTTCATAACTACCAGTGCAGGAGACAGGGTCCCACTATCCAGACAGACCCACTTTCTGGACATGCCTTTGGCTCTATTACATCGGATAGTGGAGGGATTACTGTACATTAATTTCTTATTTCAACTGCACCCTTGTGCCGCAACCATTCTAAGCCATTGCTTCCTCTTTTCCTCCATTCCTGTCTTAACCTCTTCATCCCACCATACTGTACCTTTCTTCGTTGTTGTTACTCTTGCCACACTACACACCGCTTTAGCATTCCTAACTAAGCAGTCCCTATGGACAGTTACCTCCACTTCTAACGAGTACAGCGGGTGGTGTGTTTGGTGAAATGTGGCACCACTGTGTTTGTTTACATTGTAGTAATTGTAAGTGAATGGGCAGACCCAGCAGAGCATCCCCTCCACTTCAGTATCTAGTCTCCACAGAAACAATGTTCTATCAAGTTATACTTTGTCTTCAAATTCAAGTGTTTGCCATGTATGTATAGTGGAAGGTAAAGAGAAAAACAAATATTAATGCCATTGGATCCCATTGCTTCTGTGACAGGAGATGAGTGTGAGGTGGGGTTGAATGGCGGGGAGGGGGGACAGGTAGTGGGAGCACATGTATCAAAACTTTGTTGTGTTTCATTTTGAAAGATGATGGATGTGATTATACAGATGTTCTGAGGTGATCTGTAACTCGTATGCAATAACGTGTAGTGGATGAATGTTGGAGTCTTAATGTTCGTCGTACAATTCAGTGAACAAGTGTAGTTGGGCATGAATGTTCGAAGGTGTGATGTCCGGTGACTCGAAATGTGGTTCACCTGAGTCACCTGAGCTGCTGTAGCATTTTTGTGGCTGAATCAGGGTGGCCATAAATGATTCATTATTAAGCATTTGACACAACAGTCATGCCATGTTGTGCATCATCCAGTCTATTTTATTGTGAGGAAAAAGTCATTATATTCCCAGACCATGGTATAAGTAGATGTCCTGTTGCATAGGATTATAGCTACTTGAGTGTAGGACGGCTATTGGCTTGTTGTGCGAAAATGTTGTGCAGTCATCATACCGACAGATCACGCAGAGGTAATGAGATACTGTATTTGCATAATGAGTGCATATCTTGTCTAATAATAATTGAAATACGCCGGCTCAGACGTACAGAAATGACAGTGATTAGGTGGATATGTAGTGCGTCCCTGCATCCAAGGTCTGGGGGGGCTGGGTTCGCGATGGAAGAGTTGAGAGGTAGGATGGGACTGGAGTGTATTGGTGTTGTGATGGGGAGAGGTAGACTGTGATGGTTTGGACATGTGGAGAGGATGGGGGATGATAATTTGGTGAGGAAGGTGAGAAGTGTTATATTTGGGGTGGGGTTACGAGGGGTAGACCGAGAAAGACATGGGACGAGGTCATTAAGTGTGACCTCAGGGTTAGGGGACTGAACAGGGAGGCTGCAATGGATTGTGCAGCATGGAGAGCCGCCATTAGGTGACCACGGCCGACGCATGCAAGCATGTTGGAGCCTTTAAAACCAAAACAAAACGAAATAACGGTGTTAGGTGTGGCCAGTCCACAAATGATGTCTCTTTCTTCGAGGTGCTATTTCATCAGTCTGGATAGCTTGACACAACATCCACAAACATTGATCATCGTATATTATATTCTTTTTAAATCATTCATACTTTAGTTTTCGTACAATTATTACACATTCAGGCCCTCCTTAGCTCCAGTCGAATTTTTCTATATAATCGTGTCTACACTCACACTGTTCATCGAAAAGGAGCAACATTTCCTTTACCATGCATAACTCTCCGTTGTCTGCCATTATAACACAAGGATTTAGTATGTGGCCACGGCTACACAAAATATATCAATGGTGTGGTGCTGCTGGAGAGTGTAACACTGCGTATAGTTTATATGTGTTTGTGCAGAGGGTGGTAATACACTTCACAGATTTATTCATATTCCTGCCAATATAACAGCCAAAGTCGCAGTTTTGGTGACTATACTGACAGAGCATTGAACACACCTCCCAGCAGTCTGAATGAGATCCTTTTTTCAGCTAACGAAAACATCAAGTAGTGTAGTGACCAATGCAATTTTATATGTAAAGTAAGGAGTGTTTTAGGCCCCGTGTGATCATACATGCTTATACAGTATAACACAGCCAAGGATAAGCTGGACATACAGTAGGATGAAGGTTGAGGCTATATGAGAGAGAGAGAGAGAGGGTCTCTCTCTCTCTCTCTCTCTCTCTCTCAAATAGCCTGTAAACAAGGAGACTTGTTATGCTTACACTGTCACAGGTGGGTGATATGAGGCTACTATCACTGTAGAAATACATCCAGGGAGACAAGGACCACCTTATCCTTCCCTCGGTCTATTATGTCATATTGTAGCAACTTGTAATGACACCATGAATGCACCAGTCTCTCTCTCTCTCTCTCTCACAAAATTCAGGCCCTTCCTCGTATAAAAGGTAACGAGACCTGATATTGACTTCCTTAACATCTCGCATCACTACGACGAGATTGCAGCCTTATCAATGACCTTGTGTAAATCTAGTGGATGACATGGGGTAGCTTCAGAACCCGGGAATATTTTGTGTAAAGGGTGGTGGTTGGGTTTTACTGTCCAGGTGCTGGTGCACCAATGTTGCGTACGTTTACTTGGATGCTCCAGCAGCACTCAACCTTTATCCTACCGTAGATCCAGCTTATCCTTGGCTGTGTTATACTGTATAAGCCTGTATGATGACACGGGGCCTAAAACACTGCTTACTTTACATATAAAATTGTATTGGTCACTGCACTGCTTAATGTTTTCATTGGTTGAAAATAGGATCTCATTCAGACTGTTGGGAAGTGAAAGTGTGTTCAGTGGTCAGTCAGTATCCTGTGTAGTCACCAAACCGCAACTTTGGCTGCTATCTTGGCATGATTGCGTGTAAGTCGGTGAAGTGTATTACCAGAGTCCCTGCACAAACACACATAGACTATACGCAGTTTTACGCTCTCCCAGCAACACCACGCCACCGATACATTTTGTGTAGCCGCGGCCACATGCTAAAACCTTGTGTTATAATGGCAGTCAACGGACAGACATGCATAATGTTGGCAGTGTTGCAGTTCGTTATACAGTATGTCCGTTTATCACACACAAACTTGCAGATGTCATCTACTGTGTTAACATAGATCTGGATTGGCCAGTTGCATTACTGGACTCATGCACAAACAAGGCTAGACTATGCAATTTTCCTAACAAAACCACACCACCAGAATGCCCCTGTAAGAGTGAATACTGGCCTGATACTATTCTTCCAATTTCATGACAGAAAATGGACACACATAGTATATCAGTTGTAGGGCAGAGGGAATCAGGACCTAAAATATCATGATGTGTAATAGGTACTGGGTACAATGATGGTGGTGATTGTAGATGGGAAGCAAAACTTCGTTATGGTGTTGTTGGCACAGTGATGGTGGTGATTGTAGATGGGAAGCAAAACTTCGTTTTGGTATTGTTGTTTAGAGCCGTCGTAGGAGATTCATAATAACCTCAAGTTCAACAATAGATTTTGATACTAAGGATATCTGTGATGCCGTGTCCAATGACGCTGATGATTGAAAATGATATTCCCAAGGCAGTTGGAAATAGAATAGAATATTTGGCAGGTTAGAGGGGACTTACCCCCAAAAGACGGGCATTGTAATGTTTTGACTTACGCTCAGGGCTGTCATAATCAGTGGGTGGGAGATTTGTGGGGGGAGAGGTGTGGAGGGGTGTAGGGGTTGTGGGGTGGTGCTGGGATGTGGACTGGGTGCTTGGGGGAGGTGGGGGTGTGGGAGTGGTGGGGTAGAGTGGGGATGGGGGGTAATGGGTGTGGGTGGTAAGTTGGGGGGAAATGGGTGGGGGTGGCAGTGGGGGTTAGAGGGGTGGTGGTGTTTGGGGGGTGTGGGGGGTTTGGGTGGTATGGAGGTGGGGGTGGAGGAGGGTAGGGGGTAGGGGGACAGCTTTTGGGGGTGAGAGATAGGGGGTGGTGGGGAAGCTGTTGGGGGGGATTGGGGGGTGGTGGGGAAGCTTTTGGGGGGGATTGTGGAGGATAGGGGTGGGGTGGGGAGGGGAGGGGTGGTGAGAGGGTGGAGATTAGTGGTGGTAGGGGGCTGTGGAGGGTATTGGGGGGATGGTGGGGGGAGTTGGGGGACAGTGGAGGGTATTGGGGGGATGGTGGGGGGACTTGGAGGACAGTGGAGGGTATTGGGGGGATGGTGGGGGGATTTGGGGGACAGTGGAGGGTATTGGGGGGATGGTGGGGGGATTTGGGGGACAGTGGAGGTTTGGGGGTGGGATGGTGGGGGGCAGGGGGGGAGGTGGGTGGTGTATGGGTGTGGTGGTAGGGGGGTGGGGTGGGTGAGGTAGGTTTGGGGGATGGGGGGGGCATGACCGCATATGTGGACGCCGGTCACCCGTCTTTTTGGCCCTAGTACCCTCGGACAGCATATGCGGACACTTGTCTTTTAGGGGTTAAGGAAAGGTTGGTCAGTGGGACGGGGTATTAGGAGAGGAAGGAAATGTTGCAGGAATAGAGAGGGTGGGAGTGCTTGACCACCCTGCTGGGTGGCAAGATGTGTGTGGAAGTGGACTGTTGTAAAGTAGCAGTGAGTGAGGAGGTGGGCATGTGGGAGTAGGGTCATCACCAACATATGCGATGTTTGGTGTTGGTATGGGAAATATTGCTCCCTCTGAATGAACAGCATGTGGGTGTAGACATGATTAGATAGTATAATCCATCTGGAGCTAAGGAGGGCCTGAATGTGTAATACTTGTATGAAAACTAATGTATGAATATTTTAATGAGAAAATAATAAACTGTGATCAGTGTTTGTGAATGTTATGTCATAAGTATCCAGACTAATGAAATAGCACCTTGAAGAAAACGACATCATTTTTGGAATGAACATCCATAACACCGTTATTTCAATTATTAATAGACAAAATATGCATTCATTATGAAAATGCAGTATCTCATTACCTCTGCATGATCCATCAGTATGATGAATGCACAACATTTTCGAACAATAATCCAATAGCTGTCCTACACTCAAAGTAGCTATAATCCTAAGCAACAGGACATCTACTTATACCATGATTTGAGAGTCTAATGATTGTTTTTCCTCACAATAAAACAGACTGGATGATGCACAACATGGCATGACTGTTGTGTCACATGCTTGATCAAGAATCATTTATGGTCACCCTGGTTCAGCCACAAAAATGTTACAGCAGTTGAGTCACACACACAGTAGACTCAGGTGAACCCCTTTTCGAGACACTGGCCATCGCACCTTCTGAGATTTATGCTCAGCTAGTTCACCGCATTGTATGACGAACATTAAGACTCCAACATTCATCTACTACATGTTATTGCATACAGAGTTACAGATCACCTCAGAACATCTGTATAATCATACCCTTCGTCTTTCTAAATGAAACACAAATTTTCAATACATGCGCCCCCACCACCTGTCCCCCTTCCCCTCCGTTCCACCTCACAGTCGTCTCCTGTCAGAGAAGCAATGGGATCCAATGGCATTACTATTTGTTTTTCTCTCTACCTTCCACTATATATACTTGGATTTGCAGACAGAGTGTGACTTGATAAAACATTGTTTCTGTGGCTACTGGATACTGTGGAGGAGGGGAATCTCTGCCAGGCCTGCCCATTCACTTACTATTACTACAATGTAAACAAACACAGTGGTGCCACATTTCACCAAACACATCACCCACTGTACTCATCAGAAGTGGAGGAAACTGTACATTCCACAAGCTGTCCAGATTCATTTCATTCCAGTTCAGTGATTCTAACTCCTCCCCTCCTATCGTCCTGTATTCATGTGCCATTTCTTTGATCCTCAGCTTCTCATCTTTCAGTCTTTCTCCCTGACAGCTCCTCTCTCTCCTGATCCACCTCGCTTCTCTCAGCATGATCTTGCATACCACAGTCATAGGATGTGGCAAACCTCAACATCATCCTCTCACTGCCCCAGAATGGAACTGATGGAATCTGAATTATCCTAATTTGACCTCACTGAATTTAATTTGCCTGGTTGGGTTCAGTTGAACCTTGATGGGTATAAGTGGGCCCAAATGGACATAACTAAACCTGACCTAACATAATGAGACCTTAATCAGTGTGAATATATCCATTCGAATGGGTCTGGGCAGATGTAACATTACAATATCTGCTGTGACCTGTGGACCAGAATTATTGTGATTGGATGTCTGAGCTGAAGTAACATTACAATGCCTTCAGTGGCCTATGGACCAGAATTATTGTGACTGAATGTGAATGAACTTTAGCAACCAGGATAAACCTGGGGAACTGATTAAGACTAATTTCTTGCATATTTGTTCAGTCAGAAACAATTTAGATAACTTTTATTTATTCAGATAGCAGTGCCAACTTTTGCTGGGCGAACTTTAGCAACCAGGATAAACCTGGTGAACTGATTAAGACTAATTTCTTGCATATTTGTTCAGTCAGAAACAATTTAGATAATTTTTATTTATTCAGATAGCAGTGCCAACTTTTGCTGGGCGATTGTTGTGCAGTTCAGATGAATATGTCATCATAAGGCAGGAGGCATTTGTCAAGAACTTGTCTTGTTAAAGCCGTACTAGCCCTGTTGTTTAGATGACCACTTTTTGGATACAAATTCCATGGAATAGGATTTTTTTAGATTAAAGTACCATTCTGGTATTTGTTAGATTAAACACTTCAGCATAGTGCTGATTTTAGTGACAGTGCTGCTTTAACCAGTACTGGTACTACTGTGTTCATTATCTTGCATCTGCAGACGAAACATGGAAGGCGACCGAGAGAAAGCACTTGCAGTAATTACAAAAGCCCTTGAGAAGAAAGAGAACGAGGTTCCAGACATGGTGTGTCTGTGTGGTCGTATTTACAAGGTAAGTTGAGGCTAGCTTGGATATGAAGCTTTTAATGTTTACTGTAGTTAACCTTATTCTTCAACTGTTCATAGTGTACTCTTAAGTTTAATGGCTGTTCTCATATTTCTTGAACACTGCAATCAGCATTTTTTTTTTTCTTGTTTTTTAACACATTGACATTTTTTATTTCATTTTACTCATGCTGTTTCCAGGTGAATTCATCTAGGATAGACCATTTCTTCTACTTGCAACTGAGCTTGCTTTGATACTTACCTATGTACTAATGATATACCCCGGTAGCAGAACTTATCCATACTCTTTAGACCAACATCACCTACATGAGTTTCCTCAAACCTTGGCAGATCATGTGGTATTCCCTGGATATGGTACGCTCATAGTTACTTATGCTTTGCAGTCTATTTTTCACACCACCCAACCTCTTGTGTATCCACCCTCCACAGAAACCACACAATATAGAAATGTTACCAGCTCCCTGCATATGACCCAAAACCACCATCCATTTTTTACCAGGGAACCTCTGTTCAAGTTGGAGAGAAAAATAATTGCATTATAAAGTTGTGTTATACGAGGTCTGTTCAGAAAGTTTCTGACCTTAGACTCTGAAAAAAGTAAATAGCAAACCTGTTGAGCTAGGACACAAATCCCCCTCAAAGTAGGCCTTTTCTGACCTGACACACATAGCCCAGCATTCATTCCACTGCCTGAAACATTTTTCAAAGTTGGTTTTCAGTATCTTCTGCAGGTGCTTCGTTGCGTTCGTCTTAATCTCTTTTCTCGGATGAATGTTGCTCAATACACGTTGGAGTGTGCAAATCGTGATCCAGGCTTCCTGAAGACTTCTATCACTGTAGATGAGACTTGGGTGTACGGGTACAACTCAGAAACCAAAGCACAGTCATCTCAGTGGAAGCATACAGGGTCTCCTTGGCCAAAAAAATCATGACAAGTCTGCAGCAAGGTGAAATGTGCCCACATGTTGACAGTTTTTTTTTTTTTTTTTTTTTTTTTTTTTTTTTCCCCAACAAGGCCAACCATGATGTTGTGCATCACAAATATGCATCAGAAGGTCAGACTGTCAACAAACATTACTGCCTTGACGTTTTCTGTTGTCTCGTGACACAGTTCAGTGGAAGAGACCAGACCTTTGAAAAACAGCAAGTTGGAAGCTGCACCATAACAATGCCCCTGCCCATTCTTCTCAACTGATTCAGGAATTTTTGGCCAAGCACAACATCCTGCAGGTCTGGCGGGCTCCCTGTTCACCAGACATGGCTCTTGCTTTTGGTTACTCTCCAAGCTCAAAACTCTGCTGAAGGGTTCCCAGTTTGAGATGAGATGAGAAAAGATCATTATGAATGCGACGAAGCACCTGCAGGAGATACTGAAAACCGACTTTGAGAGATGTTTCAGGAAGTGGAAAGAATGCTTGGCTATGTGTGTCAAGTCAGAAGGGGCCGACTTTTAGGGGGATTAATGTCCTAGCTTAACAGGTTAGCTATTTATTTTTTTTAGAGCCTATGGTTCAATACTTTTTTAACAGACCTTGTATAACATGTAAGGAATCCACTCATTGCATGATTTTCTTACTTTGGTTACAGGATAAGTTTGTTGAGTCACAACATACGGACCAAGAGAGCTTACACAATGCCATTTACTGGTATCGTAAAGGATTTGAGGTGCAGCCCAATGAGTATGCTGGCATTAATTTGGCTACACTCCTGGTCATTGCTGGCAATGATTTCTCCAAGTCATCTGAGCTCCAACACATTGGTAAGCTTCAAGAGGGTGGACTGATGTTGCATTGCTGAAAGTTCATCAGTTTGCACTTTATGAAATTATGAGTTGAGGTACAATGGATTCTCCTAAATTGCGTGATCATAAATAGCAGATTCATAAAACATGGCAACATTATGCAACAGTTTACAGTATCAATAACTTGCGGAAATTACACGAAGTTCAAGAATGCAGCCTCAAAAGTGACGCTTTTTGATGCCTCATGTAATATGCGCCACCATTACCTCAAGCCCACGTGTCCATCCAGGCATAAGCCAATTGTGGTCAGGCATAGCAATCACTAAACCAGTCATGTTCAAGCATATCACTTACTAATAAGCCAACCACGGCACTTCCTTCTCACACCAAATGTGAAGAACACAAATTCGTGATGCCCTGGCGCCCAGCTCGGTGCACTGTCTCCTATCCAATGTTAGCATGTGGTTTCAGTTTGGTTTATGAGAGGAATACCCCCCTCCACCATGTTTCCTCTGCCTGCCTAGTGTTACCATGGCCGAACATAACCCTCCTAAGTCTACAACTTCTTTGAGGAAGGTGAAGAAGTCAACATTAACTTACACCCAAAAGTTAAATGTAACCTCTTCTATCTTTACTTCCTTCATTCTTTCCTCTTCCTTCAGCCTATTGGTGACTCTACACTGAGTGACAAGCTAAATGGTTTCCTGTACTCCAGGAAACCATATACTGTGCTGGGTGGTTACCATATAACCAAATTATGGTGCCTGGTGATTTAGTGGGTAATTAAGGCGCTCCAGTTGGGTTGAGCCAGTGAAGGTCTATATCCAAGGGGTGGTTGGGGTTTATTGCTCACATAATGCCACACAGGGATGAGTGAGGCTGGTCACTCTCATCTTAAATGTCAGGACCATCTTGCCTAGCACCGAGCTCCTACGCTTCTCATGCGGCAACGTAGGATTGGATGATGGATGGATAAATAAGGAGGGTTGACAGTGGTGAGAAGAAGGCCTAAGTTGCCCACGGAGTCAACGAGGACGATCTCACCTACTGACTTCATTGTTCACTAACCACCACTGATTGGATGTGTCAGCGTATCACGCAGTCTAAATCCTTGTTTATAGCTTTCAGAGGTAAATTATAAAAATGCCCGGTCGCTGTGGTATTGCGGGAATAATAAGTAGTCTGTGAAAGACTCATGTCAATAGAAAATATGGAAAGGCCGCACCTGTTTGGTAAAGAATTAAGATCAGTGAATTGCCAGTTCTTATGACGACACAGAGGCAGCCGAGGTTGACGACAACACCGTTTCCGTTGCCTCCACATTGGACTTTGAGGAGTTCCTGAGGGAGGATGATGAGGAGGAAGCAACACAGAGGTGGCAGCATGAGGCATTAGCACACTTGCCTCGTTCTGAGAGGCCGTAGTCTGCCTCAAACCTCATAATCTCTCCCCTCTCCCCTATCTATTCAAGCATTGTCATCAGTCAGAGTCAGGTAAGAATCTTACAAAATTATTCATTCCTGTTATGTGTGCTTTCATATTTCTGTTCCAGTTTGTCAGTGTTCACTGGTGACCAGTTTGATGTAGGTTTGGGGGTAAGGGGGGCAGCTTTTCGTAGATGACAGACCCAAAAGTAATTTTCTCCATAAAATTAGTTACTTCTAACTTGCGGAATTCTCAAATTGTGGCGTGTGCTCAGTCTCATAAAGCTGCGATTTAGGAGATTCCACTTTATATTGTATGAAGGTAAGCTTCAAGAGGTGGACTGAAGTTCTGTAACTGAAAGTTCATCAGTTTGCACTTAAATGAAAATGTGAGATTTTAGACATATTGTATGAAGGTAAGAGAATGGACAGTCACATCACCAACCATTTGTGTTACTTTTAGTTATTTTGGACTTGAGGTAATGTAGGACATAATGTAATTTGCATACATAGTTGAAGAAGTGATAGTTCTTAGACCAATACTGCTGGCTAAGTGTTCTTGGTACCCCAGAATGTTGCCTTAACTTGCAGTTTTTCGTATGTGAGAGTGATTTGCCAAATAAAAAAAGTGCATAGAGTAAATGGAAGTTAATATTAATTCTATCTCTATCTGTAGCCAGGTGTCATAATTCTGTCAGGGGTGGCTGTTTGTCTTGAGTTAGTTGTATTATGGGGAGGGGCACATGTAGGGAACATATATGAGTTAGTTAAATGGTTACCACCCAGCATTGTAAATGGTTTCCTGGCTTATGGGAAATGATTAGGCTTGTTGGTCAATGTAAAGCCACCTGAAAAAGAAAGAAGAGTAATCAGAAAGGACAGGAAAGATGGGAGACATAGGAAGAGAGGAGGGCACACACACACACACACACACACACACACACACACACACACAAATGAAAAAGGCGAAGGAAGAAGTAAGCAGCACTACATCAGGTGAGTGGATGATGGTCTCCACCAGTTATCACTAATAATATTAATTAGTGTATTTAATTTTGATGAAAAAATATTAAACGGTGGAAAAAAAAAAATCCAGCTAGAGCATACTAGAGTACATACAGGAATATAACTAATAAAAAATCGGACGATACGTGTAACACCTCGGTAGTACAGTGGTAGAACTAAAACTGGAGAAAGCTATGCACTGTGGCTTGGAATTCAACAGTTGGCTGGAGGTATTTCTATTTTGTAATTCTACTATGTATATAGGGTGGTCTCCTTCAGCTTAAACCTTGTGAACTATGATGTTCTAATCTGGGATCCTTTCATACCACTGAGGTGGATAATATGGAGGGGCTGTCTCAGGGGTTGTGCCACATAGTTTGTTGGCTCTTTGCCTGGGTGGCACTGGTGTAGTGGCAGCCATGTTGAAACACCCCGCTTGACACCCGTGCCCTTTGAAATCAGCCGATGAGCTCGGAAAATTTTTGTGCTATGGTCCACTATGTAGCTTATGGATGCAGAAAAGGGCACAGGAATTCATCAGAGAGAGAGGGCATTACTGTACATTTCACATCTTAAGAAATATGTCTTGCTGCCAACTCTGTTACTGAAAAGCACAATACAGTATTAGTTTGCATTTGTGCAGCATAAAAAAAATCCATCCATCCATCCATCATCCAATCCTACATTGCCCCATGAGGAGCGTAGGAGCCCGGAGCTGTGCAGTTGGTCCCGACATTTAAGAAAAATTCCCCCAAAAAATAGATGTTCAAAGATGAGAGAGTTGTACTTGTACTATAGTTATAGAGCTCAGTGCTTTAATATCACTATCTATCTGTCTGTTTATCTATTGCCAGATGCCTTAATCCCGCAAGGGGTGACCACAAAAATATATCGTCTCCATGTCACCTGGTCCCCCACCATTTCACTGCTCTGCACCCAGCTCACACATCCCTCTCTCATATACCTTTCCACTCCATCCCTCCATCTCTTCCTTGTCCTCCTCCTCCCTCCCTCCCCCTCCACCTCACTCACATACACTCTCCTCATTAGTCTCTCACTCTCCATGCTCTGTACATGGCCAACCACCTCAGTGTATTTCTCCTAATGCATTCTGTCACATCCACATCCACACCACAATGCTTCTTCACTTTCTCCTTTGCCAGTCTGTCTCTCCACATAACTCCTCATGCTCTGCTCAGATAACTCATTTCCACTGCTCTCACTCCAGACTTTTGTTCTTCTAACAAGTTCCAAGTTTCACTTCCACACTAGAGTTGGTATCACTATACTGTCATCCAGTGACTTGTACTTCCATGCTTACTTCCCTATTTCTTATCACTGCTTTCAAAGAACCAGCAGTCTTTCTTCCTTGTTGTACTCTTTCAAGCACTTCACCCTCTAAAATTCCATCCCCAGTCATCACAATACCTAGGTACTGTACTTAAATGCACTCACATTTCCCATTTCTTCATCATCCAACCTCAGTGTACGTCCAGTGACTTCATTTCTCTTGAAGACCATCACTTTACTCTTCCCTACATTCACCTTTAGATTCCATTTCTTACACACACTTCCAAACTTAATCACCAAGCCTTGCAATTCCCCTTGGTCTTCACTTAACAATACATTATCATCTGCAAACAACAGTACAGGTAATTTCCAATTGCTACCCTTACTCATTAGGGTTGCATCAACATCCACTGCCCTGCCTTGTATTTCTTTTATAACCGCATCCATGTACGGATTGAACAACCATGGAGACATGACACATCCCTGTTTTAGTCCAACATTCAGATAGAAAAATTCACCCAATTCACCATCCACGTGCACTGCTGTCGTAGCCTCCTTATACATACTCTTCCCAACATTCAGCAACTTCCCATTTACTCCATATGCAGTATTCTTATTATTTTCCACATTCCATGTGTATCCACCCTGTCATATGCTTTCTCCAAATCCATGAAGACTTTATACAACTTCTTTCCCTTCTCTAGAAACTTTTCCAGTAAAGATCTAAGAATGAATATCTGATCTACGCAACCTCTTCCTGTCCTAAAAACTTCCTGTTCTTCACCAACTAATTCCTCTGTTATTTCCCTAACTCTGTCAGTAAGTATCTTACCATACATTTTTCCTGTTACACTAAGAAGACAAATGCCCCTAAGTTTACCACACCCTTCTTTTTCTCATTTTCCTTTGTACAGGGGAATAATTATGCCTGACTTCAATCCACTGGGACTCTACCTTACCCCCAGGCCACTCTGCACATTTTCTATATCCATTCTGCAGCTATCTCTCCCTCATGCTTCAGCCTTTCACCACACACCCCATCTATTCCTGGAACTTTACACACTCCATCTATTCCTGGAACTTTACACACTCCATCTATTCCTGGGAGTTTCCCCATTTTAATTTTCTTCATTGCATCCACCACTTCCATCCTACTGATTTCTTCCTCTCTTCTTGCCACCCTCCTTCTCCCAGCCATTCCGCAGTCACTTATCTTTACATCACTTTCATGTGGTGTGGATGTGGATGTGATAGGAAGCGTTATGAGGAATACACTGAGGTGGTTTGGCCATGTGGAGAGGATGGAGGGTGAAAGACTGACGAAGAGAGTGTATGTGAGTGAGGTGGAGGGGGGAAGAGGGAGGGGGAGGCCGAGGATAAGATGGAGGGATGGGGTGGAGAGGTATATGAGAGAGGGGGGTGTGAGTTGGGAGCAGGGCAGTGAAATGGCGGGGGACAGGGCGACTTGGAGGCGATTTGTTTGTGGCCACCCCAAACGGGATTGAGGCGTCTGGCAGTAGATAGATAGACAGATAGACTTTCATGTGTGATGTTTAACAGTTCCTGAGAATGTTCTCTCCATCTGCTCCCTTTTTCTCCCTTCTCCACAAGCAATATGCCATTTTATCTTTCACTCCCCAACGAACTTCTTTATCACCCTGTCTTACTTTCTGTACCTTTTTCCAGAAAATTTTCTTACTTTCCCTCCATTTTACACACAAATTCCTTCCAAATTCTTCATCCACTCTCATCTTACACACTCGTACTAATCTTTTCACCCCCGACTTCCTCTCTACATATAACTCTCTCTTTCATCTCTCAACTTCCTCCACGCCTCTGCTTCCCATCCACCCACTATATGCATTCTTCATTTGTGCCACAGCTTGTCTCACCTCATCATTTCACCATGCTGTTCCATGCACCACCTTTCATTTTGTCTTGACCTCATACACCACCTCACATGCTGCACAGATTACATCTGTGAATATCTTTCACACCCCTTCCACCTCCCCCATCTGCTACAAATCATATTTACTCAGATGCTCCACCACTTCTCTCTTATATTCTGCCTTTTTCCATCCTCTTGCAGCCTTTCTACTGTCTTTGTATGGGTTACTTCTTCCTGTCCTTCCCTCCTTCTATTCCTCCAATGCATATGAACCTTGACCTTCACCACCACCACCACATGGTGGTCAGAAAGCCCACTCCCCCAATCTCCCAACCTTTGTATGCTCTTGCATCCAATACACCTTCTCATTCTGTCATCCACGCACACATAATCAGTCATGCCTTCTGTTCGTTCATTTCACCACCCACCTTTCTCATCACTCGCCGCATAAACCTGTGGATCATTTTGTATCTAAAGAGGGTATTGGCTATTGCCAACCCCCTCCCGGCACAAGTGTCCGCTAGAGCACTCCCTTTCTCATCCACTTCTGCTGGCACACCACACTCACCAGCTACTCCATCCACCTTCACATTACTTACTTTTCCATTCATATCTCCAAAAACACTCTCTCATTCCTTTCAGACTCTTCCATGCACACTTTCACCTTTATCCAGTACTCTTCTTTTACTCTACTTGCACACACACACACACACACACACACACACACACACACACACACACACACACACACACACACACACACACACACACACACACACACACACACACACACACACACACACACACACACACACACACACACACACACACACACACACACACACACACACACAAGAAAGCTGTTGGGACCAAAAGCTCCTGGATCTCGTACAAGAGTTTTTCTTAACGCAACATGTGAGGGAAACCACCAGAAAAAGAGGACTTGATGTACCTTCAGTGCTAGATCTAATATTTACAAGGCAAGAAAATGATATTGACAGTTTAATATATCACCCTCCACTCGGCAAAAGTGATCATGCAGTACTAAATTATAACTTCAGGATAGCATATGACATAGTAAACAGCAATGATAGTTACAAAAAGAGCCTAAACTATAAAAAGGGAAATTATCAAGACCTAAAGAAGTATTTCTTAGAAGTTGATTGGGAAAATGAGCTTAGAGGACAAGATTTTAATGCTGTATATAAAAAATTTTGTGAATTTTATGAAATAGGAGTCCAGAAGTACATCCCACAGCACAAAGAAGCAGATAAGAAAATACAGAAATGGTTCAATACAGAATGTAAAAAATCAAAAGAAAGAAGAGATTTGTTGTGGAATAGATACAGAAGACACAATAGTGAAAGGGCGTATAATAATTACAAACAGGCAAGAAACGACTATACAAGAATAAGGAGGGAAGCCCAAAAACAGTTTGAGGAGGATATAATAAATAAAAGTAGTGATCAACCAAAGCTGTTTTACAGCTATATCAGAAGCAAAACTAAAGTAAAAGATATAATACAATCCATTACGGACGAGGGAATCACTTATACACAAGAGAAAGATATTTGTGAAGCACAAAATAAGAATTTCCAATTAGTTTTTACAGAAGAAAAAAATTTTGAGAGGGACCATGTGGAACACGCATGTCCACACATACTACCAGATATACAAATAGCAGAAAAAGTAATATAGGAGGAGTTAAGTAGATTAGACAGAGGAAAAGCAAGTGGTCCTGATGAAATTTCATGTTGGGTATTACGAGAATGTGCAAAGGAGTTATGCAAACCATTATTTTTAATTTTCAAGAAATCCTTGAGTCAAGGTAAACTACCTGATATTTGGAAAAAAGCAAATATTGTCCCCTTATTCAAGAAAGGAAATAGACAAAATCCACTCAGCTACCAACCAGTATCACTGACCAGTGTTGTAAGCAAGGTATTAGAAAAACTTATTAGAAAAGCTTGGGTAAATCATCTAGAAGGACACAGTATGATAACAGAAAGACAGTTTGGTTTCAGAAAAGGAAAATCATGTGTTACTAATCTGTTGAGCTACTGTGACAGAGTAACAAACACAATCCAGGAAAGGGAAGGATGGGTGAACAGCATCTATTTAGATTTCAAGAAAGCTTTTGACACAGTACCTCACCAAAGACTTTTATGGAAACTGTACCATCAAGGAGGAATTCGAGGCAAACTGTTTTGTTGGATGCAAGACTTTCTCATAAAAAGAGAAATGAGAACAGTACTAAGAGGAAACTACTCATCATGGAAAGAAGTGACTAGTGGAGTACCACAGGGTTCAGTGCTGGCACCAATCATGTTTTTAGTGTATATAAATGATATATACAGTAACACTGGAAATGAGAGCTATCTGAATATGTTTGCAGATGATGCAAAAATACAAAGGAGAATTACTAACACAGACTCTTGTAAAGAGCTACAAGAAGAATTAAATAAACTTCATGAATGGAGTAGTACATGGCAAATGGAATTCAATGTGGACAAGTGTCATGTAATCAAGTTTGGTAAAAGTGGAAAAAGACCTGATTGGGATTATAAGTTAGGAAATAAAACCCTATACACATCAGAAAGAGAGAAAGACCTAGGTGTGATTATCAATAACAGACTATCTCCGGCTGACCACATCAGCGAGAAGGTACGGAACATGTATACACTGGTTGCAAATATGAGAATAGCATTCACATACATAAATGAAGACATGCTAAGAAGGATAATAACATCATTTATTAGACCAACCCTGGAATATGCATCAGTAGTCTGGAGTCCTCATCTCAAAAAGCACATAGACAAGATTGAAAAAGATCAAAGGGCCGCTACAAGATGGATACCAAGCTTAAGGGACCTAAGCTACAAAGAAAGACTAAATAAACTGAATCTACCAACACTACAGGAGAGAAGGAAAAGAGGTGACATGATAATGCTATATAAATGCATATCAGGAAAGGAGAAAATAGACATAAATGATTACTTAACATATGGAGAAGCATCAGCAAGAGGACACTGCAAAAAATTGCACAAGAAGAGAGGTGATAAAGACGTAAGGAAATTCAGTTTCCCAAACAGAGCAATTGATCAATGGAATGCACTACCGAATGAAATAGTGTGTGCCCAAACAATTCACAAATTTAAGGATATGTACGATAAATATGGTTTAAGACACGGGACAGTACGAGCTTGACTCATTCCTGTAAAGATACAATTAGGTAAGAACACACACACACACACAAGAGGACATGGAATGAAATTGAAAAAGTCAAGCTGCTTGAAGGATATCAAGAAATATAGCTTTCCTTACAGAAGTATAGACTTACGGAATAGCCTGGACAAAGAGATCGTCCAGTCTAAAAACTTAAACGAGTTTAAAGCTAAATTCGACTTATTGAGAAACAGTGACGGAAACCCACGAGCATAGTACATTCCATGTATATCACAATTAGGTATATTAGGTAAATACTTAAATATTTGGAACGACTTAGACAAAGAGGTGGTGCATGAGAAAAACATTCATGTGTGTAAAGGTAGACTTGATAAATGTGGATATGGAGACAGGACAACACGAGCATTGCTCAATTCCTGTATACTACAAATTGGTAAATACAAATAGGTAAATACACACACACACACACACACACACATTGTAGTCGTACTTTCAGTCTTACCCACACAGTCCTTGAAACAAATGATCCATACTCTTGTATATTCTTCCATCTCCTGCACACAACAGTACATACTGAACTCCTTCTTTTGCCCTCTCATTCTCACCTACTCCCACACATATACCCCATTCATACTCTCACTCTCTCACCTCTCCATTTAGTCTCAGTTATCTCAGTTATTCCACATACGTCCACTTTCTCCCCCTCAAGCACCTGTACAATCCTATCTCTGTCACTTCTTCATTCTTACCCCTTACATTCCCTATCGCAATCCATACCATGTCCTTTGTTCGGTCCTTAGTTGTCACCTGTTGGTCAGTTCAGGTCAGAGGCGTCTTGTTTGTATTTTTAGTTAGTTGTTTTCCATGGAGGAGGACTAACCCTCCACCAACCCACGTGTTGTCACGTAGGGAATGTGTTGGTTGATTATAAGGTTACCACACAGCAGTGTAAATGATTTCCTGGTTTACAGGAAATCATATATCCACTCACTCAGTGTAGAGTGATGCCATATGAGCTCTACACTGAGTGACAAGCCAAATGATTTCCTGTACCCAGGAAACCATTTACTACGCTGGGTGGTAACCATATAACTGGGGTTTCTGGCAGGGTTAAGTGTCTCCCAGATTCCCCTATCCAAAATCATTTAATCACGGCAGTCGTTTCAGAGAGCTTCGGAGGGCCCAACACCTGCCCAGGGCCCCAACCAAATGGGCAGACTCATGTGGCCATGTGGAATGTGAGAGGTGTGAATGAGGAGAGGAAGAGGGTGGAAGTGGTGAATGTGTTCAAGAGTGCGAGATATGCTGTGATGGCATTGTGTGAAACGAAGGGGAAAGGGTGCAAAGTGGAGGAGTGGGAGGGTGTGAAATGTGTAAGATCGGGCATGAATGGGAGAAGAAGATGTAAGGAAGGAGTTGCATTGTTGATGAATGAGGTGTGGAAAGAGTGGAATGAGAGACTACAAATGTGTCAGCTTGAGGTGTAAGTCAAGTTCATGTTTGAGAAGGTGAAAGTAGCAGTGATTGTAGTATATGCACCGTGTGAGGACAGGAGTGAGAGAGAGAAAGACAGGTTTTGGGATGAGCTAGGTGAAGTAGTGGGAGAAATGCCCTGGAGCTATAAAGTGATTGTGATGGGGACTATGAATGGAAGAGTAGGCACTGGTCCAGAGGATGACATAATGGGT
Source organism: Coenobita brevimanus (assembly GCF_032717465.1). Taxonomy (NCBI): domain Eukaryota; kingdom Metazoa; phylum Arthropoda; class Malacostraca; order Decapoda; family Coenobitidae; genus Coenobita; species Coenobita brevimanus. The sequence goes on along the minus strand of NC_137028.1, from coordinate 11,212,497 downwards.
TGTTATGAAATACCAGGAGAAAATGATAATGGCAATTGACTTAAGGATTTGTGTCAGGAGAGGAGGTTGTGCATTTGTAATTCGTATTCCAAACACAATGATGCACATAAATATCCATGGTATAGAGGAAACGGGGATCGTGTTGAAAGAAGCCTGATTGATTACATGCTTGTAGAGAGGTCGATGATGGGAATGGTTGCTGATACGAGGGCTGTGAGAAGACGATGTGGAGGTCTGTCAGATCATATGATTGTGGTATGCAAGATCAAACTGAGAGGAGTGAGGTGGATCAAGAGTGAGAAGAGCAGTCAGGGTGAAAGACTGAAAGTTGAGAAGCTGAGAATCAGAGAAGTGGCAGATGATTACAGGACCAAAGTAGAGGACGAGTTGGATTTAGTGAACTGGAATGAATTGGTTCTGGACAGCCTGTTGAATGTATATGGGGATTGCTTGGTTAGGAATGCTAAAGACGTGTGTGGTGTGGCAAGAGTATCAACAAAAGAGAAGGGTACGTCATGGTGGGATGAGGAGGTTAAGAGAGCAGTGGAGGAAAAGAGGAAGAAGTGGCTAAAATGGTTACAGGATAGGGGTTCAGTTGAAATAGGAACTGAGTATATCGAGAGCAAGAAGCACATAAAGAGACTAGTGAAGAGGAAAAAGGAGGAGGTAAATGATGATCTGGGAAGAAAAATGAATGCGAACTACTCTGAAAATAGAAAGTTATTCTGGAAAGAGGTTTGGAAATGTAGAAGTGAAAATGGAAAGAAATGTGATAGTGTGAAGGATGCAGGTTGTAGGTTACTAACCCATGGAGATGAAGTAAGGACCAGATGGAAAGAATATTTTGAAAGTCTGATGAATGGGAATACAGAGAGCAGAGTGGCTGTAAATATGATTGGTTTTGGGGGTGTACAGAGAAGGAATGCAGTGCCAGGAGATGTGACACTCGCACAGGTGAAGAGTGCTGTGAAATGGCTGAAAAATGGGAAACCAGCTGGGGTTGATGAGGTGTACGCAGAGGAAAGCAGCTGGGGTTGATGAGGTGTACGCAGAGGAAAGCAGCTGGGGTTGATGAGGTGTACGCAGAGGAAAGCAGCTGGGGTTGATGAGGTGTACGCAGAGATGCTTAAGTGTAGTGGAGAGAATGGAATGAAGTGCTTGTTGGAGATATGCAAGAAGGCATGGATGAGTGAAGCTGTGTGTGCAGAGTGGAAAAAGGCTGTGATTGTACCCCTGTACAAAAATAAAGGTGAGCAAAGTGAGTGCAAGAATTATCATGGCATAAGTTTATTGAGTGTGGTAGGGAAGGTATATGGAAGAACCATTATAGAGAAAGTAAGAGTGATATCAGAAGCTCTAGTGAGTGATGAAAAGGGTGGCTTTAGGAGTGGCAGATGATGTGTGGATCAAGTATTTGCAGTGAGACAGATAACAGAGAAGGCTTGTGGGAAGGACCATAAGGTGTTTATGGCATTCATGGATCTGGAAAAAGCATATGACAAAGTAGACAGAGAGGGATTGTGGAAAGTATTGTGCATGTATGGTGTAGATGGCAAGCTGCTAGGTGCTGTCAAGAGCTTTTATGATGGTAGTGAAGCATGTGTCAGGGTTAATGGGCATCTGAGTGAATGGTTCACGATCAGTGTGGGCGTGTGACACGGTTGTGTTATGTCCCCATTGTTGTTCAATGTATATATGGATGGGGTGATGAGAGAAATGAAAACTTGAGTAATGGAGAGAGAGAAGAGTAAAATGATGGTTATTGAGAGAGAAGGGGACTCCCAGTGTGATGTCACAGTGAATGGAGAGTGACTGGAATTGGTGAGAGAGTTCAAATACTTGGATACACTGATAGAAAAGAGAGGAAAATGTGCAAAACAAGTTGAGAGTGACACAGGGAAGAAAAGTAGCCGGTGCAATGAAGGCCTTGATAAAAAACAGAGGCTTGAGTGTTGCAGCTGCATGAGGCTTACATGAGGGAGTGTTAGTGCCAACTCTCACATATGGGTGTGAGACTATGGTGTGGCATGAAAATAAAAAATCAGGAGTAAGAGTAGTGGAGATGGGACTGCTGAGGAATGTGTGTGGAGTACAGTGGGTGGATAGGATACGAAATAGTGTGATTCGTGAAAGATGTGGAGTGAAGAAGTCGGTGGACACCAGAATCGAAGAGAGTGTCCTGAGATGGTATGGTCATGTGGAAAGAATGGATAACAATAGAGTGGTGAAAAAGGTATACCTGAGCGAACTTGAAGGAGGGAGGAGGTGAGGTAGGCCAAGGAGAAGGTGGAGAGATATGGTGGATGAGTGTTTAAGGAAGAGAGGTTTGGATGTCGGTGAGGCTAGGGAACTGACAAGAGATCGAGTTGGCTGGCTGAATGTTGTGAGGAGAAATGCATGATCAGGGATTTTGGCACCCCTTGTGAGCATGACAGCATCCGGATTGACTCAGTCGGATATGTTTGTGTGAAGCTGCAGAATTTGGTGAATGTTTTATGGCGTATCCGGTAGAGCCAGGATTCCGGGGGCTTGAATGATGAGTGAATGTAAGTTTGGCCTATTTGGATTGGGCAAGTTTGTGCTGTCTGGACATTGCTACTCCTCACCCTGCCCTTGGGTGGGAAACGAGATCTGGATGATGATGATGATGATATATATGTGTATATATATATATATATATATATATATATACACCTGTACAGTATATATGCATGCAAAATAACTACAGGAGAAATGAAGAAATGAAAGGAGTGAGAGTGAGTACTTTCGTATATTACATCTTCAGACAGAGTGCGACAGAAACGTAAAGGGTAGAGGTCTTTTATGGTAGGAAGAAGGAACCAGTGGCCACGGGCCTGCGAACTGTTCTCTCCAAAAGATAAACAAAATACAACAGAGAGTCAAATTCAAGATTCGATCATTTCGAGATGCCTGGACACACTGCTTTTGAAAGACTTGAGATCATAGCCAGCAGGAAATACAGACAGAGGGAGACAGTTCCAGAGTTGACCTGTTGCATAAATGAAGGACTGGGAGTAAAAGTTAACTCCTGCATTAGAGAGTTGGACAGAAAAGGGATGAGAGTTTGCTGCTAGACGGGTGCTACGCGCCTGTCGTAGAGGTGGAGGGATGCAAGCAGATAATTCAGAGGAGCAGTGACCATTGAAGTAACGATAGAAAAGAGATATAGATGCAATAGTGCGGCAAAGAGACAGAGATTGAAGGGAGCCAGTAAGAGCAGGAGAATTAATGAGATGAAAAGCTTTTGACACCACCCTATTGAGAAAATCTGTATGTGTGGAGCCTCCCCACACATAAGAGTTATACCCCATACAGGGGTGGATAAAACCCATGTATAGAGTCAACAATTGTGCAGGGGTAAAGAAGGAACGAGTTGGCTTAGCAAACCTAATCTCTTGGAAGCAGTTTTTACAAGAGATGTAATATGATCTTTCCAAGACAAGTCACGAGTGAATGAAACCCCAAGCATATTCAAGGATGATGCAGGATTAAGCTGAATATTATTAATCATTAGTGGGTACACCTGTGGAAGATTTTGTCGAGTTGATAGGTGTAAGAACTGAGTCTTTGATGCATTAAAAACAACAATATTATTTTCACCCCAGTCAGAGATATGAGCCAAGTCAGACATTAGATGTGCCATGCCCTCATCCCTTGTTTATTGAAGTAACTGCTGAGATGGACGTTGCGGGAACCGAATGGAAAGATGAAGGGTGGAGTCAGCAGCGTACAAGTTGATAGGGTTCGATGTTTAGCTTAGAAGGTCATTGATGAATAAAAGGAAGAGAGTTGGTGATAGGACAGAGCCCTGAGGAACATCACTATTGATAGATCTAGGAGATGAACGATGGCCGTCTACAACAGCGGCTATAGAATGACCAGAAAGGAAGCTATAGATGAAGGCACAGGTAGAAGGATAGAAACTGTAAGAGAGCAGTTTGGAAATTAAAGATTTATGCCAGACTCGATCAAAGGCCTTTGAGGTGTCAAGTGCAATGGCAAAGCTTTTGCCAAAGTCCCGAAAGGAGGATGACCAGGAGTCTGAAAGATAAGTGAGAAGATCGCCAGTGGATGATGAGAAAGAAGGTTGTGATAGGAAAGATGCTTTAAAATTTTTCTGTTAAGAATTGACTCGAAAACTTTTGAAATACAGGGTGTTAAAGCAATTGGACAATAATTAGAGGGTTGGGAATGATCACCCTTCTTTGGGACTGGCTGAATGAGAGCAAACTTCCAGCAAGAAGGAAAGGTACAAGTTGATAGACAAAGGCGATAGAGTTTACCTAGGCAGGGTGTAAGCACAAAAGCACAGTTCTTGAGGACAACAGGAGGGACTCTATCAGGCCCAAATACCTTGTTAGCATTAAGGCCTGTGATGGCAGAAAATACATCAGCTGAAGAAATTTTAATGTCAGCCATGGGGAAGTCAGAGGGGGGAAGTGATTAAGGAACAGCACTGGAATCGTCTGAGGTGGAATTGGAGGAGAGAGTCTGAGTGAAGAGATCTGCTTTATCAGTAGAAGAAATAGCTACAGATCCATTGGAGTAGAAAAGAGGAGGGAAGGATGATGAGGTAAAGTTGTTAGAAAGGTTTTTGGCAAGATGCCAGAAGGAGCGGGAAGATTTCGAGTTGGAGAGTTGAGAGCATTTAGTACGGATGAAATTATTTTTAGCAGAGCGAAGAACAGACTTAGTATGATTCCAGATAGAAACATAAAAAAAAAGGTGATTCAGGGGTCAGTTGGCTCTGGTACCTTTTGTAGGCCCTGTCCTAGTGGACAGCATTAGAAGAAGTGTGATTAAACCAAGGCTTTCATGCCTTTGTCAAAGGATATGAGATAGGAATGCCACTCACTGTGCTTTGTCAAAAAGCACCGGTAGCATCTAAAGGCAGATGTTAGTTGAGTTCATCTGTGACAAGAGAGACATGGGAGGCCTTCTCAGTGCAAGTGAGTGTAGTTAAAATCCGTCATGAAACTGATAAATGCTTTCTAATTTTGCCAAAGAACAATAAAGTTCTTAAAACATCAGCCAGTTCCACTAGGTGTTTTTGTATTTGTGTTACACATCTCACACAGTATTACTAAACAGTACAGGGAATATTTGACTGTCTAGACATGCATATGTTTTAGACCTTCATTGAGGAAGTGGTATCATAGTGCTGCTGCATTATTAGGGGACATCTTGTGCCCTACACTCCCTCAGTAACCAGTGGTATACTCTGTACTCAGTCTCGCTGAGAGAAATGGGTGACTGCCATCAAATAGTGATTAATAGAGAGAAGCAATAGCAGTGGGGAGTGTGGAGACAAGTCAAGAGAGAATCTGTAACATTAAAGTTAGAACAACAAGATATTGTGTATCTCTTTCTGACCCAATTCCCTCCTGGACTATAAAAATAAATGTTCCACACACTAAGGTTCTAAAACACAAAGACAACTTCTACTTTAACCCCTAAAGTCCTATGACCCATGATCGTCAGTTTCAGAACTTGGCATGCAAAGTCGTATGGCTGACAATTGTAGAGAGGTTACAAAAAATTGAAGAGTTGTAACCCTGCCTCCTTTATGATTTAAATGGTACCAAGCCAATGGAAACTAAGAACTGAGGTGGTGGGAAGCATGATCTGGCCCCCTTCCCGGGTGTGGGGAGGGACTGACCCCACCCCATCTCTCCACCTCTCTCTACCTCATCAGATCCTGCCCTCTGTGTCCCCTCCCACCCAAACTACTCCCCATATTCCCTCTAAACCATGTTAGCTGTGTGTGGCAGGCATATTCCCTCCCTTTTCCCCACTCCTGATGTCCCCCCACACTCCCTCCACCTCATTATTCCCCTTTACTTCTCAAGGATATCCCATTCTCGTGCATAGCGAGGAGTGACTTGTGATGGTTGATTGTGCAGTAACCATTAGACGTATGAGAGTTAAGTATGCAACACACTTTCTGGTGTGTAAAATCAAGGTTTTCAAATCTGTAAAACCAAAATTTACTTTCATGCATTTTTTTTTTTTTTTCTATTCCCCTTTACTTCTCAAGGATATCCCATTCTCGTGCATAGCGAGGAGTGACTTGTGATGGTTGATTGTGCAGTAACCATTAGACGTACGAGAGTTAAGTATGCAACACACTTTCTGGTGTGTAAAATCAAGGTCTTCAAATCTGTAAAACCAAAATTTACTTTCATGCATTTTTTTTTTTTTCTTTCTTTCTCTCTATAAGGAAGAGGTAACAATTGTTATTTTTTACCTTCTTTGACGGTCAATATTGTGGTAACCATTAGTCATGTGAGAGTGAAGTATACATTTTCAGGTGTGAAAATTCAAGCTCTTGAAATCTGTAAGAAACAATTTTACCTTGGTGAAAGTTGAAAAATCAGACCCTTTTTGTGGTTTGGGGGTAGTGGGGCTGGGAGATTTACAGTCTTTAGTGATTAATGTTAACAGTTTTATACATAATATTTGCACTGTTTTTGCAAACCAGTTTTACAAAGCAGTTACCATACTACCAATGTGACAAATATACAGTACTTAATTCATAGAATTTCAACTCGACACAAAAATGATCTAAACTTACTAGTAACTCATGTACGATGTAGGTGCAACTCAGTTACATAACTTAATAACTTGCTTGTTGAGTATATTATGTTCACTTATGTACTATAAAATCTGTCACTGAGTTAATTCTACTGTTTAATTTAACTCATGACCTGGGAGAAATGTAACAAAAAAATATATAGCTGGATTCTGAGTAGAAGCCTATTGGCACTTTATGTCACGCTTAGAGCACTCGTATACCTTGCCTTACACTGTCACAAGTCTCCCTAGTCTACAATTACTTCAACTTGCAGAACATTGAAGCCAATGGTCATACCATCTGCCTCCCTCAGCAGAATGGCTGTGTCCCTTAGATGCAGCTATTTTGGTCTGGTCAGGATGAGTTACAAGTTCCTTTTAACTCTTCATCCTTATGAGCATGCTTATATACACTTCAAGGGAAAATGTCTTGCCCCTGATTCATCAGTGCGAAAATTGACTAACTCTTGACCCTACCTTGTGAGTACTGTACCTGCTTTAATGGATCAGTAACATTAAGCCCTTGTTTTTGTGCCTCACGAAGGATAGGTAACAGACTATTTCCCCAGGCACCCCAAGGCTCTTTGTGTATCTCTTTGCCCTGAGTGCTGTCTCCCATTATCTGTTATTACTCCTTTTCCCACTGTTCTCTCATTCGTTTCACCTTTCATGATATATCACCTTCTTCCTCTGTGCTTCTCTCTGTCCTTTGTCTTCTAGCTTTCTCTGCCTGGTTCCATGCTTCTTGCACCTTTGTTCTGATCTCTGCTTGATACTTACACCGGAGAGTTTTATACGTTGCCTTTCAGCAACCTGCGATGCTCACCTTCCATGGCCACTGCGCCCTCTGCTCCATATCCTCCTTTTTCATCACTTCTTTCTTCACCTTCCCCTTCTCCTCGTCTATTCCTTTTCTGCCCCGGCCTCTGTCCAAGGGAGCCAGGCAGATAAGATGACAGCATGGAGTGGACAGGTCTGCCCTCTCTTGTGATATGTCATAAGTCGCAGCACCAAGGGTGTTGTTTTAGTAGGTGGCCACGTTACCTAACATTTGACTGTTGCCATCCCAACATACATCACATAAAGAAATCCATCACAAATGATGCTATTGGCACTAGTAACTGGCTAGGTTGAAATAAATGTGGAAGTACTGTATATTCATGTACAAGTACATAAGGTATGTGTAGGTAGTACCATTAACAGCTGATAAATAATCACAATTTTTTTTTTATATAATGTGCTTATATACAGTAATCCCTTGATTATATCTGATGTAATAGAGCCAAAGGCATATCTAGGTAGTGGCTTCATCCGCATAATGGACTTCTCACCTGGCTCCCCTTTGTACATAACTGAACTTTGAGTCATTGTAAAAGAAGACCACCACAGTACATTGTACAACATGTCCCCCCCCCCTCTGTCTGTCTGTCTGTCTGTCTGTCTGTCTGTCTCTCTCTCTCTGCACTGGGTGCTTCCACTTTCATTACTTCACATATTTTCATCTTTGTCATCACCTTCATCTTTACCTTACCTTTCATTTTTGCCTTTACTTTCATGTCCACTTTGACATTCACATTCACTTTCATATTCACTTCCATACTCGCTTTCACTCCCACCATCACCTTGACACTTTCATTTTCAGTTTCAATTTCACCTTCACTTGCATCTTTACTTTCTCACTTTCACGTTTACCTTCACTATTACGTTCACTCACTTTCACTTTCACCTTCCCTTCATTTTACTTTTACATTCCCCTTCACTTTCACCTCTCTCTCTCTCTCTCACGAAACACGCTTGTAAGTTCACATGCACAATCTTACCCCACTCCTAAATACGCACATATACACACATACACTCGTGTACACATACATCTACTAGGAACAGCTGAAAGAGTCTAGCTGATGCTGGGTAAAATACCAAGCCAGACAGCATGGCGCCACCGGACTACTGGCAGGCGAAAATGTTCGCATGGCCATAATCTCCACCTAGACACATGCATTTTGTTCGGATCAAATGGAAAAATGTACAAATAATGGTTTCAAACAGCCAAATCACAGGGTCCAGATAATGATGATGTCCAGATAATAGAGGGGTTACCATATTTTATGATGGTGAAATGTACATTATTTTCATATGTGCTTATTCCATTGACCTCAGTTTTATCTTTCCTATCCTAGTGAAACGGACATTAGGTTATGGAGGCCATAAAGAAAAAAGCAGAAAGGTATGTTCTGCTTTGTGGCAACCTTTGACATTGTTTTAGCCATACTCTTGACAAAATGTAACGCATATAATTCATAGAGCTGGGCAGGAAAAAATTATAATTCACTCTCTCTCCCTCTCTCTATGTATTTATTTTTGTATTATGATACATACATACAAGCAGCATTGAGACAGAGAAAGCAAGCTGAGAACAGTGTTCCAGTTGCATTACAGTGATGGAGGTGACGAGCGTGGGTGTTTCAATATGGCAACTGTAAGTCACACGCTCGCTGCAGAGACAGCCTCTCCATGTTATAGAGCTCAGTGTTTCATACCTTGGGCCTTTAAGGACTCTTGTAATGGGTGATAAGGGTTGATGTTTATAATGCCCCAAATTTGATCTTCGAAGCCTCTGAAAATGTTTTTGAACTAGTGTGAGTTCACCATTCATTGCCCTACCTTTAATTTCATTTATAACTTCACATTGTATACCCCTTAAGTACCCGTTTTGAAAACCTGCTGGCTGTCTTGAGGGATTTGAATTGATTCTTTCAGCTCCTGAGTATAACCTGACTGGATTTTAAGGTCACACTTAAACAATGTATTGGCTGAGTGAAACGCTATCAATGAAGTGTACTCAGTATGCCTTTGTGTGTATGTGTGTGTGTGTGAGAGAGAGAGAGAAAGAAAGTTGAGTTTCTGTGTAATGATATTGGTGATGATGGTAACTTATTTGTGGTAAGTGGGGTCACTTACCATCCATACACTCGATGTAATGCTACTTTGGGTGTCTGCCCTTTTCTCTTTTTCCTCTTCTGTCTTTCTTTCATTCTTTCCTCATTCTTCTGCCTATGGGTGACTTTACACTCCCTCTTCTGCCTTTCTTTCCTTCATTCTTTCCTCTTCCTTCTACCTATGGGTGACTACATTGAGTGACATCCCAAATGGTTTCCTGTACATCGGGTGACCATTTACTACCCTGGGTGGTAACCATTAACAAAATTATGGCACCTGGCGGTTTAGTGGGTAATGAAGGTGCTCCAATCAGATTGAGCCAGTGCAGGTTTATATCCAAGGGGTGGTTGGAGTTTATTGCTCATGCAGTGCCATTCAGAGATGAGTGAGGCTGGTGACTGTCATCTTAAATGTCAGGACCAACTTGCCTAGCCCTGGGCTTTATGCTTCTCATGGGGCGACAAGGATTGGATGATGGATGATGATGGTAACTTATGAAACAGAATGCCAAACACACTATTGTTTTTATACATATATGTTTACAGGAATGGTGCTGAACAACCTGATTGGGAAGAAGGGGTCACTGTCATCACTGCAAGACTACTGGGATGTGGCCACCTTCTTTGAGATCAGTGTCTTGGCTGAAGACTATGCCAAGGCAGTTCAGGCTGCTGAATGCATGTTCAAGCTTAAACCACCGAACTGGTGAGCTTTTAATCTACTTGTAACAGTAACTTTTAATCTACTTGCTGAAGTGTAGCAATTATCTTTCTGTTATAAATAAGTGCATGATCCAGTTTTTACTACCAACCTTGTTAGTTCGTCTTTTTTTTCCAAAACAGGAATTCTGATCTTTTGTGTGTTGTTGTTGTTGTAACCTTTGGTTTATATGAATGTGAACCCAGTGGACTGAAGACTCTGCAGACTGAAGTTACCCTTCTTTTGCAGTTTTACTTTTTTTTTTTTCCCAATAGAAAACTAATTTTAAAAATCCATGATTAGTTGCTGGTAAGTGGTATGTTATTGCATAATAAATACAGTAAATTTTATTTCACACTGACTACAGTATTACCTGCATTTTCATCTTGTATCATTCACTAAGGTATTTGTTAACAGTTGGAGATTAATGACATTTAAAAATTCTTGTCTGTTTTTGTAACTTTTGCTCATCGTTTTTTATGGTTATAGGTTTAATACATCGAATTTAGACTCTGTGAGA
>NC_137028.1:11096747-11196747 GCF_032717465.1 Coenobita brevimanus | reverse complement strand
TCTTAAATGTCAAGACCAACTGCCTAGCCCCGGGCTCCTATGCTCCTCGTCGGGCAGTGTGGGATTGGATGATGGCTGGATGGATATACTGTATGTATATATATATATATATATATATATATATATATATATATATATATATATATATATATATATATATATATATATATATATATATATATATATATATATATATACAGTAACCCCTCTTTATCCAATACCTCGTCATACGATATTTCGCTTATACGATGTCGACATTTTTGTACCCTACGCTTGCTATACGATGGAAACAATTCGCTACAACGATGGATCGTCCACGGCTCGGTGAACAGCAAATGCAATGCAAACGTTCCCACACAGTCGGCACTGGACAACACACACTCGTCCACCGGTCCAGCCTCATCAGCTAGCCAGTTCTTATAGTGATGAGTGAGGGCTGTGAGGCCCTTACTGTCCCTTAGCCTTGAGTCGGGACAATTCGCCGTCAAGTCAGTTCGCCATCAGGACGATTCCCTGTCAATTATTTACGTATCAGTTTATTTAGCAAGTACAGTAATCCCGCATATTTCGCGGTAGTTACGTTCTTGTAACCCCCGCGAAAAGTCAATTCCGCGAATACTCTATTAACAATTGAATCTTACACTTGTGTCCACCATGCTGCCCATCACACAGTCCATGTCCATACTGATTGCGAGACAATTCGCCGTCAGACAATTCCCCGTCAAAACATGGACGATTCCCCTTGAGAACAATTTGCACCCTGGACGATTCCCCGCCATTCTATAAATATACTAATCAATACTTTTATCAATATACTGTACTTATTAATTAATCAATACTTTAATAACTATATTTCAGGGGGATCCAGCAAAGTCTATGTTCAGTAGCGTAGGTTCTGGATATTATTTATTAGTAGTTACTCCTTTAGTCAATAATTAACTTGTTTCCTCCTCGCTGTAGTTGCCTTTGAATTATATTCTAGCGTCACCCATAGCTATCTTCATTAATGAAGGCGAATTGTTTTGTGTTTGTTGTGACTGCGAATTGTCCCGAAACCTCCATACTCATCCCGAAATACCTTCTTACAAGATTGAAAGCACATACTCCATTATGAAGGAAAAACGTAAACACCGTACTGTAATACACAATTATCTACACATTTATTCACAAAACAGTACAAAATAAAAAGATGCATTAACTGGTGATAGCAAACACTCCCACGGTCGTTTCTTAGCTTGTCCAGTAACACAATTTTCTCTGCTAAGGTCATAACTTTTCTTGATCGTTTTGTCACTTTGGAGTTCTTACTAATTGTATTATTAGCCTTTGGTGAGGCTGGCTTATGTCCTGGGGCCATGTGGAAAGCAAGTGGGAGGCAAGAGGCTCGTATCATACTGCGGTTACAAGTACAACAGACACGTGAGGCAGTCAGGCGTGGACTGAGGACTGCGGGGCAGAGAGCAGTGTTGCCATATCCAAACAACGAAATTATGCTAGGGCAATGAAAAAATTATGCTAGATTGAGCAAATTTGTTCCAAGTAAAAAATGAATTATGCTAACTTGAAGCTAAATGATAAAATTCTATACATATTCGTGCAACATATCAATTATGTATTGTTTACTATGAAAATATTAAAATGAACCTACATACAGTAAGAGGATAAATATCGGTTTTCTGCCCATACTGCTTTTTCCCACGAAACTTACGTTTTTCTGATGGATTTTGATGTGATTCATTCGATTTTGAGCATCATTTCCGTCAGAAATAACCAGATTTTGAGATATGACCCCCCCCCATCCCCCTGCAATAATGGGGGATCTTTGGGGAATCGGAGGTTATAGGGAGGGGGGGAAACACAGAAAATGGTCATTTCCGACTGAAATGAAGCTGAAAATCGAATGAATCATACCAAAATCCATCGGAAAAACCTAGGTTTCATGGGTAAAGTACAAAGCTCAAACTTATCCTAACCTAACCTAACCGAACCAAACCGAACCTAACCTAAAACCTAACCTAACCTAATCCAACCTAACCTAACCTAATCCAACCCAACCAAGCCCAAACTGAAAGTAACCAACTATTCAAACATCTTCTTACCTTATTCGTCTCTCCCTCTCTCTCTCTCTCTGTCTGTCTTTCTCTCTCTCTGATTTGTAGCTTTTATAAAATTATTCCAAAAATATTCCATTCCATTCTCTATTATGCTAGAATGATTCTAAAACTTTAATATGCTAAAAAATATTCCAGACTCGAAAATTTGATCAAAATTATGCTAAAAGAATAAAATTATGCTAGATATGGTAACACTGGCAGAGGGGCCGCGGGAAAGGGACAGACTACAGAGGGTGGCGTGAGTTTACCGCGCTACAATTGGAAGCTGCGGGAATTTCAAATTTTTTGTTTTCTGTATATTCAAGGATATTTTAGTTGAACTTATTAATGCTAAGAAAATCCGCGAGAGGGCAAAACCGTAGACAAAAACTCCGCAAAAAATGCGGGAGTACTGTACACTAGTTTTTGAATTATATGAGTTATAAAAGTAATGGTGGTTTATTGTTTTTATAATAAATGTAAAATATGGCATCAAATAATGGGTATTAACTGAAAAAATATAAATATTTTGAAACGCGAATCAGGCGATTTACCATCTTTCCTTCATCGTTTAACATAAGGCTACATATGAGACATTGACATTTATATAAATGCCTAATGACCTTAAGTGAATGACCGACATACTTTGGAATTATACGAATAATCTTTATACCGTATTACATCTACATCAAGGTTTCGGGACAATTCGCCGTCAGGACTTTTCGCCATCAGGACGATTCCCCATTGTTTATTTATGTATCAGTTTATTTAGCAAGTACACTGGTTTTTGAATACTTGTACCTCTTCAAAGTTGTTTTAAAATATACCCAAGATGTATACCAATGGAAGTTAATGAAGACAGCAATGGGTGACGCTAGAATATAATTCAAAGGCAACTACAGCGAGGTAGAAGTTATTTATTGTCTAGAAGTGCAGCTTATAAATGATATCCAAAGCCTATGCTATTAAATGAACATGGACTTTGATAGATCCCCCTGAAAGTTAGTTATTAAAGTATCAATTAATCAATAATAAGTATATTTATAGAATGACAGGGAATTGTCCTGACGGGGAATCGTCCATGTTTTGACGGCGAATTGTCTCGGAACCACATCAACAACCCTACTTGCTTCAGTAAAGGTAAGAACTACTGTATACTGTAGTTTTCATGTTTTTTCCTCTTTATTCATTATTAATGTGCTACTTTAAATGTTTAAACATAAGGATACTTCATGTATGTGAGTGCTGAGGTGTGGGTATATGAGAGTTTAGGCAGGTCTGGGAACGTATCCCCATTAATTCCATGTTATAATGGGCTCGCTATACGATGGGGTGTTCAGGAACGGAACCCCATCATATAACGAGGAGTTACTGTATATATACTTGTATATATACACACACACACACACACACGGAGAAACAGCTGAAGAGAGCAGACGTCCCAGCCATCGCTGCTAACCTTAAGTAGTTTCAGGAATTTTGTCTGTCCTGTCTCCTAAGGTCTTGTTTTAAATTTAAAATAATGAAAGTTAATAGACTACCAAAAATGTAAAGATTTATTGGCTAGACTATACATGAATGTTTGTAGTTTTTTTTCGGTAACAGCTGTTTTGGTATTTAACCAACATCAAACAAGGCCGAAAATGTAAACAGTGAGGGACTAGAACTTCAAGGGTTTGATACAAATACCAATGTCATGGACCTAGTTAAAACATTAATTATGAGGATTAGTGAAGCGGGAAAATGTTGAATTGAGGAGGAAACTAGAAGTGAGTACTAATAAAACGGAGAAGGTGAGTAATGTATTAGAAGAACATAAGGCAAAGTGGGCACACGTAGAAGAAGAACAGAAAGAATTGGTCAGCTTAAGAGAGATCATCCAGGAAGAAAGGGAAATGAACAAGAAAAAAATGGAAGAAAATGTAGTGAAAATACTGAAGAAAAAAGAGAAAATAGTGAGAGAAACTGTAGAAAGGAGCAGATGTGCGGTAGTATTTGGAAACAGGGAAGAGGAAGAAAAGGTTAGGTTCGTAAGACTCGAGAGAGACACAAACCTGGTGAGAGGAATATTAGGCAAGATTGACCCCGAAGGAGACAAGTGGGTAAAAGAAATTGAGGAAGTAAGGAGAATAGGGCCTTATAAGAAAGGGGAAACAAGACCAACGAGAGTCAAGTTTACATCAGAAATTGTAATAAATGAGATACTTAAAGTGACCTGGAAATTAAGCAAAGAGGCGGGGATGGAAAATATTATAATAAGAAAAGATCTGAATGAAGAAGAAAGAGAAGTTTTAAAATCATTAAAGGAAGAAGTAAAGGAAAAAAATGATAAGAGGACAGAGGAAGAATGTAATACTTTTTTTTTGGAGAGTATTGGATATGAAAGTAAGGAAGTGGTATTTAAGGAAATAGAAGTGAAGGAAACTAAGGGGGATGGTTGTGAAAGATCAGAAGTTGAGGAAGTGGTACGGACAGAGAGTAGGAGAGAAGAGGGTATTAAAAACGTCAAAAATAATTTGAAGGTGATATATACTAATGTTGATGGTTTCATATCGACAAGGATTGAAATTAACGATTTCTTGAGAGAACATGAACCTGATGTCATGTGCTTTGTAGAGACCAAATTAAGAGAAGATATTGATGTTCATTTGGGAGATGGTAAATACAAACTGTGGAGAAAAGACAGAAAAGAAAAAAAGGGAGGAGGAGTGATGATAGCAGTGAAGAAAAACATAAGTGTAGATACTGTGGAAATGGGAGAAGGCAGGGCTGAAGTGATATATATGAAATTAGAAACTGGAGAGAATGTTAAGAGAGATATGGCGGTAGTGTATGTTCCCCCAAAGACGAGAGCATGGAAGGATGACGAATACCATGAGATGTTGTCAGATATGGCTAGCTATTTGCAAAAAATAATAGAGAAAAGCAATAATATAATTTTGGTGGGTGACTTTAACTATAAAGAGGTGAACTGGGAGGAATGGTACTCCGGAGGCGGTGAGGATTCGTGGGGCACTATGTTATTAGATATAATAATGAATAATGTGATGACGCAGTGGGTCAAAGAGGAGACACGGTTTCAAGGTGAGGACACACCAGCAAGGTTAGATTTACTGTTCACCAAAGAACCCGATGTAATAGAATCATTGACATATCTCTGTCCTTTAGGAAAAAGTGATCACGTGGTCATTGAGTTCCAGATGTTAATAGGGAACGTCGAGCCAAGAGACGAGCTTCATAGACAGGGAGGATACAACTTTGGGAAAGCAAATTTTACAGGATTGTGAAACTTTTTTGAAAATGCGGATTGGAGAAAATTCAGAGAAACAAGAGAGATGCAGAGGAAGTGGGATATCTTTCTAGACCTCTATAATTTGGGAGTGGAAAAATTTGTACCAAGAGTAAGAGGGAAAGAAAACAGGAAAAAGGAGTGGTTTAATAGAAGGTGTATGATAGCCAAAAAAGAGAGAGATAAGGCGTGGAACAATTGGAGAAAGAGGTAACAACAGAACAAAGGAAGAATATAAAAGAACAAGAAATGAATACACAAGAATACGTAGAGAAGAAGAAAGGAATTTTGAAAAAGGTATAATAGACAAATGCAAGGATGAACCCAAACTGTTTTATAGATTTGTTAATGGCAAACTGAAACAAAAGAAAGGAATCACCAAACTGAAAGTAGAAGGAGAGGTCTTTAAGGATGCGGCAATGCAAGCAGAAATAATGAACAAACATTTCCAGTCAGTTTTCACTAAAGAAAAGGAGCTTGTGGAAGGGGAGGGAGTGATTAGAAATGTTCCGGTGATAAAAGATGTAAGAGTGGAGGTACAGGAAGTGTATAAATTACTGGAAACTCAAGATGTAAGGAAAGCCCCAGGACCTGATGGAATTTCTAATTGGGTACCGAAGGAATGCAGAGAACAACTGGCGGATAAAATTCACAGTTTAATCGTATGCTCACTGGAAGAGGGGAAAATGCCACAAGAATGGCAGAGGGCAAATGTGGTACCAATTTACAAGGGAGGAAACAGGGAAGAACCCCTGAATTATAGACCAGTGTCTCTATCCAGCATGGTCGCAAAATTGTGTGAGAGAATCCTGAAAGACAGGTGGATAAAATATCTAGAAGAGATGAATATTTTGGCTGAATGTCAGTTTGGATTCAGAAGTGGAAGGTCATGTGTTTCTAACTTGTTGAGCTTTTACTCAAGAGCGATTGATGTGGTACAGGAGAGAGATGGTTGGGTGGATTGTGTGTACTTGGACTTAGAGAAGGCCTTTGACAGGGTACCTCATAAGAGACTAATGTGGAAACTAGAATATATAGGAGGACTAAAGGGGAAACTTCTGGAATGGATGAGAGACTTTTTGAGAGACAGACAAATGAGGACAGTAATAAAGGATAAGATGTCTGGATGGAGGGAAGTAACAAGTGGAGTCCCTCAAGGCTCAAGGATAAGATGTCTGGATGGAGGGAAGTAACAAGTGGAGTCCCTCAAGGCTCAGTGTTGGCGCCAGTAATGTTCCTGATTTACGTAAATGATATGGTAGATGGAGTGAACAGTTATGCAAGTCTGTTTGCCGATGATGTAAAGATCTTGAGGAAGGTAGAGGTTGAGGAGGATTGTAAAATACTGCAGGAGGATTTGGATAGGATACAGAATTGGAGCCGGACGTGGGAAATAAAATTTAATGTAAAGAAATGTAAAATATTGGAAATGAGTAAAAGTACCAGGAGGCCATCACTGAATTATTTGTTGGGTAATGAATTTATCACAAAAAGTAGAGAAGAGAAAGATTTGGGAGTGCTGGTCCAAGATAGTTTGTCACCAGAAAAGCACATTAACAAGATAGTTGGAGAGACTTATAAACTCTTGACTAACATAAGAGTAGCATTTCATTATATGGATGAGGAGATGATGAAAAAATTGATAGTGGCCATGATCCGCCCCAGGTTAGAATATGCAGTGGTAGTGTGGTGCCCACACAAAAAGAAAGATATAAACAAGATTGAGAGAATACAAAGAACAGCAACCAAGATGGTCCCCAGTCTGACAGACCTGTCATACAGAGAGAGGCTGGAAAAACTGGATTTGCCTTCCTTAGAGGAAAGGAGAAAGAGGGGAGACATGATTGCAGTGTTCAGGACCATGGTGGGAGTAGATAAAATTGACAAAGAAGATCTGTTTGTATGAGATAAGAGAGCAACAAGAGGACACGGAATGAAATTGAAAAAGTCAAGCTGCTTAAAGGATATCAAGAAATATAGCTTTCCCTACAGAAGTATAGACTTATGGAATAGCCTGGACAAAGAGATTGTCCAGTCTAAAAACTTAAACAAGTTTAAAGCTAAATTCGACTTATTGAGAAACAGCGACGGAAACCCACGAGCATAGTACATTCCGTGTATATCACAATTAGGTATATTAGGTAAATACTTAAATATTTGGAACGACTTAGACAAAGAGGTGGTGAATGAGAAAAACATTCATGTGTGTAAAGGTAGACTTGATAAATGTGGATATGGAGACAGGACAACACGAGCATTGCTCAATTCCTGTATACTACAAATAGGTAAATACACACACACACATACACACATATATGCCCACCGCAAATTGACTTAGGACCTACACACAGAATTGCTATGGTAGAGTTGTCTTCTTTGCTTTGTGTTTCCACCTCTTCCAAAGTGAATTTTTTGAGCAAGAATTAACTGGCAACTCCTCTGGTGTTGGCGGGAGGTGGTGAAACACCCAGGACGTCAGTGCTTGCCCAGAAGCGAGAGTGGGAGTTTATGTTCCCGTCGCTTCAAGCTTGCACCTCCCTCTTTTTTTTAAAGCATTACTGGTTAGTACTTGGATGGGTGACCGCCTGGAAACACCAGATGCTGTTGGCATCCCTACGTGTCAAGTGGGGTTGTTGGAGGATTAGTGCCCCTCCCTGTAAAACAATTAACTCTAAGCCATTGGCCACCCCGTTTGGGATACATGGCGTCTGGCAATGGATGATGATGAATGATTACTGTTTGCCCTGTTATTTTCCTGGAGTCGAGTTGTCCTGCCTAGAAAGTACTGCTCAAGGGATGAGATGGGTCCGTATCATTGCATGGAAGCAGGATGATGTCCTTATCAACACGATTTGTGAACGTACTGGACACGCAAAGTCGACCATCATGAAGATTCTTGCTGCAGCGCGCTGATGTCATACCAGAGCACAAGCATGGTGGTGGAAAGAAGAGGACAACTTCCAGAGGTACAGATACGCTTCTGAAGAGGGAAGTAATCAAGAATCCTCGACTGACAGCAGCAGAATGAAGAGGATGCATCCCCAGCTGTTACAAGATGTCTCAATTTGAACTATCCAACACCGCTTGCAGAATGAGCTGAGTTTGCCAAGCCGCACCGCAGCCAAGAAACCGCGTCTCACTGACCGCATGAAGAAGCAGCATATTCAGTTTGCCAAGAAGTATACACACTGGACATCGGATAAGTGGAGAAAAGTTATGTTTTCCGTTGAAAGCACATTTCAAGGTGTTCCAGGTGCATTCTGGCATCGTTCGTTGCCCTGCCTCCTGTAGTCGATATGACCCTTCTTACACAGTGCCGACTGTTAAGCACCCACAATCAGTAATGGTATGGGGGTGTTTCTCAGGTGAAATGGGAAGGGGAGGCCTGTACTTTCTTCCCAAGAACTTGATGATGAATGGTGGCTGGTACAGTACATCCAAGTTGTGGAAGATCATTTGTTAAACATTTTTGCGGCTCATGGGTGCGACTTTTTCATGCATGATTCAACTCCATGTCACAAGTCAAGGAAGGTGACAAAATGGCTTCAGGATAACTGGATTGAGGTCCTCGACTGGCCTGGCAACAGTCCGGATCTAAATCCAATAGAAAACTGCTGGGCAAAGATGAAGAAAATCTTGGCAGAGAAGACACCCAATCTGGACAACATCAAGACTGAAATGACAAATGTTTGGTGCAAAGAAGTGTCCTTCGATTACTTTGGAAATCTAAGTGATTCCATGCCAAAACGCATCCAACTAGTCCTGAAAAACAAAGGAAATGATTTCATATTAATGAATGGCATTTCATGAACAAACATTGTGATATACTATGATTTCTGTGTTTTTTAATACCCTGCAGGGGGAGATCCTAAGTTAGTTTATGGTATCTGTGTATATATATACAGTATATACAGTAAAATCTCAAATTTAGATGGGGATATGTACCAAAAAACCACATCGAAAATGAAAACATCGAAATTTAAACTGGGCTTCTTATGGGTCCAGTGCCTCCGAACCTATCTATCTATCTATAGCCCGACGCCCTAATCCCGCAAAGGGTGGCTGCAGACAAAATGCCTCCAAGTCACTCTGTCACCCACCATTTGACTACCCTCCCCCCAACTTACCCCCCCTCCATCATATACCTCTCAACTCCATCCCTCCACCTCATCCTCGGTCTACCCCTCCATCTCCCTCCCTCCACCTCACCTACATACACCCTCTTAGTCAGTCTTTCATTCTCCATTCTCTCCACATGTCCAAACCACCTCAGTGTATTTCTCCTAACCTTCTCAACCACATCCACATCTACCCCACAATGTTCCTTCACTTCTTCATTCGTCAACCTGTCCCTCCACGTCACTCCACATGCTCCTCTCAAGTAACTCATTTCCACTGCTCTCACTCTTGACTTGTTCCCCTCTTGCAAGGTCCATGCCTCGCTTCCATACGTCAGGGTAGGGATCACAATACCATCATGCAGTGACTTCTTAACTTCCATACTCACCTCCCTGTTTCTCATCACTGCTTTCAGTGTACCAACAACCTTCCTTCCCTGCTGTACCCTTTCACGTACTTCATCCCTCAAAGTTCCATCCTTACTCATCACACTACCCAAGTACAGTACTTGAATGCACTCACATTCTCCATATCCTCACCATCCAACCTCACTGCACACTCTGTGACTTCATTCCTCTCAAACACCATAACTTTACTTTTGTTTACATTAACTTTCAGCTTCCTCCTCCTACACACTGTCCCAAATTCATTCACCAAACCTTGCAACTCCCATTCATCTTCACTCAACAATACTGTATCATCAGCAAACAGCAACACAGGAAGCTTCCAAATCTCACCCCCCTTCATATATATATATATATATATATATATATATATATATATATATATATATATATATACAGTATATATATATATATATATATATATATATATATATATATATATATATTGTAGGAAGTGAGGAGTGTGTGCAGCAGCACAAACTATTGATTTGCGATATGGTGCTTAAAGAACAAGTGATGAAAAAGAGGACTTATGTACCTAGGAGGAAAATATGGAAGCTGAAAAACCAAGTAGTAAGGGATGCCTTCTATAGCGAGTTGAGGAGAGTGGTGGCTGAACAGGGAGCTGTAGACAGAGGCGTTAATGAACAGTACAGAGCCCTCAAGAACAATTTCTTGAGAGTTACTGATGTAACATGCGGCTGGACAAGAGGACCACCAAGACATAAAGTAACTTGGTGGGGGGATGAGGGTGTAGAAGCTGCAGTTAAGGAGAAAAGAAGGCTTTTCCGGGAATGGAAGAAGGGTGGTAGCAAAGAGGAATATTTGGCTGCCAAGCGTAGGGCTAGAAGAGAGGTATACAGGGCAAAGTCTGAGTCACAGAGACAATTACTTGATAACCTAAATCATGGGGAAAGGAAAAATATATTTAGGGTGGCAGGTCAGGTGAAGAGGGATAATCGGGATATCGTAGGTGAGCAATGTGTGAAGAATGATGAAGGAAGGGTAGTAGTGAACAGTGAGGATATTAAAGATGCATGGAGAGAGCATTATAACCGGTTGTTGAATGAGGAGTTTGACTGGGACAGGGAAGGTTTGGAGCCAGCAGATCCAGTGTCTGGCCCCTGGTCTTTGATTGATACTGCTACTGTGAGTGAGGCAATAGGCAGGATGAGGGTGGGGAAGGCAGCAGGTGTGTCTGGGTTGACTGCCGAAATGTTGAAGGCCTCAGGCGATATAGGGGTGAGTTTAATCACTGACCTGATAAATAGGATTATTTATGAGTGTGTTGTCCCAGATGATTGGCTGAAGAGTGTAATTGTAAATGTGTATAAAGGGAAAGGTGATGCCCTGGAAAGAGGAAATTATAGAGGTATAAAGCTTTTAGATCAGATAATGAAGGTAATGGAGAGAGTTTTAGAAGGTATGATAAGAGTGAGAGTGAATATTGATGAGATGCAGTTTGGGTTTATGCCAGGTAGGGGGACCACTGATGCCATATTCATTGTTCGACAGCTTCAGGAAAAATATATTGGTAGGAGAAGGGATCTTTATTTTGTTTTTGTTGATTTGGAAAAGGCCTTTGACAGAGTCCCTAGAGAGGTGGTGAAGTGGGCAATGAGAAAGCTTGGCTTGGAGGAGTGGCTGGTTAGAGTGGTTATGGCCATGTATGTGGGTGCTTACACCCAGGTGAGAGTGAATGGAGATTTGAGTGATGAGTTTTCCTTGAATGTTGGTGTGCATCAGGGGTCAGTCTTGAGTCCCATGTTGTTTATCATGGTACTTGAAGCCCTTTCACGTGATTTTAGAAACGGACTCCCGTGGGAGTTGTTGTATGCTGATGATTTGGTGTTGATTGCAGAGAATGAAAGGGAGGCGGAGGAAAGGTTTAGGAAATGGAGAGATGGTATGGGGCAAAAGGGTTTAAGGGTAAATGCAAAAACAAAAGTGATGATATCTAGGGTTGGTGGCGGTGCTGTCAAAGACGAGGGAGAGTGGCCATGTGCAGTTTGCCACAAGGGCGTGGGAAGTAATTCCATCTTGTGTGGTATGTGTGATAAATGGGTGCATAAGAAATGTAGTGGTATCAGAGGTAGACTGCGAGATAATGCTGATTTTATGTGTGCGGCGTGCCAGGGTGAGCAGGTGGAGATTGTCAGACGTGAAAGGATTGAACTTGCTGGAGAATCTCTTGAGTGTGTGGAAGAGTTTTGTTATTTGGGAGACATGTTGTGTGCTGGAGGTGGGGCTGGAGTTAGCTCTGTGGCTAGGGTGAGAAGTGGCTGGAAGAAGTTCAGGGAGCTTTTGCCTCTCCTGACATTGAGAGGGCTCTCCCTACGTGCTAAGGGGTCTTTGTATGCAGCATGTGTTAGGAGTGTAATGCTGTATGGCAGTGAGACCTGGGCAGTGAAGGAGGAAGATATTCGCCGGCTCAGACGTACAGAAATGACAATGATTAGGTGGATGTGCAGTGCGTCCCTGCGTCCAAGGCCTGGAGGGGCTGGGTTTACAATGGAAGAGTTGAGAGGTAGGATGGGACTGGAGTGTATTGGTGTTGTGATGAGGAGAGGTAGATTGAGGTGGTTTGGACATGTGGAGAGGATGGGGTATGATAATTGGGTGAGGAAGGTGAGAAGTGTTAATATTGGGGGTGGGGTTATGAGGGGTAGACCGAGAAAGACATGGGACGAGGTCATTAAGTGTGACCTTAGGGTTAAGGGACTGAACAGGGAGGCTGCAATGGATCGTGCAGCGTGGAGAGCCGCCATTAGGTGACCAAGGCCGACACATGCAAGCATGTTGGAGCCTTTAAAAACGAAAATGAACCCAAAAGTTCCAGTAATTTGAACAGAGGGAGCCAAGCGTTTGTAGTTTTGGCTTTTGCCACTAGGAGGAATCAGCAGCACCCCTTGTGTGTCAGTGTGACCCCCGCTGTGTCTGTGAGCAGACACTTTATTGAGCTATGCCTACTGTTGTAATGTGTTGTGTAGGTGGTTTGGCGGTTTTGCTATGGCGGACCAATGGCACAGGGATGTTAAGTTGATGTTGATCATTTTCCTTAATATCCAAGGGATTGTTCTCAAGGAATTCATCCCACCCGGTCAGTCTGTCTGCGGAAAGTTTTACTGTGAAGTTTTGCAGCGTCTGAGAGAGAACATCTGCTGCAAACTGTATACGATATACATATTCTGCTTCATTATTACCATTCCTTACCTCAAGCATACAGCACACAGGCTTGGTGACTTCATGAGCAACTTACTGCCTGTTTTAGCATTATCACTGCCATCACTACATCACACATTATCAACAGTACTGAATTTAAGAGCTAATTTCTGCTCTGTGGCAGATACTGAACTTATCAATTTGAGGGAGTAATTATCTTAACGTAACCGTTCCTGATATTTATAGATAAGCCTTGTTACTGATCTTTATTGAGACTAATAAAAGGCAATAATAATATCACCTGGTCATTGCTGTAGCCGCCATCTTCCACCAGCTTCTTGGTCTCCAAAGTGAAAGCTGATGCAGCTTCTGCATCAGCAGAGGCAGCCTCGCCAAGAAAGCGGGCGTGCTTCACCTCACAGTGCCTTTTAAAGTAAGCTAACCATCCGCTTGAAGCCATGAAGCGTGGTGGTGATGCGATGCTCTTCTTGTGGCACACTGCAGCATAGATCTTGAGTGCCTGTTCCTGAAGCAAACGACCAGACACACTTGCACCACAAACCGTTTTCCTTGTCATCCAGCGCAACAGATAACCCTCCATAGTAGCCATAATCCTGCAGAACTCGGTGGTTTTCAGCACTTATGTTTTTCTGGCCAAGTCCGAAAAACTTCTTCCCAACGTCAACCTGCTTCTTCACATCAGTTCTTTTCTGCTTGAGGGTATGAATTGTGCTCTCAGGTGCTCCCGTAACGTGACGGATTTCAACAGCAGTCAAACCCTCGTCCAGGTACTCCAGGATTTTCACCTTGTCAGCAAGTGTATACTTGGTTTTTTTCTGCCCCTTCCTGTATTCCCTTTTCTTCTTTGGCTGTGAAGATTTAGAGGTGCCAGGCTGTTCTCGTCCATTACCATTGCTACCCAAAGAACCACTCTTGCTTGCCATCTTGAGACATGTAAGTTGTAACGAAAATACAACTAAAATACAACGAAATTGCAGCAAAATGCACACCCACATGTGGAAGGTACAGGCTGAAACTGTGGCGCTTGGCTGTAGAGGGGAGGACAGTTGCAAGATGGCCGCAGACAACAGAACATCACCTTGCACATGGTTTGCTCTGGTTGGAGTCGGGCCCTGATTGCATCGAAATAAGCGACTTTGCATCGGAAAATGATGTTGGCAGACCACTCCAAATTTGCATCGAAATTTGATTAATCGATTTCTAAACTGTCGAAATTTGAGATTTCACTATATATATATATATATATATATATATATACCACCCATCCCTGAGTGGTTTTGCTCACATAATGCCACTCAGGGATGAGTGAGGCTGCTCACTCTCATCTTAAATGTCAGGACCATTTTGCCTAGCCCCGGGCTCCTGTGCTCCTCGTGGGGCAATGTGGGATTGGATGATGCATGAATGGATGGATAATTTATTGACAAGATATAGAGCTGATGACACACCAGCAAGACCAGTTTTAATTCTAGCCAAAGAACCTAATGCAATTGAGTTGCTGAAATATCAGTGTCCTGTTGGAAAAAATGATCACGGAGTCATAAAGTTCCAAAT
Organism: Coenobita brevimanus; assembly: GCF_032717465.1. Taxonomy (NCBI): domain Eukaryota; kingdom Metazoa; phylum Arthropoda; class Malacostraca; order Decapoda; family Coenobitidae; genus Coenobita; species Coenobita brevimanus. Next base: position 11,182,105 of record NC_137028.1, on the reverse strand, counting down.
GATAGAAGGAAATGGGGAGACAAGATGAGCTATGCAGGCATGGAAGATACAACTTTGGAAAAGCAAACTTTACAGAACAGAAAATTTTTTGAAGAAGCAGATTGGCAAATATTCTTGGAAACAAGAGAAATACAGAAGAAGTGGGATATTTTTCTAGACTTCTGTAATATGAGTGTGGAAAAGTATGTGCCAAAAGTTAGTGAGAAAGAGAACCGGAGAAATGACTGGTTCAACAAAAGATGTATGACTGGAAAAAAAGAAAGAGATAAGGCATGGAACAAATGGAGAAAGAGAGGGAATGATAGAACAAAGGAAGAATATAAAAGAACTAGAATATTCAAGAATACCTAGAGAAGAAGAACAAACTTTGAAAAAGGTATAACTGACAAATGTAAGGAAGAACCTAAATTGTTGTACAGGTTTGTCAATGGCAGATTCAAACAAAAGGAAGGAATCAGTTATCTGAAAGTATAAGGAAATGTCTATGAAGATGCAATTGTGCAAGCTGAAATAATGAACCAGTGCTTCTAGTCAGTCTTTACTAGAGAAAGTGATTTTGTGGAGGAGGAGAGAGTGAATAGAAATGTAGTGTTAAAAGATGTAAAAGTTGAAGTGCAAGAAGTATACAAATTACTGGAAGCTTATGATGTGAGGAAGGCCCCAGGACCAGATAGGATCTCTAATTAGATACTAAAGGAATGCAGAGAACAGCTGGCGGATAAGACTCATGGTTTAATTGTGTATTCTTTGGAAGAAGGGAAAGTGCTTTGGGAATGGAGGAGGGCAAATGTGGTACCAATTTATTAGGGAGGGAACAAGGAATAACCCCTGAATTATAGACCAGTGTTCCTGACCAGCATGGTCACAAAATTTTGCATAAGAATCCAGAAAGACAGATGGATAAAGTATCTGGAGGAGATGGGCATTTTGGCAGAAAGTCAATTTGGATTCAGAAGTGGAAGGTCGATTGTTTCCAAATTATTGAGCTTCTACTCAAGGGCAATAAACGTGCAACAGGAGGGATATAGTTGGGTGGATTGTGTGTATTTAGATTTGGAGAAAGCCTTTGACAGGGTACCCCACAAGTGACTAATGTGGAAATTGGAAGACATGGGAGGACAGATGGAGAATCTCTTATATTGGATGAGAGACTTCTTGAGAGGTCAACAAATGAGGACAGTAATAAAAGACAGGATGTCTGGATGGAGGGTAGTAACAAGCAGAGTCCCACAGGACTCAGTGTTAGTTCCCATAATGTTCCTGATTTATGTAAAGAATAATGTAGATGGAGTGAACAGTTAGACAAATCTGTTTGCTGATGGTGCAAAGATGATGAGAGTAGAAGTTGAGGAAGACCGTAATATGCTTCAGTAGGATGTGGATAGGATTCATGATTTGAGCTGGATGTGGGAAATGAAATTCAACTAAAAAAAATGTAAAATATTGGAAATGGATAAAAGTAACAAGAGACCATTGTTATGTTTGTGCTTATACCCATGATCTGGGGCAGTGATTGACAGAAACACAGAGGCAATTCTTTCTTTACTGAGGAGGAGCATCGTGCCGTATTTTTGCTTGGCGCCTTAAATGCTCAGCTTTTGCATTACACACATCTGCTGCAACCTGCCACTCTGGTGCAAATGAGCAGTGATGTACAGGGATAGATGAATGCAGAGGATGCCCATAGAGAATCTGAGAAGGTGATTTGCCATCCACATGTGGGGCATTACAAAGTTCCAAAAGGCCCCTTCCAAATGTGTCTGCATCCAATTCACCATTGCTTGTTGTATTCAGAATCAACCTTTTCACAGACTGCCTCTGCATGCCCATTGGCTCTCGAATTGTGTGGAGACGTGATCCTATGTTCCACCCCCCGTTGAGCCAGGAAACGTCTGAACGTTGACAAAGCGAACTGTGGACCACCATCCGTGCGCAACACCAGAGGCACCCCTGTTGCTGAAAAGGCATTCCTGAATACACTGATTAAATGGGCAACAGAGGCAGGCCTAGCACAAGAGTACTTATATGGCCATCCAGACAAACGGTCCACATAAACAGGTAATGTATGGCCAGAAACGTGAAAACAGTCTGCTGATACAGATTTAAACACTCTACAAGGGGGGCTGTCATCCTGCCACAAAGGTTCATTAGGCTGGCTTGGAGAAGTGAACGACAACTAGCACAAGATGCAACAATGTTACTTATATCATTGTCTATCCCTGGCCAATAAACAGTTTGGCGAGCACGTTGCATTGTCCGCACCACTCCCTGGTGACCATCATGAAGTCTCTCCAAAGTTTCATGTTCAAGGTTGTGAGGAATCAGAAGCTGAGGAACATACAAAATGAACCCATTGTCCACTGCCAGCATGCTACGGATGCCCCAATGTGGTCGTAGCATGAGGTCTAACTCATGTCGATGATCAGGGAAACCCGTCAGGATTATGTCCTTCAAGGCACCATATTCAGAGTCAACTGAAGCTACAACACGAACCTTCTCCAGTGTTTGATCTTGCAGGGGTACCAATTGGCAACCTTCCTCTCTCATTGCATGAAGAATGGACATAACTGCTACATAAAAGGGATCCTCTTCCACCTCAGGAAGTTTGTCCTCCTTCACTGGATCCTGCACTGGAGCCCGTGATAGTGCATGTGGTATACAGTGTGAAGTCTCTTTCTTCCACTGGTCTGTGAAACTGTAAGCACTCAGCTTCTCACACATGCGTTGTAGTCTTGGGTTGTCTATTTCACTCAATGTAGGGGTTTTTTAAGAATACACCCCCAGAGTCCCTGCTTGTCATACGAGATGACTAAAAGGGTTGGCGGAGGGTTAGTGGCCCTCCCTGGAAAACAGCTAACTAAAAAGACGAACAAGAAGCCTCGGACAAGGACTGACCAAAAGATGATGACCAAGGACCGAACAATGGACACGGTACAGATTGCAACATGGAATGTAAGGGGTTCGAATGATGAGGTGAAAGAGAGAGAGATTGTCCAGGTGCTTGAGGGGTGCGAAAGTGGATGTATGTGGAGTAACTGAAACTAAATGGAGAGGAGAGAGTGTGAGAGAATGGGAGTATGGATGGGGTATATGTGCAGGAGTAGGTGAGAATGAGAGGGCAAAAGAAGGAGTGTGTATTGTTGCGAGTAAAAGATGGAAGAAAAACATAAGAGCGTATGGATTAGTTGGGTTAAGGATTGTGTGGGTAAGATTGAAAGTTGGAATACAAATGTGGACGAATGTGTGCGTGTATTTGCCAATGCAAGATCGTGCGAGCAGAGTGAGAGAAGAGTTCTGGACAAATGTGGAAGTGTTCATGGAAAAGTTTAGAAGGAATCAGAGTGTTTTTGATTGGTAATATGAATGGTAAAGTAGAGAATGTGAAGGTGGATGAAATAATTGGTGAGTGGGGTGTGCCTGCTGAGATAGATGAGAATGGCAGTGCGTTAGTGGACATTTGTGCCGGGAGGGGGTTGGTGATAGCTAATACCCTCTTCAGGCACAAAATGATCCACAGGTATACATGGTGAGTGATGTGAAGGGTGGGTGGTGAACTGAATGAAAGGAAGGCAATGATTGGTTATGTGTGTGTGGATGAAAGGATGCGAAGATATGTAATGGATGCAAGAGCTTATAGAGGTTGGGGGAGTGGACTTTCTGACCACTACTTGATGGTGGCCAGAATCAAGATCCAAGTAAGATGGAGAAATAGAAGAAGGGAAGGACGGGGAGAAGGAGTAGTTGCAAGGAGAGTAGAAAGGTTACAAGAGGATGAGAAAAAGGCAGAATATAAGAGAGAAGTGGAGGGACGATTATGAATATGAATTGGAGCAGATGGGGGACGTGGAAGGTGTGTGCAGGATATTCACGGAGGAAATATGTGCAACATGTGATGTGGTGTGTGGGGTGAAGAGAAGACAGAGGGGTGTGCAAGGAACAGCGTGGTGGAATGAAGAGGTGAGACAGGCTGTGGCACAAAAGAAGAAAGCATACAATGAATGGATGAGAAATAGGGGCGTGGAAGAAGTTGAGAGGTGGAAGAGAGAGTTATATATAGAAAGGAAGAGAGAGGTGAAAAGATTAGTAAGAGAGAATAAGAAGAGAGTGGATGAGGAATTTGGAAGGAATTTGAGTGTAAAGTGGAGGGACTGTAAGAAAATGTTCTGGAGAAAGGTGAAGAGAGTAAGGCAGGGTGGCGATGAAGTTAGCAGTGGAGTGAAAGATAAAAATGGTAGATTACTAGTGGAGAAGGGAGAAAAAGTGAGCAGATGGAGTGAACACTTTAAGGAATTGTTGAACATAGAGGTTGGAAGTAATGCGAGTATAAGTGGCTGGAGAATGGCAGAGAGAAGGAGGGAGGTGAGAAGACAGGAAGAAATCAGTAGAATAGAAGTTGTGGAAGCAATGAAGAAAGTCAAATTGGGGAAAGCCCCAGGAATTGATGGAGTGTGTGGTGAGATGCTGAAGCATGAGGGAGAGATAGTAGTAGAATGGATGTGGAAGATGTGCAGATTGGCCTGGGAGGAAGGTAGAGTCCTGTAGGATTGGAAGTCAGGTATAATTATTCCCTTGTACAAAGGAAAAGGGGAAAAGAAGTGTGTGGTACTCACAGGGGCATTTGTCTTCTTAGTATAATAGGAAAAGTGTATGGTAGGATACTTATTGACAGAGTTAGGGAAAGAACAGAGGAATTAGTTGGATAAGAACAGGGAGGCTTTAGGAAGGGAAGAGGTTGTGTAGATCAGATATTCATTCTTAGATCTTTAGTGGAAAAGTTTCTAGAGAAGGGAAAGAAGTTGTATGCAGCTTTCATGGATTTAGAGAAAGCATATGACAGGGTGGATAGACAAGAATTGTGGAAAGTATTAAGAATATATGGAGTAGATGGGAAGTTGTTGAATGCTGTGAAGAGTATGTGTGATGATTCTAAGGCTGCAGTGTGTGTGGATGGTGAACTGAGTGAATTTTTCTCTTTGAAGGTTGGGTTGAAACAGGGATGTGTCATGTCTCCATGGTTGTTCAATCTGTACATGGATGGGGTAATAAAAGAGGTACAAGGTATGGCAGTGGATGTTGGAGTGGCCCTGGTGAGAGAGGATAGTGTTTGGAAGCTCCCTGTACTGTTGTTTGCAGATGATTCTGCATTGTTGAGTGAAGACGAAGGGGAGCTGCAAGGCTTGGTGGATGAGTCTGGGAGAGTGCGTAAGAAACGGAATCTAAAGGTGACTGTAGAGAAGAGTAAAGTGATGGTTTTTGAGAGAGGTGAAGCCAATGAATGTACAGTGAGGTTGGATGGTGAGGAAATGGAAAATGTGAGTACGTTTAAGTACTTGGGTAGTGTGATGAGTAAGAATGGAAGTTTGGAGGGTGAAGTGCTTGAAAGGGTACAACAAGGAAGAAAGGTTGCTGGTTCCTTGAAAGCAGCGATAAGAAACAGGGAAGTGAGCATGGAAGTGAAAAAGTAACTGCATGACAGTATTGTGATACCAACTCAAACGTATGGAAGTGAAGCTTGGACGTTGTTGGAAGGATACAAGTCAAGAGTGAGAGCAGTGGAAACAAATTATTTGAGACTGTGTGGAGTCACATTGAGAGACGGTCTGACAAATGAGGATATAAAGGAGCATTGTGGTGTTGATGTGGATGTAATAGGAAGTGTTAGGAGGAGCACACTGAGGTGGTTTGGCCATGTGGAGAGGATGGAGGGTGAGAGACTGACAAGGAGAGTGTATGTGAGTGGGGGGGGGGGGAGGCCGAGGATGAAATGGAGGGATGGGGTGGAGAGGTATATGAGAAGGGGGGTGTGAGTCGGGAGCAGGGCAGTGAAATGGCGGGGGACATCACAACGTTGAGGCAATTTGTTTGTGGCCACCCCATACGGGATTGAGGCATCTGGCAATAGATAGATAGATAGATAGTCTGCTGTTAAGGATTGGGACTAGAGGACAATGGTCTGTGATCAGGTCAAAGTGTGGCAGTCCCTTAAGGTAAGTTCCACATTTCCACATTGTGCCTGCCAACTCAAGTTCCACCATGGCATATCTCATGTCTGTATCTGCAAGCAATCTTGATCCACATTGAGAGTTTCCACTCCTCACCATGGTGCTACCGCAAGACAAACCTGAGGCCATGCAATCTTGATGCATCAGTTTCCAACACTGTGGGAAGTGAAGAATCAGTGTGCGCCAAAACTGGTGGTGATACCAGGACTTCTTTAACCTTCTTGAATGCTGTCTCATGTTGCTCAGTCCAACACCAGATGTTGTGTGGTTTAAGTAGGTCCCGTAATGGCTGTGCGGAGGTACCGATGTCAGCACAGAAACTTCCAAGTTGATTCACGAGTCGCATGAACAATCTCACGTCCGTAATATTCTGAGGTCGTGGAAATTCTGCAATTGCCTTCACCTGCCTCTCATCCACAGTATAGGCCTCACTTGAGATGACGTAGCCACAATATTGCACGCTGTCAGCTGCAAAGTGAAATTTATTAGGGTTTAAAGTGATACCATGCTTCTCACATCGTTCCAGGATTGCTATGACATGTTTCAGGTGCTCAGAGTATGAACTGTCATAGGCCAGGATGTCATCCACAGTTTTCACTGTTTGGGGTACACTACCCAAGGCCTGGCCCCCTCTCCTGTTATATTCATCTCCTGATGAAAATAATCCCATGACAGCATGCTTGAATATAAATCTTCCCCAAGGAGTTATGAAACAAATTAGATCTTTGTCCGCTTCAGCTATCTTAATTTGGAAATATCCCATTTTGGCATCCAGAGTGGTGAACCATTTAGATCCTTTAGTCACTGAAGCAACAGCATCATGAGGTTATCTTACAGGGTGAATGGGTCTTAGCTCATACATGTTAAGTCTTGTGAGGTCTACACACAGCCTTACCCCAGTTGGCTTCTTTGCAGCAGGTACAATAGGATGGCACCACTCTGTAGGATAATCGACCTTGGCAATGATGTCCTTCTCTAACAGTTAATTGAGTTGTGTGTTAATCTTCTCCCTCCAGCTGTAAGGTATGGTCCTGGGTGCAGTTACAGCATAAGGTTGAGCATCTTCCTTCAGCTGGATACGCATTGGTCTTCCACTCATCTCCCTAAGGTTATTTGTGGTACCAAACACTCTCAGAAATGCTTGTAAGAGCGTTTCAGCATGTTCCTTTCGTTCTTCCTCTGTAGGCTGTCGTGAATTTGGCCATCTTGGTAAAATGACTGATGGGATGCCAGGGTTCTCATCAGTGTTCCCGTTCTGCCCAGAGATAATCTTGCCACGCACAGATGTCTTCTCTCCATTCCTAGTCGATTTAATCAATTTGATTTGTGCTGGAAAGTTCTCTGGCAGAATCCCCAAGGCAACACAGTCGAACCAACGCAACAAAGCACCTTTCACTTCTTTCACAACTGCAACTGTAGCCTGTACATGCTTGTTTCCCAGGTTCAGTTTTGTTGTGAAGGTTCCAAGACATGTAAGCGGTTGTTGTCCTGCAGCATTAAGCATTGATAAATAACCTCGTTGCAACATACAGTAATCCCTTCACTATCCGATGTAATAGAGCCAAAGGCATGTCCCGAAAGTGGTCCCATCCGGATAGTGGGCCCCTGCCTCCTGGACTTGTACTTATGGACCCTAATCTAGCCTAACTCAGAAAATCATCTGCATAACTCCCTACTGGACATGCATAGCACCTATTTAAGACCCTATTCACACCAATAAGGGACATAAAAGAGTGAAATAAATGCAAAGGAACCAGAGAATGTGGTTTTAGAGGTGAGTATATACAATATTAAACATACTGGGTACTTACAACAAGTCCCTGGCTCCTGGACTGGTACTTATGGACTCTAACCTAGCCTGATGCAGAAAAACACCTCCCTGCAGGACATGCATAGCACCTAAGACCCTATTCACACCAGTAAGGGACATAAAAGAGTGAAATGATGTTTTAAAGGTAAGTATGGAAAATACAATACAATATGAAACATTCTGGGTACTTACAACAAGTCCCTGGCCATCTTGATGAATAACCTGCCTCCTCTCAGACTCTGACAGTACCTGAAGCACCTGCAGTACATGAAATCTTTCACTGAACTTCGTCATTTGCACTCAGAATTCTGCACACTCTAGTCTTACTTGCGCTCGATTGTACATTAATGAAATCAGTGTTGCACTCTGCACTAAAGTCTTTGCACTCAGAATCCATTTTCTTAACACTGCACACTCTAGTCTTATTTGCGTTCCATTGTACGTTAATGAAATCAGTGTTGCACTCTGCACTTAAGTCATTGCACTCAGAATTCTAATTTCTTAACACTGTGCACTGTTCTTTTCACTGCACAACACTGTGAATTCCCTTGTGGTCTAGTGGCGAGTTCTTGCTGTTTATTCACTGTCAGAGTCTGAGAGTAGCAGAAGGAGGTGGCCTAGGGGTGCGGCGCTGGGCCGTGGTGATGGACTACCCACTGCAGACGACTCTGAATTCATGCGTAAACTCACGTCCAGTGGTGACTCCACCGTGCCTGATGTGCTGGGTTGTGGCTTGGAGGATGAGGGCCTGTCTTGGGGAGGCAATGGTCTGGAGCCAGGGCTGGGCACAGTGGGGGTCACGGGTCTGAAAAAGCTGTCAGTGGTTGATTGACGCAAGGAACGATGATTTTGGCAATTGATAATGCGCTGCCTGAAAGTGTGCACTTCCTCCACAAGTCCCAAGGGCCCCATCGCCTTGTCGCTGTCCAGTTGTTCCAGGTAGTCGAGAACAAACTCTACGTGTTCCCGGAGTGCGCTCAGCTTGGGGATGGCTGGAGTAGTGGCACGCTGAGAAGAGTCCGCATCATCGTTGCTGTCCTTGTCGGAATCTTCAAGCTGGGTACTTATGCCTGCAACTGGAGATGCAATCTCGATATCAGACATGATCTGATACCCAGGATCACCCTCGTTGTCATCCAACCACTCACGCACTTCGTCCACATCAACATCATTGCCATGCGCATAGAGACGTGCATGGAAGTCATCCACGTCGAAACCTAGAAAATTGTGCACCACATCTGTTCCGAGAAGCAGACAAGACCAACCATTTTCTAGAGTCTTGACAGGGACTTCCTTCCATGCACTGGCCCAGTTGTAGATTGCAGACTTGATGTTGTAGCGGAGAAGGTTTTCCAAAGTCCGCTGGCCTCGAGTGTCCCATCCCTCCCTGCGCTCATCCTCGTCCTGGAGAACAACCATCACCTCGTCCAGGAACTTCCTTTGGTAAAGCCTTTTTGCTGCCATGATCACTCCTTGGTCCATTGGTTGGATGAGAGCAGTCGTATTAGGTGGCAAAAACATGCACCTAACGTGGCCATTCTCAGCCATCAACTCCTTGTCAGATGGGTGCACAGGTGCATTGTCCAAGAGAAGGAGGACCTTTACCTGGTTGTGCGGGATTCCCTGTTTCTCTGTCTGGTAATGGATGACCTCCATGACAAAATGGCAGTGGAACCAGTCTTTGAAGATCTTGGCTGTGAACCAAGCCTTCACAGAATGGTACCAGACGACAGGAAGGACATCCATCACCCCATGAAGACACCGAGGCTGCTTTGCACAGCCAACGATAATGGGCTTGAGCCGGTACATGCTGTTAGCATTAGCGCAACACAAAGCAGATATCCGTTGCTTGGAGAGCTTGCGGCCAGGTACACGCTTCTCCGTCTTCTCGGTTAGAGACTTCGTTGGCAAAGAGCGATAGAATAAACCAGTTTTGTCAACGTTATAGAGACCAAGAGTGAGGCCCTCCCTGTCGATCAAGCCCTTCACCTTCTGCCTAAACTCCTCTAGTCCATCCTCATTGGCATCCAAAGCTTGGCCATGGGCCTTACAGTTGGAAAGACCATGCCGTAACTTGAACACAAAGATCCAACCCTCAGATGCCTTGAAGTCTGGGGTGTTGTGAAGCCTTGTGAACTTCTCAGCAGCAGCCTTCAGCTCTGTGCCACTCACCAGCACACCAGCAGCACGTTGATGTCGATACCAAATCAACTTGGAGCGTTCGATTTCTGCACACCGGGGAGTAAACATCATCTTCTTCTCCACGTTGCGTTTGTTCTTCGACGAGAAGTCAGCCGTGTACTGCATGAGTTTGTCACGGGATCTCTTGATATCAAACAATGTACAGTGGGCCAGGTTGAATTCACGGAGGATGCAAGAGGTCCACCTTGTCCAACATCTCCCTCTTCTTCTCCAGAGTTGAAACCATTCTCTTCTTCCTCTCAGGCAGCGGGGCCATCATCACTTACACAAAGAAGAGGCAGGAGAGAAACAGGAAGCCTGCAGGAGGTCAGGCACCACCACAAAAGCGAGCATGTGGGTGGCCATGGTGAGGAGCGTGCACTCACGACGAAAGACAGATGGTAAGTGGGGAGGATGCAGGGGCACTCTAGCAAACGTCAACAGACCTATGCATCAAAACACAGATGGTCTGCGCCACGCGCCGAGTTCAAATTACAGGGGGGATTTTTTTTTTTTTTTTTTTTTTTTTTTTTTTTTTTTAAAGTCCTGGAACCAAAATGTCTGGTAAGTGGGGAGTCCAGATAGTGGGCGTCCAGATAGTATAGGAATTACTGTACTCCAACAGATTCTAAGGGACTTTGATACAGATAACCACATCACAGTTGTTTCAGCACCAGTATCCGGTGTCCATGCCAACATCTTGCTGCCTGCTGGGTGAGTTGTGCTAACCCACACAGTTGGGGTTGGACATGAAGAAATGCCGCCGACATACACATCTGCTATGGTACTGTGAACTGTACCCCTCTGTTTGGATTTCTGTGGCTTATCACGATGTGCCATTCTAGACACTACAGCACGGTGTCCTCTCTTGCCACAGCGTGAACAGTTTTTACCCTGTGCCTTGCAAAACTTCATATCTTTGTGCTGCACCTTCCCACATCTAAAACTGTCCAGTTATGGGAGACTCTAGAGGTAGAGACTTCCGAGGGGGTTGACACTTATCTCGCTGGTAAGTCGATACTTCCACTACTTTAGGTTTGTGAGACTCCCGGATCATGATACTATTATTGTGAGCATTTTCAGACGCCCTACAAATGTCTATTGCTTTCTGTAGTGTTAAATCCTTTTCCTTTAGCATGCGCTTCAGAGCTTCCTCATCCCTGGTGCCCACAACTAATTTATCTCTTAACCAATTATCCATGCACTGCTCACAAAAGTCGCAGAAAGCCGCTATTTCCTTAACGGCACACAGATAATTGTCGAAAGTCTCGCCTGTTTCTTGCACTCTTGAATGGAAATCCCTTCTGTCTACAATTACATTACGTTGACGATGTAGACACGGTTCCATGGCATCGAGTGTGGTCTTCAGATTCGCTTCTTCAGTCACTGGCAGCCCATAACTCAGTGTTCTTATCCAATCATCATCCAGCAGTGAAACCAACACTGTCCTCTGCTCGTCATGAGATAATGAATCAATCCGTGTGAGTTTAATGTAGCCCTCAAATTTATGCCTCCATGAGTTGAATTCCTTTTAAAGATGCACCAGACGCGAGATGTGGTGCAGGAGTTGCACCACGAGGTTACCTGACAGATGTATGTGTGGTGTGGATGGTGTCTTGTGATTGTGGGGTTCCTGCTGCCTCCCTATCCACTTCACCTTCACTCACACCATGCCTTGTACCTGCCATACTCTCCAGATGTCTGGCACTCCTCTCTCCTTTGGGCTACCTCCATCTGTTTCTCCATCAACGACGTTAGTTGTTCCAACTGCTCCTCCATGATGAATTAAAGATCTGGGTATCTATATGTGTTATCCTACTCACTGCACCATGTTATGTTTGTGCTTATACCTAGGATCTGGGGCAGTGGTTGACAGAAACACAGAGGCAATGCTTTCTTTACTGAGGAGGAGTTCCTTACAGTATAGAGGCTACTGTGTAACTGCCATATACAGGAAATCAGTGGTACAGGTCATTTATGTATATACAAAGACATGCAACACAGAATGGAACAGACACTCTCACTTATGCCAACTCTCACCACCAGAGGGCATGCACTCTACCTACATACCACATGCACGCCCATACATACATCACACAACCATTACTTAATTATTTGATGGGTAATAACTAATCACAAAAGCGAGAGAAGAAAAGGACTTGGGAGTGCTGGTCCAGGATAGTGTGTCACCTGAAAAGCACATTAACATGATAATTAGAGAAATGTATAATCTCTTGACTAACATTAGAGTTACATTTCATTACATAGATGAGGAGATGATGAAAAAATTGTTTGTGGCCAACTGGCCATTTTCCACCTCAGGTTGGAATATGCAGCAGTAGTTTGGTCCCCACATAAAAAGAAAGATGTAAATAATATCATGAGAATACAAAAAATAGTAAGCAAAATGACCCATATCCTGGCAGATCTGTCTTACAGGGAAAGGCTGGAAAAACTAGATCTACCTTCCTTAGAAGAAAGGAGAGAGAGGGGTGACATGATTGCGGTGTTCAGGGCCTTGATGGGAGTAGAAAAAATTGACAGAGATCTGTTTGTATGGGATGGGAGAGTAGCAAGAGGATTCGGAATGAAACTGAAAAAGTCAAGTTGCTTGAAGGATATCAAGAAATATAGTTTTCCATATAGATGCATAGACTTGTGGAATATCCTGGACAAAGAGATCGTTCAGTCTAAAAACTGAAATGAGTTCAGCACAAAATTTGACATATCGAGAAACAGAGATGATACCCCACGAGCACAGCTCATATCCTGTATATCACAGCTAGGGAAATACATGTATGTATGTATTTATTTATTAATTTTTGTGTTAAGTCAGCATGCAGGTATAATAGATGGAAAACTAGGGTAAGAGTAGTAGCCCGAAGGTGGAGTGAGAGGAAGATGTGCATCAAAATATATGGATGAATAAAATTGGTAAGTTTGGATGGCTGTGCACTGATGAATGCCTCAATGGATCAGACTGGAGAAGCTGAGAAAGACAACAGGTTGATGATTGTAATAATGATGATAGTGGTGGTGATGAACAGAAATTAGTGGGAGTGATGAACTATAGACAGAGGTGGTGGTGGTGGTGGTGGTATAGCATGTATGTTCTGACAAAATCCCCTAACCATTTGCGACTCAGTTGATAGCTGATTCAGTCCTGCCTCATGATTAAAGCTTATCTAATATCATGCAACCATGACTTAGTATCCAAGTTGCAAGATTGGCCCAGTTCCATCAGGTGAAAACTGACACTGTAGTGAACTGATGATGACCGTGTGTGTTTTATCTTCCCATCAAGGTACCTCAAGTCCACCATTGGAAATATCATGCTGATCAACCGATTCAGGAAGAGGTCAGAGGACTGTGAGCCAGGACCAGAGGAGCGTATATTTAACTTCTGGCTGGATTACTTCATGGAGGCCACGAAGACGGAACTAGGCGATGTCATCCGATTTCCTGTGAGTTCCAAGAGATTAGCTTTCATCGATGTTAGTTGCTTTTTTGTGAGTTCCTAGATTATAGCCTAGCTTCTTGTTAATGTCATCCTCTTTCCTGTTAGCTCCTAGATTATAGCTTACATATCGGTATCACCTGCATTCCTGTTATCTCCTGTATTACAGAGTACAGTCACAACTCAATCTACGATTGGGTTACATCAAGTAAAAACCAGTCACATAACTGTAAACATGGGTTCACTGGGGATATGTAGGAGGTCAAGGGTCACATCACCATAAAAGAAAAATAATAATAAAAAATATATACATGTATGCCATCCACCTTAACCCGTCACGCCCCGAGCTACTGTATTTCACACCTCCAGCACCCCCCAATCCCGAGGGATTTTTTTTTTTTTGCTAAAACCTCAACTTTTGGTGAGAAACATAGAAAATTCATAGAGAAATTGCTCACCTGAGGTTTAAAATACTCGATCCAGGTAGCAGTACCTCCTTACCTTAATGGGTTTTCTAACAGGCTGGCACCAAAGAAAACGAGTTCTATGGGAGGGTAACTATTTCACACCACTCATAAATGGTATTTATTTATTTACTTGGTACAAATTTATATGTAGTATAAGAGTATATTGGTTTTCAAACAGTAATATAAGTATATTGGTTTTCAAACAGTAATATAGGCATTATAAGCATAGTTTCACTAACTAAGTCATCACCATACCTGACCTTTTTTTGCCACATTACCTGATCATCATTTCTGACTGTTACTTCCTCAAATGCTATGTAAACTTTGTCCTCCACATTGTCATCAATTGGGGAATCACTCTGGCCCTGAATGTCTATATTGGCCAGGTCACTGGTAACAGGTGAATTGCCGAGACAATGGCGTGCAAGGGGGGGGGGAGGTTATGCGGTGTGAGGCATTGTCCCTGCTTGGCATCTTGTAGAGGAAGGTGTCCCGTGTATACATACGAAAAATCACGCGCGAAATTTGAAAATTGTGCAAATTATGAACCTTGCAATTGTGCAATGTACCAGTACGTCATTGGACTGGCAAATGCAAAATGTTGCAACGTATCCATACGTCGACAGGACGCCTTGGGTTAAGTATGTTGTAGGCCAGTCTGAGATGCCACCAAGGGTCCACCCCTTCCCCCTGGTCTAGGGGACAGTTGGTGGGCCTGGACTTAATCCAGGTCATCAGGAGGAGGTGGTGAGCTGCGCAGAGAGCAAAGGTGTAAGGCTGAAGGAGAGTGTAGCAGTGTGGTGGGTGGGGAGCAGTGTGATGAGATGGCAGGAGAGTGGTGTAGTGTTTTCTAAGTCACAAGTTCCAGTACTTCACACACAGAAAGTTATGTCTCCACTTAATATCGCATTGCACTCTTCATTTTTCACCTGCTCTGTTATTTTGCAGTAGTGATGGTGTTTCATTGCACATTTAAACATGGGGTTGCAGTCTTGGCTCAAATGTATGACTACTGGTGTGCGTGGGTGGCATGCGTCTGCATGGAATCATCGTACATGACCACTGCAAATATTGTATAAGCGATTTTTGCTATCATTACCCTGGAACTGGGTATACAGTAAGTTTTCATCGATCATTATAGCATTCAGTCGCATACCAGACTTTCGTATACTGGGGTGTGACTGTATAGTACTTGTTTGTGAGGGAGTGAAGCTAGTTAAGAAAAGGAAGTTGTGATCAGGATTTATTTAACTGAGACCACAATAATGAATTATGAATTACCAGAAAGCATTCAGAGGGTGCATACCTCTGCCAGTGCCATTGCCTGTAAAAAGGATTTAGACCCGGATCCATGGAGATACAATAATCCCTCATTTATCAGGTTGTTCATTATCCGAAAAATCCATTACCCGGATGCTGTGATCTGGTTGTTTGAAACCATTATTCATACATTTTTCTATTTTGTCTTGACAAAATACGTGCATCTGAGTGGGTAAGCAAACATTTTTGCCTGGCCAGGCTTTTTTTTTTTTTTTTTTTTTTCCCACTGTAGCATGTGGCCCTGCTGTAGTAATTGCATATCCTTGGTTGATGGGTCTGCTTGACCTTGGCAATTGCTTGGCTGTGGTTTATAGGTCTGCTTGACCAGATAGATAATGTTAAACAATAGGAACAAGTGTTGTACAATGTATTATAGTGGCCCTATACAGTTGCTATCAGTGTTCGGTTATGTACTAAGGGGGCCCAGGGGAGAAGTCCATTATCTGGAGGGATCCACTTTGAGGACGCGCCTTTAGCTCTGTTACGTCAGAAATTCGAGGGATATCTGTATTGTGTGGAATACCGTATTTCGCGGCATGTAAGATGCAGCATTGTGAAAGATGCACCCTAATTCTGGCAGGGCAGTTCTGTGGAAAAAAAGTTTGCCCCAACCAAGACTGCAGTAAGGTTTCTTGATAAGAGCCATTACCACACAGATACACACTCACCTTTCAGAATCTATTCATTACTGATCATCAGCCTTTGGTTTCTTTTTTATATATACAAAGAATGGTACAGGAAAAGAAAACAATGCCCCTTCTTGACAAAACGTGACTGATATGAGCCACTATCACTTAGATACACACTCACCTTTCAGAATCTATTCAGTACTGCTCATCATCCTTTAGTTTCTTCTTTTATGTACAAAGAATGATACAGGAAAAGAGAAAACAAAACCCCGTCTTAACAAAACGTGACTTCAAACCACGAGGCCATCTCAACTTGTTGATAAATATGTATCAGTAAACTGATATAAACACTGTTTTTAATATTTTATGAATTTAAAACCACAAATGAAGTCATTAAACTCTATTCTTTCATTCACTGACGAAAACATAAAATACAATGAATGTTCACATCAGTTCATTTATCCTAAAAGAACCCCGTCATATTCCACACCTGTTACGGAATTTCCTCACATTGCCTTGACTCAAGCACAAAATCAGACTACTACCATCATTAATCATGCACTCTAACTAACCTGTAATTACCTCCACAAATAATATAAAAAGGTAGCACTTGTAAATACACAAATTACAATGTTTTACAACCATAGTTCAATATAGCAAGGCCGCTTGGGAACAGGATAGACAGCTGTTTTTACTCTCTTCTCTCAGTATCACTCCTTCACTGTCAGCTATGTTTGCCTTGCAGCATCAACAATTAAAAATGCATGCTTCACTGATCATAATTTACTATAAACATTCATTTCAAAACATACTGAGTAAGGTGAAAACATCCATTGTTACACCTTAGTAACACTGCTGCCTCCTAGTCGCTAGACAGCAGTCTCTACCCCTTCCTCTCAGTATCACTTCTTCACTGTCAGCGATGTTTCCCTTGCGGCATCAACAGTTAAAAATACGTTCTTCACTGATCACAATTTACTAAAAACAGACATTCATCTCAAAACATGTCGAGAATGGTGAAACTATCCCTTAGCAACACTGCTGCATCCCAAGCGCTAGACAACTGTCTCTACCCTCTTCTTCCAGTATCACTCCCTTACTGTCAGCTGTTTTCCTTGCAGCATCAACAATTAAAAATGCATATTTCTCTTACCAGAATTTGCTAAAAACAGACATCCATCTCAAAACATTCGAGTACTGTGAAAACATCCATTTTTGGTCTTAACACTGCTGCCTCTTAGTTGCTATGGTACACACACACACGCACACATGTACACACCACATGCAACATTCGCACGCCTCTGAAGCATTTACATCAGTCAGTTTTGGAGTACCCAGTGGCTTTATTATATGCCAAAAACATCAAAATGTATTTGGTTGTTCAATATAAATATCATCACTTAAGGACATGAAACATCTCAAACAGTTTATTCATCCAAACATCGTCAGTGCAAGACTAAAGGTGTACAGCACCATTGATCCTAAATATTCCATGGTTGCATCTGTCATGATCACCTAAAACCAATATTCACTTCATATTACTGACATGGTGAAAATTTCACTCGTCTTCAAATCCTGAGAATTCATCACTACTTCCCCCAAGTCCTGAAGCATCACTGGAAGTCATCACCACGGTCATCATCACTGTTTGACTGTCACTCTCATACAATAAATGGTCCTCAGTACCATCCATTGAATTGCTTATACCACACTTCATACGACTTTAACTTGGCAATCGTTTTAACTGAGCACAGGCGATATTCAGGCTTGGGGCATTTGATACAGCCCACATTAACCTCCTCAGTACATGTTTCCTGAACTGAATAAAATCATATGGCAAGCATGAATAAACTACCCTATAAAATACATTGCTGGGCTGAAGGGATTATAATAAGCGGATTATCAGTTCCCTAGCCTGACTCTTCCCACTCCTACTTCCTTAACTACACCCACACCAAACTCTCACCTACACCTTAGGATTCTGGTCGTTTCGGCCGTAACGTCCAAAATGGCAAACGACTTTACAACCTAACCTAACCTAACCAATTTGGACGTTACAGCCTAAATGATCCCCATTGCCGATCATGACAGCTTTGCTTAGGCAGCAGAGATGCAGAGAGTGAACATTGTCAATCATTCTGATCGCTTCGTCTGCTAAGAATACAGCAGAAATGGCGGACGCTGATATGAATGCCCGTCAGGCACTGCTATTCCAGATATTGCATCAGTTATGCTACTCAGTGAATTTTATCCTATTTTCATAACAAAATACTGTAATTGAGTGTGCCCTGAGTTGCATAGACATTGCTAAAGTACTTCACTTGGCTGAAAAAGTGAAGCTGTAACTTCAGGCAGTACTGTTTAACGTTACAACTGTTTTTCCTGTTTTTCGCTATTGGTATAATAAGACTGTTCACTTCTATGATACTCTTGTCAGGCATGAAACAAAATGTCACTAAGAGAAGCCAACCATATGAGGGTGATTGAATTTCCATATGCGACAAAAATCAATTCTGATGACTTGTCAGGT
Organism: Coenobita brevimanus; assembly: GCF_032717465.1. Taxonomy (NCBI): domain Eukaryota; kingdom Metazoa; phylum Arthropoda; class Malacostraca; order Decapoda; family Coenobitidae; genus Coenobita; species Coenobita brevimanus. Next base: position 11,163,709 of record NC_137028.1, on the reverse strand, counting down.
TCGCTTGCCAGCACCTCTCCAATTTGACTGCTTTGCTAGTTAGTAAGTGGATGGCAAGCAAAGTGGTTATGATTGCCTTTCAAAAGGATAGCAGACAATTCACCAGTGAGCATGTTAGCTTGCTAGAGTAGGGTGTACGCTAGACGCTAAACTGCTAAGTTGCTAAACCGCTAAACCCCTTGACGGTATTGGCCAGTTGAGCTGAAAACAAACCGTGAATGCTTTGTGTTCTTGAACTTGTGTGTTTTAATATCTGCTGCATATATACACTCACAAAATGTCACAAAAGTAACTGACTAGGGTTACTGAATTTCCATACGTGACGAAAGTCTGTTTTGATGACTTGGCAGTTTCACTAGCCAGCATCTCTCAAGTATGATTGCTTTGCTAGTTAGTGAATGGATGGCAAGCAAAGTGGTCATGATTGCCTTTCAGAAGGTTAGCAGACAGTTCACCAGTGATCATGTACGTTAGCTTGCTGGAATAGGGCGGATGCTAAACTGCTAAATTGCTAAACCGCTAAATATCTTCACGATGTTAGCCAGTTGAGCTGTAAACAAACCCGCGAAAGTTTTGTGTGTTTCTGATATCGCGTGTTTCTTAAATCTGCTGCATATACACACTAGTGTATATTATTTTTAAAAATAAAATCAAGTCTGCATACTGTAGAAAACACCTGTGGTTGCTAAGCAGTGAGATGATCATCTTTATAAGAGTTTCTTCTCAATGGAGCCAAACTAACCTGCCTTAGTCTAGCGTGCAGGACGCATGGGGATATTTTAAGGTAACTTTGAGACAAAAAAGTGCGTCTTACATGCCGCGAAATACGGTACTTAGGATCCAGGTCTGGCCTAAACTTTGTTCTATAACCAGTGGCTGACTCTTCCTCAAAATTTACTGAAATTCATTGAGAACTTTTGGAGATATTGTGCGAGATACATAGGATCTGGATCTGCCCCCAAATTTAATCAATTCTTTTTTGGCCCATGGCCCACCCCTCCTCAAAATTTCATTGAGATTCATTGAGAACTTTTGGAGATACAGTACTGTATTGTGTGAGATACTCTGGATCCGGATCCACCCCCAAATTTAATCAGTTCTTTCTTGGCTCATGGCCCACCCATGCACAGAATTTCACTGAAATTCATTCAGAATGTTTGGAGATACTGTGTAGACAGAGTAACATAGGCAAATACATAATCTCCTCCAACTTTGTTGATAGAGGTAATTACTGTGTTGCCCATATCGCTGGATATTGTTGATAATTATTTTACATATGTGTTTTCCTTTTCTTGGATCCAGCCTACCCATTGGAGAAATAATAAACGGGATTATTATTATGTAGGATATACACAATTTTTCTGAGAAGTTTCATTCACTTGTGTATCTAAAACAATTATTTAATTGTACAATACCATCACCAGAAAATTCTGTGCAGTGAACTACAGGTACTTTGTATTATTAATAATTTATTATTGTGGTAGGTGGGGGTATTCACCATCCACTCACTTGATGTAGTGCTTCTCTTGGGTTTCTGTCCTTTCCTCTCCTCCATCCTTCTTTCCTTCCATCCTCTTCTCTCTTTCTTTCCTTCATTCTTTCCTGGTCCTTCTGCCTACAGGTGACTTTACACTCCTCTTTCTCTCCTTCATTCTTTCCTCTTCCTTCTGCCTGTACACTAGGAAACCATTTGCTACGCTGCGTGGTAACCATGTAACCAGTTTTGGCGCCTGGTGGTTTAGTGGGTAATTATGGTGCTCCAATCAGATTGAGCTGGTGAAGGTCTATATCCAAGGGGTGGTTGGGGTTTATTGCTCACGTAAATACCACTCAGGGATGAGTGAGGCCGGTCACTCTCATCAAAATGTCAGAACCACATTGCCTAGCCCAGGGCTCCTACACTTCTCATGGGGCAACGTAGGACTGGATGATGAAATGAAATGGTAATATTATATTTTCTTATATATAATCACAGAACACACTTTGTCTCCAAGTATGCATTGTTTGTGTGAGAAGCAGTGATACCAGCATGTAACTCGTGAAAAAAGTGTATTTAGAAAGCGGAAGATTTTGGAAATCAGATTTTCATATTTGAGTTTGTACTGTGTCAAGGGCTTCTTAGCAATAGATGTCTAGCTTCGGAGTGTCACTGTAATTGCAGTTCCCTTACTCATTTATATTTCATTTTACCTCCACCAGCAAAGTTGGAGGAGGTTATGTATTCACTTATGTTTTACTGTTTGTCCACATGATATCTCCAAAAGTTTCCAAATGAATTTCAATGAAATTTTGTGGAAGGATAGGCCATGGGCCAAGAAAGAGTTCATTAAATTTTTGGGGGGGTCCGGATCCGGAGTATCCTGCACAATATCTCCAAAAGCTCTCAATAAATTTCAATGAAATTTTGTGGAAGAGTGGTCCATGTGGGGTAGGTGGGAGAGTTCACCATCCACACACTCGACATAGCGCTGCTTTCGGGTGACTGCCCTTTCTGCTCTTCCGTTTTTCCTTCCTTCCTCTTCTGTCTCTCTTTCTTCCATTCTTTCCCCTTCCTCTGTCTATGGATGACTCTACACTGAGTGACAAGCCAAATGGTTTCCTGTGCACCAAGAAGCCATCTACTACACCAGGTGGTAACCATATAACCAAATTATGGCACCTGGTGGTTTAGTGGGTAATTAAGGTGCTCCAATCAGATTGAGCCTGTGCAGGTTTATAGCCAAGGGGTGGTTGGGGTTTATTGCGCATGTAATGCCACTCAGGGATTAGTGAGGCTGGTCACTCTTAAATGTCAGAACCAACTTGCCTAGCCCTGGGCTCCTACACTCCTCATGGGACAATGCAGGATTAGATGATGATGATGGTGATGTGAGCCATGGGCCAAGAAAGAATTGATTAAATTTTGGGGTGGATCTATTCCAGCACAATATTTCCAAAAGTTCTCAATGAATTTTAATAAAATTTTGTGCAAGAGTGGGCCATGGGTCAAGGAACAGTTAATTAACTTTAGGGACAAATCCTGATCCTTTGTATTCCTCACAATATCTCCATAGATCCAGATCCGGATCTTTTTTAATGGCAATAGCATTGGCGGAGGTGTGCGCTTTCTGAGTGCTGTCTAGTCTGTTACTGAATTGACGTACTTAAACTCACTTAACAGTTTGTCTCTCCAGTTGCCAGCTTGTCACACTGAGAGTTACCTTCAGTCTTAGTTACCATCACTTTACCATTATCAAGTTACTTTCAAAACATGACCAGCCATTTACAAATCTCTTTACCATTCCTCGAAGCTCTTCTTCACTGTTAACAAGCAATTCAGTGTCATTTGTATATGGTACATCAGATTAGAGAAACTTCACCATGTTTTACTGGCCATGCTGGTGATAACTTAGCCTCTTTAATTACTTCTGGATCCAGGTTTTTGGACCCTCTTTCACAGCTTCTGAGAAAACATTTTTTTAAAGCAAAGGTTGATGTTTTTATCATAAAGTGTCTATAATACTGACGATTTAAAACATTACAGTAGTGAGAGAAAAAGGAGAAACAAGCAAACATGGTATTTTGGTAGCCTGGAGACATTTCTCTTCAGGCCTTTCCTTGATGAACTGGCTAGGTTGTAGAAATAGAGTTCAAGATAATGGTGATAATAATAATGAGTTTCCATTTAGGCTACTAGAGAGTTTTATGTATTTTATTTTCTGCATTCCTGATTTCTGACTTGTTATTCTCCCTTTTTAAATGCTAATTCTGTGTTGGTGTGTTGCCATTCTACAGATCTTAATTCTCGAGCCAAGCCGGATGTACAAGCCAAGCTACTACCTACCCTCGTATGTAACAGTTAACCTGGGTGCAGAAGAAAAGAGTTTGCAGTTATGGAACCTTTGCATTGACCAGATGAAGGGTGATTGCCGCCAGGTTCATGACTGGCTCTTCACTGCATCCAGCATCAAGAGTATCTCGTAAGAGAATTCATCAATAAGTACTCCCTAAATTTTTGCGAAGCTAATCAGTGAGTCAACGACATGATTCAGTGCTTCCTTGCAAGAAATCCCCATTTTTGGGTTGCCCATAGGATAGCTAAAGTTTCTTTTGATCTGGAAGCTGAATCACATGCCAGGCCACCTCACTGCTTCCCAGCAGTTGCTGGAAGTCAATGTAAAAAGGAAGCCTTGGATGCATAATAAAACTTTCATTTGTGCAGGGAAGTTGTATATATATATATATATATATATATATATATATATATATATATATATATATGGAAAGGTGTGTGAAAGGAGAAAATTGAGAGTGTATGAGAATAAGAGTAAAGTGATGAAGTGTATGAGGTTAGTAGGTGGTAGGAAGATGAATATAGTTTTGAATGGTGAGTTGCTTGAGGAGGTAGAGTGTTATAAGTATTTAGGGTCACATGTTGCTATGGATGGAAGAGTAGATGTAGAAGTGAAGTTTAGAATGAATGAAGTAGGAAAGGTGCCGGGAGGAATGAAAAAAGTGTTTAGATGTCGTTCGCTTAGAATGGCTGTAAAGAGAAGGCTGTATGGTGTAGTGGTACTGACTGCATTATAAGGGGCTGTAACTTGGAATGTGGGTGTACCAGAGAGGAAAAATTTGAATGTAATGGAGATGAGGTGCCTGAGGAGTATGTGTGGATTGATGCAAATGGCTCGAGTGAGAAATGATGAAGTACGATGAAGAACTGGAGTTATGCGGGAGATGGCTGGTCGAATTGAGCAGAGAGTGTTGTGGTGCTTTAGGCATACGGAGAGAATGGATGAAGAGCTATTGGTGACAAAGGTAACTGGATCGGAGGTGAGAGGTGTAAGGCTGAGAGGAAGACCACGAATAGGATGGATAGACAGTGTGAAGAGAGCGTTAGATGCGAGAGGGATGTCTGCTGAGCAAGGAAGAGTGTAGAGTCACCCACAGGCAGAAAGAAGAGGAAAGAATGAAAGAAAGAAAGACAGAAGAGGGAGTGTAAAGTCACCCGAAAGGCAGAAGGATGAGGAAAGAATGAAGGAAAGAATGCCAGAAGAGGATGGAAGGAAAGAAGGATAGAGGAGAGGAAAGGGCAGACACCCAAGAGCAGCAATATATATATATATATATATATATATATATATATATATATATTTTTTATGTAACAGAATGGAGGAAGGAAAAACAGATGAATGAAAAAATAGAGGGGTGGTGCAGCATAAGTTTACAGGGGTGTGGTGAATTCTGTGCTGAAGTTGTGAATTGTATTACTTGACTCTTCATATGGTTCTCGATTGGAAATACACATGGTTCTTAATGTGAGTTATATTTATGGATGCAAAAAGATGGGACCTCACCTTAGACTAATGTAATTTATTGTCATCAGGATAGCCAGTTAATAATCTGTTTACAGCATTCTTTTGTGTTGCTGGAAGTGCCTGTGAGTGTTTTCAAGGTGTCAGATCTATACAGTGCATATGTATTTATGTTGCTTGTGTGTTGAGATAAGTCATGTGTATATCAGAAGTAAGTCTGAGAGTTTTATGTTGTCATTATATGGGGAGTAATATGATACGGAGTGATAAGTGTGTGTGTGAGAATTTTGAGAGTGGTGTGAAGAGAGTGATAGTTGATTTTGTTGAGGTTGGTGATAGATGGGGGCACTCGCCATCCACTCACTCGATGTAGTGCAGCTCTCGGATTCCTGCCCCTTCCTCTCTTCTCTCCTTTCTTTCCCTACTCCTCTCTCTTTCTTTCCTTCATTCTTTCCACATCCTTCTGTCTGCAAGTGACTGCACACTGAGTGACAAGCCAAATGGTTTCCTGTACACTAGGAAACCATTTACTATGCCGGGCAGTAAATATACAATATAACCAAATTATAGCACCTTGTGGTTTAGTGGGTAATTAAGGCGCTCCAGTCGGATTGAGTTGGTTCAGGTTTATTTTCAAAGGGTGGTTGGGGTTTATTGTTCACGTAATGCCACTGAGGGATGAGTGAGGCTGGTCACTTTGATCTTAAATGTCAGGACCAGCTTACTTATCCCCAGGCTTCTATGATCCTCATGGGGCAACACTGGATTTGATGATGAATGAATCAGTCTGGTTTGTGTAAGTCAGTGTTTAAGCTAGGGTAGATCTTGTTTGTGGTGGCCTGCTGCCTACTGAGTGTTGGAGTAGTAGAAGTAGTAGTAGCAGTTGTTCCCTAGCCAGTCTGCCCAAACAGTCCCGAGACCGGGCTTTCCCACAGAGCTCTCAAGGAGTGTATGTTGTGTTGTTGGTGTAGGTGATTGTGTGCAATGCAGTCTTCCATAATGTGCTTAATAGTATGGGGTGCTGTGTTACATCCTGGACAGGCATCAGCAACTGAGTCATCCAGCCTCTTGTGGTAACTTAAGAGGGCTGGATGATGCCCACATCTCAGCCTGGCCAGGTGAACCCTGTCCTCACGAGGGAGATAGGATTCAGAGGGATGGATATCAGGAGGCCATCCATGCAGCTGTGTGTTGTCTTTAAATGACTGAATGGAGTGGCAAGTGATTTGAGTATGGATATGCTTCTGGAGGCTGGCCTGAGGTGGGCGAGGGGGTAGAGATGACAGTATTTGTGTATGATATCGTGTGCTGCGTGTTGTTTTGATGTTCCTTGGTGTGGGTGGATGTGTTGCCATGTATTGTAGTGGATGTTGTGGGTTTGTGGAGGCTGCAGCAAGAAACTGGGTGCCTCTCATGTCTAGGTGATCCTTGACTTTGAGGACTTTGGTTTCTTGATGTAGGTGGTCTGTGGGTGTAGTAGCTGTGCAGCCTGTGATTATTTTTAGGGCCTTGTTCTGTATGGTCTGTAGAGTGTTGTAGTGTGTTTTGGTGAGGTTAGAAGCCCAGGCAGGGCTTGCATAATTCATCACTGAACGTATGTATTGTTTGTATACTGTGGTGGTGGTTTCTTTGTTGTGTCCGAATGTTGTATGGACAAGTGACCTCAAAGCATTGAGTCTTGGTGTTATTTTATTTTTAATGTTTGTGATGTGTTGTTTAAATGACATTGATGTATTGTATGTTACACCAAGGATTTTGTGTGTGTGTGTGTGTGTGTGGTATGGGAGTGTTGTTTATGGTGAGATGTGGTATATGACTGTGTTCTGCTGTCCAGTTTGTAAGAAGAGTCACTGTAGATTTGGCTGGGGCTATTTTGGGCCTGTTTGTGGTGAACCATTCGTGTAGTGTGTTGAGGTAAGGTTGAATGATGTGTGCAGCTGTTTTTGCATTTTGGTGCATACATGTAAGTGTTATATCATCTGCATAGGAAGCTATGTGTATCTGTGGTGTGTGGGGTGTGGGTACGTCATGAATGTATAGGTTAAAGAGTGTAGGGGACAAAACAGATCCTTGGGTGATGACGTTTGTGAAGTTTCTGATGTTAGAAGACTGACCGGCAAATGTTACGTGTGCACATCTGCCTGCTAAGTAGTTTGCCAGCCATCTTTTTGTGTTATTGTGCATGTTTGTGTTGAGTATTTTGTTTGTGAGGTTGTGGTGGGGGATGGCATCAAAAGCTTTGCTAATATCTAGTGTGATTAGGATTGTTCTGTGTGGTGGCCTAGCTGAATTCATGCCATCGAAAACTCTCTGTGTAAGGTGCGTAAGAAGGGTGTTTGTGGAGTGTAGTGGCCTAAGGCCATGTTGTGACTGGGCTAGGGGAATGTGAGGTGTGACTAGTTGAAGTACCAGTCGTTCAGGGACTTTAGAGGGGGTGCAGAGGAGTGTGATGGGGCAGTGTGAGGAAGGTAACGCGGGGTCTTTGATAGGATTAGGAACAGTGATGATAATGCCCTGCTTCCAGATGTTGGGTATTATGTTGTGTGAGTAGCTGCAGTTTGATATGTTGGTGAGTGCTTGTATACCTTGTGGTCCAAGGTGTTTAAGGTTAAAGTTGCTTATATTGTCTGGTCCACAGGCAGACGAGTGCTTAAGGTTGCTAATGATGTGTTTCGTCTGATTGTAAGCAAAAGGTGCGTAGTCTGGGTCTGTAGGGAACTGTCTCTTATGTCGGATGATATGTTGGTCTTCGCGATGGGGGTTTAGATGGCTGACTTGTGAAAAGTGATTGATGAGAGTGTTTGCTTGTTGTTTGTTTGAGGGTATGGTGTCTGTTGTTGTGATGGCTGCATGTGATTGTGTAGTGTTGCTGTTGGAGAGTGTGATGCTTTTTAGTGTTTTGTAGAGTTTACTGGTGTTTGTTTTGTGGTCAAGTGTTTGGAGGTAATTATTCCAGTTTATTGTTTGCTGTTCCAATATTTTATTGTTTATTTGAGTGCTGAGTTCTTGTATTTGTTGTACGGTGTCTTGTGTATGGGGTGTTGGGGAGTGTCGCAGTGTGTCCCGTTGTCTGATGAGGCCTTGAATTTCTGTTGTGAAGTTGGGGTTGTCTCTCTTTCTGTTGCCTCTAGGGATGTGTCTTTTGTCTGCATTTGGTATAATTGTATTGAAAGTGTGCTCAGCGGTGTTGATGTTTGTGATGGGTGTACTGTTTAGTGTTTCAAAATGTTGTTATGTTTCCATTGTGAAGGCCTCCCAGTTGGATGTCATATAATTAGTGTATGTGTGTTGTTCCTTGAGAGTAATTGCAGAAAAGAGTAAAGTGATTTTTATTGAGAGAGAAGGTGACTCCCAGTGCAATGTAATAGTGAATGGAGAGACACTGGAATTGGTGAGAGAGTTCAGATACCTGGGTACAGTGATAGAAAAGAGAGGAAAATGTGCAAAAGAAGTTGAAAGTAGAGTGACACAAGGAAGAAAAGTAGCTGGTGCAATGAAGGCCTTGATAAGAAACAGAGGCTTGAGTGATGCAGCTGCACGGGGCTTACATGAAGGAGTGTTAGTGCCAACTTTAACATATGTATGTGAGACTATGATATGGCATGAAAATGAAAATTCAAGAGTAAGAGCAATGGAGATGGGACTGCTGAGGAATGTATATGGCGTACAGAGGGTGGATAGGATACGAAATAACATGATTCGTGAAAGATGTGAAGTGAGGAAGTCGGTGGACACCAGAATTGAAGAGAGTGTACTGGGATGGTATGGTCATGTGGAGAGAATGGATAACAATAGAGTGGTGAAGAAGGTATATCTGAGCGAATTCGGAGGAGGGAGGAGGCGAGGTAGGCCAAGGAGAAGGTGGAGAGATATGGTGGATGAATGTGTGAGGAAGAGAGGTTTGGAAGTCGGTGAGGCTAGGGAAATGACAGGAGATCGAGCTGGCTGGATGAATTTTGTGAGGAGAAGTGCATGATCAGGGATTTTTGGCACCCCTTTCTAACATGGCAGCGTTTGGATTGACTCTGTCGGATACGATTATGTGAAGCTGCAGAATGTGGTGAATGTTTTTGGCGTATCCAATAGAGCCAGGATTCCGGGGGCTTGAATGATGAGTGAATGGAAATGTGGCCCATTTGATTGGGCAAGTTTGTGCTGTCTGGACATTGCTACTCCTCACCCTGCCCTTGGGTGGGAAAGGAGGTCCGGATGATGATGATGATGATGATGATGATGATGTGTGTCTGTGGCCAGCTGGGGTGATTCTGGTTTTGGTAGTGATGATTGGGAGGTGATCAGAACCAAGGGTTCTGACCACTCTCCAGGATGTAGTGTGGGCGAGGTTTGGGGAGCAGAAGGTGATGTCTGGGAATGATGGTAGGAAGAGGGCTTGGTGTGGGATATGGGTATGTTGATGTAGATTGTTCAGTATGAAAAGATGATCAGTCTGGGATTGTAGTATCAGCCCTCTGAGTGTTGAGTTTTCTGAACCAATTTTTAGGTCATCAGCATGAGGGAGCACTGTTTGAGATGTTGGGGTTGGTAGATCATGGTGGAAAAGGTAAAAAAAGGTGAGGAATAGGGGACCGAGCCCTGTGGGACTCCTGCTGCTGGAGAGTATTCTGAGTTAGGATGTTTGATTTTGGTTGAGGACTGGGATCTGTCTGCTGGAAAGGAAGGTGCCCAGCCACTTCAGTAATTTTAATCCATATTTTTTCTTAAGTCAACTTATACTTTGTCAGAAGTTTTGTTTGTGCCTCATTTCCCTGACACTTGTATATAGCAAGAGTGGAAAAGAAGTGTACTTTTTCTTTTAGGGTGTATCCATAATATCTAAATGAAGGCTAAATGGAATTTGTGTTATCATAGAATATGTCAGTGAACTGCTGGTATTTTTTATTGTTTAATGCATTTAACCTTTACAGTAGTAAATTTTTACAGTAGAACCACATCATTACTCATTCCCATTTTTGTGTCTTACCCACAGGCTATACAAGAGGGATGAGCGTGCAGTTTTTCTATATGTGCAAGAAAACTCTGATGACTTTCAGATGTTCTTCCCATCAGAGCAGTGCCGTCTCACATTCTTCGGGTTGGTGCAGAGGCTTACTGTTGACCAGAAGGGAACTGTCATGGACCTCGAGGCTGAGATATCCTCAGGACCCATTCAGGTTTGATGTATTGAACAATTTGAATTGAATTACATTATTGTGACATCATGTCTCCAGTTATGACATTAAGGATGTGGTATATTATGAATCCTTTGCTCTTTTTCATTTTTCATTAATAGTTATGTGAGTAGTAATAAAGTAAGCGTAATGGTGTATATATACCAGTTAACTTATTGTTTGTTTCTTCCTGCTTGTAGTATGAGTATGAGATAGATGACAGTGGTAAGAGGATGATGCTGGGGAAGGGGACTTATGGTGTTGTATATGCTGCTCGAGATCTGAACACTCAGGTCAGGATTGCAGTCAAGGAAGTCCCAGAAAAGAATATTGGGTAAGTGACTTGCTTATTGCTATACTTTCTGCCAACATTTTCATTCAGATTTAATAAATATAGGTATCTGTGGTTGAGAAGATTAGGAGAAATACGCTGAGGTGGTTCGGACATGTGGAGAGAATGGAGAATGGAAGACTGACTAAGAGGGTGTATGTAGGTTGGAGAGTGAGAGACTAATAAGGAGAGTGTATGTGAGTGAGGTGGAGGTGGGGAGAGGGAGGGGGACGTCAAGGATGAGATGGAGGGATGGAGTAGAGAGGTACATGAGAGAGGGGGGTGTGAGCTGGGAGCAGGGCAGTGAAATGGCGGGGGACATGGCGACATGGAGGCGATTTGTTTGTGGCCACCCCTTACGGTATTAAGGCATCTGGCAGTAGTTATATAGATAGATTTTTGCATCATTGGCAAACATATTTAGATAGCTTCCATTTCCATTGTTCCTGTGTATATCATTTATATATACAGTACTATAAACATAATTCATGCCAGCACTGAACCCTGTGGAACTCTGCTAGTCACTTCCATCTGTGATGAGTAATTACCCCTTACCAGGGCCGGACTCAGGGGTGGGCCCATGGGGCCTGGGCCCCGGGTCTCCCACCAAACGTTAGGCAACTTGATATTTGGTATTTTTCATTACCAAAACAGGACCAATTTGGTAATGAAAAATCCATCTGATAATGACTAAGCATGATTTGGTACTGGATTTGGAGATGGTAATGAACATGATTGGATGATGTATTCAGTTAATTTGTTAGCTTTTAGAACATATGCCATTAATTTTCAAGTGAATAATTTTTTCCCTTATACATGTACCTATATTGGCAAGGGGTAAATGCATGAATAATCTATCTATCTATCTATCTATTGCCAGACGCCTCAATCCCGTTTGGGGTGGCCACAAACAAATCGCCTCCAAGTCGCCCTGTCCCCTGCCATTTCACTGCCCTGCTCCCAATCCACACCCCCCTCTCTCACATACCTCTCCACCACATCCCTCCATCTCATCCTCGGCCTCCCCCTCCCTCTTCCCCCCTCCACCTCACTCACATACACTCTCTTCGTCAGTCTTTCACCCTCCATCCTCTCCACATGGCCAAACCACCTCAGTGTGTTCCTCATAACGCTTCCTATCACATCCACATCCACACCACAACGCTTCTTTATATCCTCATTCGTCAGCCTCTCTCTCCATGTGACTCCACAGGCTCCTCTTAAATAACTCATTTCTTTAAAAATTTGGTAATGACACTGATAATGCCCTAGGCTCTGAACATTGATGTGTCACAGCTTCATCCAGTCTGTTCTGTTCGAAATCTGGGTGTTCATTTTAATTCAAAGTTAAAATACAAGGCACATATTAAGTTGTCAGAGGGTGCAACTTGCATATCAGAAATCTGTACTCTGTGAGAAAATTCCTGAATAGTCGTTGCCTCGTAACATTGGTCCATGCAGTGGTCTTGTCTCATGTTGATTATTGTAATTCACTGCGGATTGGCCTTCCAAATCATATACTAACAAAAGTTCAGTCTGTGTTGAACAGGGCAGCACGGCCTATCTTTGGTCTCCCCCCGAGAACCTCGACTACACCATTCCTAATTGAGCTGCATTGGTTACCAGTAAAGGCTAGAATTGAATTTAAACTGTGTCTTATTACACTCAAGGTTCTTAAGTTTGGTGAACTGAAGATCTTGCTGAATTGCTAAAACTCCCATCGGCATGTCCAGGTGTGATGTTACGCAGTGAAGATGATTCCTTGTGTCTTGACGAGCGTGGAGCCTTTCACCAGTCATCTTTCTCTGATTGTTCTTTTGTGTCTAGAGCCCTTAGATTTTATCACAGATTGCCATTGTCCGTGAGACAACTCTTTTCTGCTGAATCCTTCAAGAGACAGCTGAAAGCCTTTCTTTTTTAAAAATGCTGTGACCTGGAGAGAGGTACTATGACGGTTGATTAAAGGGTTTAATTTTATTCCCACTTTCATATATATATATATATATATATATATATATATATATATATATATATATATATTTTACTGATGAAGTATGTATTGTATATGAGAGACAATTCGTGTAACTATAAAAATAATGTATATGTCTGTCAAGTGCTTGTGACCACAAACTGGAAAAAGATGCCACTGCTCGCCAGATAATGTAAAATGCTAAAATGGGTCAACTTGAATTACTCTCTGTTATGCAATTTTTGTGTTACTATACTGAAAATAGGATATTTTTTTATTTATCTGCATACAATACTGGAGAAAAATTGGCTTCTTTATCAAAATATAATAGAAATGGAAGGTTGTGTAATGGATGCAAGAGCTTATAGAGGATGGGGGAGTGGACTGTCTGACCATTACTTGGTGGTGGCCAGAATTAGGATCCAAGTAAGATGGAGAAATAGAAGAAGGGAAAGACGAGAGGAAGGAGTAGTTGCAAGGAGAGTGGAAAGGTTACAAGAGGATGAGAAAAAGGCAGAGTATAAGAGAGAAGTGGAGGAACGATTGGGCAAATATGAATTGGAGCAGATGGGGGACGTGGAAGGTGTGTGCAGGATATTTACAGAAGAAATATGTGCAGCATGTGATGTGGTGTGTGGGAGGAAGAGAAGACGGAGGGGGGTGCAAGGAACAGCGTGGTGGACTGAAGATGTGAGACAGGCTGTGGCACAAAAGAAGAAAGCATACAAAGAATGGATGAGAAATAGGGACGTGGAAGAAGTTGAGAGGCGGAAGAGAGCGTTATGTGTAGAAAGAAAGAGAGAGGTGAAAAGATTAGTAAGAGAGAGTAAGAAGAGAGTGGATGAGGAATTTGGAAGGAATTTGAGTGTAAAGTGGAGGGACTGCAAGAAAATGTTCTAGAAAGAGGTGAAGAGAGTAAGACAGGATGGAAGTGAGGTTAGCAGGGGAGTGAAAGATAAAAGTGGTAGGTTACTAGTGGAGAAGGGAGAAAAAGTGAGCAGATGGAGAGAACACTTTAAGGAATTGTTGAACATAGAGGATGGAAGTGATGCGAGTATAAGTGGCTGGGGAATGGGTGGGAGAAGGAGGGAGGTGTGAAGACAGGAAGAAATCAGTAGGATAGAAGTTGTGGAAGCAATGAAGAAAGTTAAATCAGGGAAAGCCCTAGGAATTGATGGAGTGTGTGGTGAAATGCTGAAGCATGGGGGAGAGATAGTAGTAGAATGGGTGTGGAAGATGTGCAGATTGGCCTGGGAGGAAGGTAGAGTCCCGGAGGATTGGAAGTCAGGTATAATTATTCCCTTGTACAAAGGAAAAGGGGAAAAAGAAGTGTGTGGAAATCATAGAGGCATTTGTCTTCTTAGTATAATAGGAAAAGTGTATGGTACAATACCTATTGACAGAGTTAGAGAAAAAACAGAGGAAAGTTTCTAGAGAAGGGAAAGAAGTTGTATGCGGCTTTCATGGATTTGGAGAAAGCATATGACAGGGTGGATAGACAAGGATTGTGGAAAGTGTTAAGAATATATGGAGTAGATGGGAAGTTGTTGAATGCTGTGAAGAGTATGTATGATGGTGCTAAGGCTGCAGTGCGTGTGGATGGTGAACTGAGTGAATTTTTCTCTTTGAAAGTTGGGTTGAAACAGGGATGTGTCATGTCTCCATGGTTGTTCAATCTGTACATGGATGGGGTAATAAAAGAGGTACAAGGTAGGGTAGTGGATGTTGGGGTGGCACTGATGAGAGAGGGTAGTGTTTGGAAACTCCCTGTACTGTTGTTTGCAGATGATACTGTGTTGTTGAGTGAAGACGAAGGGGAGCTGCAAGGCTTGGTGGATGAGTTTGGAAGAGTGTGTAAGAAATCGAATCTAAAGGTGAATGTAGGGAAGAGTAAAGTGATGGTCTTTGAGAGAGGTGAAGTCAGTGAATGTACAGCGAGCTTGGATGGTGAGGAATTGGAAAATGTGTGTACGTTTAAGTACTTGGGTAGTGTGATGAGTAAGGATGGAAGTTTGGTGGGTGAAGTGCTTGACAGGGAACAGCAGGGGAGAAAGGTTGCTGGTTCCTTAAAAGAAGTGATAAGAAACAGGGAAGTGATCATGGAAGTGAAAAAGTTACTACATGACAGTATTGTGATACCAACTCTAACGTATGGAAGTGAAGCTTGGACGTTGTTGGAAGGGCACAAGTCAAGAGTGAGAGCAGTGGAAATGAGTTAAAGAGGAGCCTGTGGAGTCACATGGAGAGACAGGCTGACAAATGAGGATATAAAGGAGCGTTGTGGTGTGGATGTGGATGTGATAGGAAGCGTTAGGAGGAATACACTGAGGTGGTTTGGCCATGTGGAGAGGATGGAGGGTGAAAGACTGATGAAGAGAGTGTACGTGAGTGAGGTGGAGGGGGGCAGAGGGAAGGGGAGGCCGAGGATGAGATGGAGGGATGGGGTGGAGAGGTATATGAGAGAGGGGGTGTGAGTTGGGAGCAGGGCAGTGAAATGGCGGGGGACAGGGCGACGTGGAGGCGATTTGTTTGTGGCCACCCCGAATGGGATTGAGGCGTCTGGTAATAGATAGATAGATAGACTTCCCATGCCCTTGTGGCAAATCACACATGGCCACTCTCCCTCTTCTCTGACAGTACTGCCACCAGCCCTAGATGCTATCACTTTTATCTGCATTTACTTCCTCATGGGTAGGTGGGGTCGCTCACCATCCACTCACTCGATGTGGTGCTGCTCTCGGGTGTCTGCCTTTTCCTCTCCTCCAGCCTTCTTTCCTTCCATCCTCCTCTGTCTTTCTTTCCTCGTCCTTCTGCCTACGGATAACTTTACACTCCCTCCTCCGTCTTTCTTTCCTTCATTCTTTCCTCTTCCTTCTACCTGTAGGTGACTCTACACTGAGTGACAAGCCAATTGGTTTCCTGTACACCAGGAATCCATTTACTACACTGGGTGGTAACCATCTAATCAAATTTTGGCGCCTGGTGGTTTAGTGAGTAATTACGACGTTCCAGTCATATTAATCCGGTGAAGGATTATATGCAAGGGGTGGCTGGGGTTTATTGCTCACATAATGCCACTCAGGGATGAGTGAGGCTGGTCACTCTCATCTTAAATGTCAAGACCAATTTGCCTAGTCCCGGGCTTCTACGCTCCTCATGGGGCAATGTAGGACTGGACGACGACGACGATGATGATGATGATGATACTGTTACGCCCTTGTGACGCATACCATCTCTCAACTTCCTAAATCTTCCCTCCACCTCCCTTTCATTCTTTGGAATCAACACCAAATCATCGGCATATAACATCTCCCGCGGGAATCCATTTCTGAGGTCACATGAGAGGGCTAAGTACCATGATAAACAACAAGGGACTCAAGGCTGACCCCTAATGCACACCAAAATTCATGGAAAACTCATCACTCAAATCTCCATTCACCCTTCCCTGGGTGCGTGCACCCACATACATTGCCAGAATGTCCTAAAAGGATATAACTAGTGTACATTTTTCTGTAACAAATACACACACACACACACACACACACACACACACACACACACACACACACACACATGGACACACACAAAGATGTAGACACAGACAGACAGATACACACACACACACACACACACACACACACACACACACACACACACACACACATATGCAGTAGCATAAGTCCCCCCCAAGACAAGGGCATGGAATGAGAAGGAATATCAGAAGATGTTGTCAGACATGGTTAGATATCTACAGAAAGTGACTGAGAAAAGCAACAACATAATCCTGATGGGTGACTTCAATTGTAATGAGGTAAACTGGGAGGAATGGGACTTAAGAAGTAGTGAAGATTCCTGGGGAAGTAACTGGGAGGAATGGGACTTAAGAAGTAGTGAAGATTCCTGGGGAAGTAACTGGGAGGAATGGGACTTAAGAAGTAGTGAAGATTCCTGGGGAAGTATATTATTAAATGTAGCACTGGATAATGTAGTGACCCAGTGGTTCAATGAAGAGGGAAGATTCTGGGGGATGACACACCAGCAGGACTCAATTTAATTCTAAACAAAGAACCTGATGCAACTGAATCTCTGAATTATCAGTGTCCTACAGGAAAAAGTGATCATGTAGTGACAGAGATCCAAATGACAGAAGGAAATGGGAAGACAGGATGAGCTATATGGGCATGGAAGATACAGCTTTGAGAAAGCAAACTTTGCAGAATGAGAAAATTTCTTGAAGAAGTGGATTGGTGTGAATTCTAGGAAACAAGAGAGATACGAAAGAAGTGGGATATTTTTCTAGACTTCTATAATACAGGTGTGGAAAAGTATGTGCCAAAAGTCAGTGGGAAAAAGAACTGGAGAAATGCCTGGTTCAACAAAAGGTGTATTATAGCAAAAAAAAAAGTAAGGGATAAGGCATGGAACAAATGGAGAAAGGGAGAGAATGACAGAGCAAATGAAGAATATAAAAGAACTAGAAATGAATATACAAGAATACGTGGAGCGGTAGAAAGAAACTTAAAAAAAGGTATAGTTGACAAATGTAAAGAAGAACCTAATTTGTTTTACAGGTTAGTTAATGGCACAATGAAACAAATTGAAGGAATCAATTATCTGAAAGTAGAAGGAAATGTCTACAGAGATGAGGTTATGCAAGCTGAAATAATGAACAAATGCTTCCAATCAGTCTTCACTAAAGAAAGTGATTTTTGTGGAGGAGAAAAGAGTGACTAGAAATGTAGTTAAAAAATGTAACAGTTGAAGTGCAAGAAGTACAAAAATTACTAGAAACTCAAGATGTGTGGAAGGCACCAAGACCAGATGGGATCTCTAATCTGATACTTAAGGAATGCAAAGAACAACTGGCAGACAGATTCACGGTTTAATTGTGTGTTCTCTGGAAGAACTGAAAGTGCCTTGAAACAGGACGAGAGATAGTATTGTACCAATTTATAAGGGAGGGAACAAGGAAGAACCCCTGAATTATAGACCAGTGTCCCTGACCAGCATGGTTGCAAAATCGTGCGAGAAAATCCTGAATAACGGATGGAGAAAATATCTGGTGATGGGCATTTTAGCAGAAAGTCAGTTTGGATTTGGAAGTGGAAGGTCATGTGTTTTCAACTTGTGCTTCTACTCAAGGGCAATGAAAGTGCCACAGGAGTGAGAGATAGTTGAGTGGATTGTGTATATTTAGATTTGGAGAAAGCCTTTGACACGGTATCCCACAAGTGACTAATGTGGGAACTGGAACACATAGAAGGATTGAAGAAGAACCTCTTAGAGTGGATGAAAGACTTCTTGTGAGACAGACAAGTTAGGACAGTAATAAAAGAAGGGATGTTTGGATGGAGGGAAGTAACAAGTGTGTCCCACAGGGCTTGGTGTTGGCGCCTGTAATGTTCCTGATTTACATAAACAATATGATAGATGGAATGAACAGTTACACTAGTCTGTTTGCTGACGATGCAAAGATCATGAGGAGAGTAGAAGTTGCGGAAGACTGGAAAATGTTGCAGGAGGGCCTGAATAGGATTCATGATTGGAGCTGGATGTGAGAAATGAAATTTAAAGCAAAAAAAATGTAAAATATTGGCAATACGTAAAAGTACCAAGAGACCATCACTGAATTATTTGATAGGTAATGAACCAGTCACAAAAGTGAGAGAAGACAAGGACCTGGGAGTGTTGGTCCAGGATAATTTGTCACATGAAAAACACATTAACAAGGTAGTTAGAGAGATGTATAATCTCTTGACTAACATAATAGTAGCATTTCATTACATAGATGAGGAGATGATGAAAAAATTTATAGAGGGCATGATCCGCCCCAGGTTGGAATATGACGACAGTAGTGTGGTCCCCACATAAAAAGAAAGATATCAACAAGATTGAGAGAATAAAAAGAGCAGCAAGCAAGATGGTCCCTAGCCTAGCAGATCTGTCATACATGAAGGGGCTGGAAAAACTTGACCTGCCTTCCTTAAAAGAAAGGAGAGAGAGGGACAAGATAATTGCAGTGTTCAGGGCTAGGAAGAGAGAAGAAAAAGTTTGACAGAGAAAATAAGTTTGTATGGGATGGGAGAGTAAGAAAAGGATATGGAATGAAACTGAAAAAGCCAAGTTGCTTGAAGGATATCAAGAATTATAGGTTTCCATACAGATGCACAGATCTGTGGAACAGCCTGGACAAAGAGATCGTCCAGTCTAAAAACTTAAACAATTTCAACGCAAAATCTGACATCGAGAAACAGTGATAGGACACCACAAACATAGCTCATTTTCTGTATATCACAACTCGGTAAAGAAGCACACATACTGGTGAGAGAGCAGAGACAGGAGGCAGGTCACTATGCACCACACTGGTCGCTGCTGGCCACACCTAATAATACCTTTATACCCTGTACTAGGCTAATTAAAGTGATGTTCTAATATAGCAGAGAAAGTATAGGCAAAAAAAAGTGTTGTCCAAATAACAGAATACATAGAACACAATGCATTCAAAGGAATCTGTTGATACAACATAAACATTAGCTGGGTGTCATCATTATCACCAGGCGGGTAGCAGGGAGATGCAAATCTGCAGGTAAAAGTTATCTTTCTAAGTAAGAATGATTTTTCTGCAGGATGACTACTATCTTTAGTAATGTGAATGTGGAAGTTGTTAAGAGAACGGATAAAAGTAGAAAACAGGATGATGATTTCTACCAAGAACTGGTTGAAATGGAAACATAATAAATTAGTACAGAAAGTGAATAAACTGGAGAAAACTTTTCAAAGGGAAATAGATGAAACTATGAGGGAGACATGCATGCAAAGAAAATGAAAAATTTGTAAAGGAAATAAACAAAAAAAAAGCACAACAATAGACGAGCTATCAGCTGAGGCAGGTTCACTTGGAAAGAAGACTAGTGAAATGGAGAGTACAGTGCTCGTCGGAAGTATGGGGCGCCCTGCGTCCCTCCTGAGAAACAAACCTTTCAACATTGAAAAAACATATAAATAATGCATTTTATTTACCTTTAGTGCTTCGTAGGGTAGCCTTTACGTTTCTTCACGGACCTGAGACGTCTTGGAAGTGAAAGGGCAAGGCTCCTGAGGTGCTGGAGGGGTATTTTGTCCCAGGAGTCACGAATGGCGGCTTCCAGCTTAGGCAGAGAGCTCACGTCCTTCCCTTGGAGACTCTTCTTTACGAGGTACCAGAGGTTTTCAATCGGGTTGAGGTCTGGGCTATTTCCTGGCCAGTCTGTCATGAATGATACCTCGCAGTCACGAAGCCAATTGGTGACCGATTTGGCCTTGTGAGCAGGTGCACCGTCCTGCTGAAACACTCGTGCACCTGTTAGCTCGAAGGAGTCTGGTAAATGATCACACAGAAGCTCCAGGTAAACATCCTGATTCACTCTGAGGTTCTTGGGAAGTACAACAAGCTCCCCCAAACCCTTCCCTGAAAAACAACCCCATACCATGAGTGAATCAGGATGTTTAACTGTGCTTTCTACATACCGTGGGTCAAGTGGGTCACTACCTTTGCGTGCTCCTCTGTTACAGATAACACTAAACGTTGCCTCATCAGACCACAACACTGACAACCATTGCTCCTCACCCCAATTTAGATATTTATTAGCAAAGGCAAGCCTACGAATTCTCTGGCTGCTAGAGAGAAGAGGCTTTTTCACGGGCCTGTGACTTGTGTAACCAAGCTCATGCACCCTACGAGACACTGTTCTCACTGACACCTCACCAAACACTTCCGGGTTGCTCTCCTTAATTTTCCTTGCACTCACACAAGGATTAAACTCCACTGCACGTTTTAAAACATTAACAGACCTTGGGGAAGTTTTCCTAGGCCTACCAGACCTCGGTTTCTTTGTGGGAACTTCACCACTGTTTTCCTCCCGAAACCGCGCACACCAACGACGCACTGTCGATCGTGCCACACCAACCAATTCACTAATTTCCTTTGTCTGGTGCCCTGCCTCCTTTAGAGCAATGATCTGGGATATGATTTCACTCGATAGTTCACGGGTAGGTGCCATAACAAAGTTTTGAAGGCCAAAACACTGCGGGACACTCGGTAAAAAATGGCGCAATTTGAGAGGGACACTTGGCGGAGTTCCTCTCTCTCAGGCAGCCCGTGGGCGACTGAGGCGGGAACCAACCAGCGCGTCAGAAGGCCTCAGGCTACCGTGACGTCATGCTCGGAGCTCAAACTTGTGGCTCAATTCTTACCCCCAAAAATGGGTGATTCTTTTTGAGCCATAAGTATTGCGCGCCCGGAGGACAACGCTGAATACTTCTGACGAGCACTGTATAGTTGTCAACCATCAGAGTATTATGGAGGAGTTTGGAAGTGATACACAGACAATTAGGCAAGCAAGCACTCTGATAGACCAAAGCTGTGATATTGAAGAGAAAATAACCCAGGTGAACAAAATGATGAGAAACTGCTAAGATGAAGTACAAACTACATATGCCAAAATGATGAAAGTAAAGAAAGGCTTAGAAACAAAAGTCAAAGGAAAAATTACTAGGAAGGATGTGAATGAAATAATTAAAAACAACCAAAAACTGGTCAAAGAATCAGTAGATATCAACAAATCTCTAGTAATCACTGGTGTAAATGATGAAGAAATAAAAAACAGAATCTCAAGAGACAAAAAGGAGATGGTAAATATAACGAATACATTAAAGGAAGTATCAAAGGATATCTGTGATAAAATATAGAGGAACACAAAAGGCTAGGGAAACATGAGAGAAATAAGTCAAAGTCCTTCAAAAGTAACCTTCCAATGTGTGAACATCTTAGAGGAAATATTCATCCATCCATCATCATATTAAAAAATGCTAATAAACTCATGGAAAATGAGGAATTTAAAATAGTATGGGTAAAAAGATGCCAAACTCAGGAGGAATGGGGGTTGCTAAAGGAAAAGAGGGAAGAAACGAAAAAAAAAAAAAAAATGGCGAAAGATCAGAGGAAGAGAAGAGTGAGCTTTTTAAAAAAGCAGTGGGATTACAAGTAAGAAAATGGTGCATAAACAACAGGGACTAAGAAAAGGGAAGGTAGTAGACTCAAATGTCAAATATATAAACATGATGATGATGATGATGTTTATATATCTGCCATATGAGTCTGTCAGATATATAAACAACAAGATTAAGTTAATGTACTCAAATGTAGACAGAATGGTATCCAAATTATCAGAGATAGAAGACTATACCAAAGAAATGGAACCTTATATTAAAAAATAATCCTAAGGATATCAAATGACACCTTATTCTTTGAGAATTACAAAATCTGGAGAGACAGAAATTTGAACAAATGAGGAGGAATTCAGGTATCAACAAAGAAAAATCTATAAGTCAGAGGTCCAACTAGATATAACGCCACAAGTAGGGCTGATTGCTTTAGAGACTGACACATCTGACGGGAAAATAACTGTGGCAAATTTATACATGCCACCCATTATAAACACCTGGGAAGGAGGCGAATATGAAGACCTGGCAGAAAGTACAATTCAGAGTTTATGAGCCCTACTACACCGAATGAAAGAGAAATCTGAAAGAATTATATTAACTGGAGATTTCAATACAAATATAAACTGGAATACTCTGGATGTAAGAAGCTATGAAAGCTATTGGGATCCAAAGCTCCTAGATCATGTACAGGAGTTTTTCTTAATGCAACATGTAAAGGAAAACACCAGAAAATGGGGACTTGATGATCCATCATTGCTAGATCTTATATTTACCAGGCAAGATAATGATACTGACAACATAATGTATCACCCTCCATTCAGCAAAAGCAATCATGTAGTATTAAATTGCAGCTTCATGATTGCATATGATATAGTTAGCAGTGAAGTTACAAAAAGAGCCTAAACCACAAAAATGGCAACTACCATGACCTAAAAAAGTAATTCACAGAAACTGATTGGGAAAAGGTGCTTACAAGACAAGATATAAATATTATGCTGTCTACAGAAAATTCTGTGAATTATATGAAACAGGAGTCAAAAATTACATCCCTCAGCTCAAAGAAACAGAAATAAGGATAAAGAAGTGGTTTAACACAAAACGTAAAAAATCAAAAGAGCAAAGAGACTTGATGACAAAACACACAATAGTGGGAGGACATATAACAACTATAAACAGGCATGAAATGATTATACAAGGCTGAGGAGAGAAACTAAAAGGCAGTTAGAGAAAGACATTATAAATAAAAGTAGTGATCAACCAAAGCTTTTTTACAAAGACATCTGAAGCAAAACCAAAGTTAAAGATAAAATACAGTCCATCACGGATGAGGGGATAACCTATTTCCAAGAAAAAGATATTTGTGAAGTTCTTAACAAAAATTTCCAATCAGTTTTTACAGAAAAAAGTAATTTTGAGGGAGACAATAATGAACATGCATGCCCACATGTATTACCAGGTATACGATTATCGGACAAGAGGTACAGGAAGAACTGAGTAAATTAGACAAAGGAAAAGCAAATGGTCCTGACGAAATTTCAAGTTGGGTGCAGAAAAGTTAATCAGAACAATATATTTAATATTCAAGGAATCCTTAAGTAAAGGTAAACTACCAGATATTTGGAAGAATGCAAACATTGTTCCCTTACTCAAGAAAGGGAATAGACAGAATCCACTCAACTACAGACCAGTACCCCTGACCAGTGTTGTATGCAAGGTACTGTACTAGAAAAGCTAATAAGAAATATTTAGGTAAATCATCTAGAAAAATACAATAACAGAAAGACAGTTCAGTTTTTGAACAAGAAAATCACGTGTTACTAATCTATTAAGCTATTATGACAGAGCTGCAAAAACACTACAGAAAAGTAAGGGATGGGTGGACAGTATCTATTTAGATTCTAAAAAAGCATCTGACAGCATACCACACCAAAGACTTTTATGGAAACTGTACTAATCAAGAAGGAATCCAAGGTACTCTATTCTGTTGGATGCAGGATTTTCTCAGAAAAAAGGAAATGAGAACAGTAGTAAGGGGCAGTGCCGGATTTGGGATGTGGGGGGCCTGGGACCCATTTTGGTAGGGGGCCCATCCCCAGCATCAAATTAGCATGGTGCTAAATGAAAATACATTTTTAACCCTCGCACTGTCGCAACAATATGCTTGCTCGCACGATACATCTCGCTCCCAACGACGTATGATACTGCTTTCAGAAATTGATATCATTAAAGATAAGGTAAAAATGATACTTTCTGAAAAATCTCCACATTAATTAGCCCTGAATGAAAAAAAAAAAAGCAGCCCTGAAATGCACTGAACACTTCCTAGCATATCACACAAAACAGAATAATCATGAAGCAAGAAAAAAAGAAAAATCACAACTCAAGTGTGCACTCACCACTCAACACTTGTATAGACTGTTCACTGAACAAACAGTTTCTAGAAATCTGGTCTAGTCCAGGTGCTTTCTGCAATTTTCTAATGAAAAATTCTCTTATTAAATCATCACAATCCGATGAGTGTAGGATGTCCAACTCAGTGCTCATGACTGCTTATTCGTAGGCGATTCTTAATCAATTACAGCTTAAAACACACACACACACACACACACACACACACACACACGCTCAGCGCTACAGTTGCTCACCATTACAGTCAGGTACATTCTCAAGGCTACCTCCACATTGGGGAAAATATCTAGCACATGCTTATCGTGGATACGTTTGTAGAGAAATAGCTCAGCGCTAAAGTCGTTTGGCTCTTCGTCCGTATAATATTCGCAAAGGCAGGAAACTGAATGAGCTCTTCAGGAAATGAAGTCTCCAGATCGTTGGGATGGACATCCAGTAATTTCTTGGCTGCTCTAGACAGCTCTCCAGAGGATAGCTTTGTCAGTCGTCCAAAGCAGCCAAAGCAACCTGACATCAGTTCATACTCATGCAGCTGTTGGTTAAGAGAAGCTATGAACTGATCAATGACAGGAATGAAATCCTCTGACTGACAACAAGTGATCAAATATGAACACTTGTTGGCAGCTGGCACCGGCTCCACAGCTGCCAGATTTGAACATGGGTATATAACCAAATTCTTCAGTTTTCATTTCCAGATTCAGTTCTTCATTAATAATAATCTATCTATCTATTGCCAGATGCCTCAATCCCATTTGGGGTGGCCACAAACAAATCACCTCCAAGTCGCCCTGTCCCCCGCCATTTCACTGCCCTGCTCCCAGCTCACACACCCCTCTCTCATATACCTCTCCACCCCATCCCTCCATCTCATCCTCAGCCTCCCCCTCCCTCTTCCCCCCTCCACCTCACTCACATACACTCTCTTCGTCAGTCTTTCACCCTCCATCCTCTCCACATGGCCAAACCACCTCAGTGTGTTCCTCATAACGCTTCCTATCACATCCACATCCACACCACAACGCTCCTTTATATCCTCATTCGTCAGCCTATCTCTCCATGTGACTCCACAGGCTCCTCTTAAATAACTCATTTCCACTGCTCTCACTCTTGACTTGTGTCCTTCCAACAACGTCCAAGCTTCACTTCCGTACGTTAGAGTTGGTATCACAATACTGTCATGTAGTAACTTTTTCACTTCCATGCTCACTTCCCTGTTTCTTATCACTGCTTTCAAGGAACCAGCAACCTTTCTTCCCTGCTGTACCCTTTCAAGCACTTCACCCTCCAAACCTCCATCCTTACTCATCACACTACCCAAGTACTTAAACGTACTCACATTTTCAAATTCCTCACCATCCAACCTCGCTGTACATTCACTGACTTAACCTCTCTCAAAAACCATCACTTTACTCTTCCCTACATTCACCTTCAGATTCCGTTTCTTACACACTCTCCCAAACTCATCCACCAAGCCTTGCAGCTCCCCTTCGTCTTCACTCAACAACACAGTATCATCTGCAAACAACAGTACAGGGAGTTTCCAAACACTATCCTCTCTCACCAGGGCCACTCCAACATCCACTACCCTACCTTGTACCTCTTTTATTACCCCATCCATGTACAGATTGAACAACCATGGAGACATGACACATCCCTGTTTCAACCCAACCTTCAAAGAGAAAAATTCACTTAGTTCACCATCCACACGCACTGCAGCCTTCGCACCATCGTACATACTCTTCACAGCATTCAACAACTTCCCATCTACTCCATATATTCTTAACACTTTCCACAATCCTTGTCTATCCACCCTGTCATATGCTTTCTCCAAATCCATGAAAGCCGCATACAACTTCTTTCCCTTCTCTAGAAACTTTTCCACTAAAGATCTAAGAATGAATATCTGATCTACACAACTTCTTCCCTTCCTAAAGCCTCCCTCTTCTTCTCCAACTAATTTCTCTGTTCTTTCTCTAACTCTGTCAATAAGTATCCTACCATACACTTTTCCTATTATACTAAGAAGACAAATGCCCCTATGATTACCACACACTTCTTTTTCCCCTTTTCCTTTGTACAAGGGAATAATTATACCTGACTTCCAATCCTCCGGGACTCTACCTTCCTTCCAGGCTAATCTGCACATCTTCCACATCCATTCTACTGCTATCTCTCCCCCATGCTTCAGCATTTCACCACACACTCCATCAATTCCTGGGGCTTTCCCAGATTTAACTTTCTTCATTGCTTCCACAACTTCTATCCTACTAATTTCTTCCTGTCTTCTCACCTCCCTCCTTCTCCCAGCCATTCCCCAGCCACTTATACTTGCATTACTTCCATCCTCTATGTTCAACAATTCCTTAAAGCGTTCTCTCCATCTGCTCACTTTTTCTCCCTTCTCCACTAGTAATCTACCATTTTTATCTTTCACTCCCCTGCTAACTTCACTTCCACCCTGTCTAACTCTTTTCACCTCTTTCCAGAACATTTTCTTACAGTCCCTCCACTTTAAACTCAAATTCCTTCCAAATTCTTCATCCACTCTCTTCTTACTCTCTCTTACTAATCTTTTCACCTCTCTCTTTCTTTCTACATATAACTCTCTCTTCCGCCTCTCAACTTCTTCCACGCCCCTATTTCTTATCCATTTATTGTATGCTTTCTTCTTTTGTGCCACAGCCTGTTTCACCTCTTCAGTCCACCACGCTGTTCCTTGCACCCCCCTGTCTTCTCTTCCTTCCACACACCACATCACATGCTGCACATGATCTAAGAATGAATATCTGACTCCATGGAGTCACATGGAGAGACGGACTGGCAAATGAGGATCTGAAGAAGTGTTGTAGTGTGGATGTAGATGTGATAGGAAGTGTTAGGAGAAACACATTGAGGTGGTTTGGCCACCTGGAGAGGATGGAGAGTGAGAGACTGATGAGGAGAGTGTATGTGAATGAGATGGAGGGGGAGAGAGGGAGTGGGAGGCCAAGAATGAGATGGAGGGATGGAATGGAGAGGTAAATGAGGGAGGGGGGTGTGAGCTGGGAGCAGGGCAGTGAAATGGTGGGGGTCAGGGCGACATGGAGGCGATTTGTTTGTGGCCACCTCATATGGGATTAAGGTGTCTGGCAATAGATAGATAGATAGATAGTAATATAGTTGTTTTTGCCTACTCATTTTCAGTGAAGTGCAGCCATTACACGAGGAAATCAAACTACACTCAGAGCTACGTCATCGTAACATTGTACAGTACCTTGGCACTGCCTCAGAGGATGGCTTCTTTAAGATCTTCATGGAGCAAGTGCCAGGGGGATCACTTTCTGCCCTCCTGCGATCTAAGTGGGGACCTCTGAAGGAGAACGAGGCTACCATGGCCTACTACACAAAGCAGATTCTCGAGGGACTGAAATATCTTCATGACCAAAAGATTGTCCACAGAGATATTAAAGGTATGCCCTTTTTACCCGTATTGGAAAATTAGTGATTTCTGAAAATATTTTTTTTAATGAAGGCCATGACATTGGAATAAAAGTTGAGAAAAGAGGTAGCAGGAGAATGGGAGACTAATAATTCTGTTTTAAAATATGGACTGCAGCTGGAAGTGTCTGTAGATCATGAATAGTGTATGGATATCATGTTCTGTCAGGTTGTCGCCTTGGTTCTTTAATATTTATGTGGATGATGTTGTAAGGGAGGTGAATGCAAGGTGTTAGGTGGAGGTTTGAGTCTGCCGAATGCTAATGGTGGAGAGTGGAATCTGAATCAGCTGCTGTTTGCGGATGATACTGCACAGGTGGCTGATTCTGAGGTGAGACTGGGACAGTTGGTAGAGAAGTTTGGAAGGGTGTGTGAAAGGAAATTGAGAGTAAATGAGAATAAGAGTAAAGTGATGAAATGTATGATGTTGGTAGATGGTAGGAAGATGAATGAAGTTTTGAATGGTGAGTTGCATGAAGAGGTGGATTGTTTTAAGTATTTAGGGTCATATGTTGCTGTGGATGGAAAAACAGATATAGAAGTGAAGTTTAGAATGAATGAAGTAGGAAAGGTGTTGGGAGGAATGAAAAAATAGTTTAGATGTCATTTGCCTATAATCGAAATAAAGAGAAGGCTGTATGAGAGTGTAGTGGTACTGACTGCATTATATTGGGCTAAAACGTGGAATATGAGTGTAGCAGATAGGAAGAGTTTGAATGTAACAGAGATGAAGTGTCTGAGGTGTATGTGTGGAGTGACGCGTATGAATCAGGTGAGAAATGAGGAATTGCAAAAGAGGACTGGAGTTACGTGGGAGATGGCAGATCAAGTTGAGCAGAGAGTGCTGCAATGGTTTAGGCATACGGAGAGAATGGATGAAGAGCGATTGGTGAAAAAGGTAGTTGGATCGGATGTGAGAGGTGTAAGGCTGAGAGGAAGACCATGAATAGGATGGATGGACAGTGTGGCAAGAGTGTAAGATGCGAGAGGGATGTCTGCAGAGCAAGGAAGAGTGGCTGTGCGTGATAGGGATGACTGGAGAGAAACTGTGAATGAGTGAATGGTGATTCATCCCCAAGGGGATATTCTCCTGCTTTTGATCTGATCGACTGAATAGGTCAGGTGCAGGTAAGGGGATGGGTTCATTATGATGTGGCAGGGGTAAACCAGCTCTGCTGTCAGGCCCTGCTGCGGATGTTGCTGATTGCACTGCACAGTTGATCCTTGTCTAATGTGCCGCAATGAGGATCTGTCCCTTCCCCCCTTGGGGCTGAGGTACGAGTAAATTATGTGTGGATGAGTAAATTGGGAGTGTGTCATCATGTCTCAGCTGCCCCCCTTTCTTTGGGGGGAAGCAGCCCAGGTATATATATATACAGTAATCCCTCCAATATCCAACGTAATAGAGCCATAGGCAGGTCCGGATAGTGGTCCTGTCCGGATATTGGGCCCCAGCTTGTTGACTTGTACTTATGGACCCTAACTCAGAGAAACACCTATACAACTCCCTCTGGACATGCATTGCACCTATTTAAGACCCAAATCACACCAATAAGGGACATAAAAGACTGAATTAAATGCAAAAGAACCATAAAATGAGGTTTTAGAGGTGAGGTTATACAATATTAAACATTCTGGGTACTTACAAGCCCCTGGCTCCTGGACTGGTTTGAACCTCTAGTTTGCAGTCTACAGTTAATGGAATGTAAGAGGAGTGAATGATGAGGTGAAAGAGAGAGAGATTGTCCAGGTGCTTGAGGGTGTGAAAGTGGATGTATGTGGATTAACTGAAACAAAATGGAGAGGAGAAAGTGTGAGAGAATGGGAGTATGGATGGGGTATATGTGCAGGAGTAGGTGAGAATGAGAGGGCGAAGGAAGGAGTATGTATAATTGTGAGTAAAAGATGGAAGAAGAGCATAAGACAGTATGGATCAGTTGGGTCAAGGATTATGTGGGTAAAGTTGAAAGTTGGAATACAAATGTGGGCGATTGTGTATGTGTATGTGCCAACGCAAGATCGTGCTAGAAGAGTGAGAGAAGATTTCTGGACAAATGTAGAAGTGTGCATGGAAAAGTTTGGAAGGAATGAGAGAGTGTTTTTGTTTGGTGATATGGATGGCAAAGTTGGGAATGCGAAGGTGGATGGAATAGTTGGTGAGTGGGGTGTGCCTGCTGAGATAGATGAGAATGGCAGTGCGTTAGTGGACATTTGTGCTGGGAGGGGGTTGGTGGTAGCCAGTACCCTCTTCAGGCATAAAATGATCCACAGGTATACATGGCGAGTGATGAGAAGGGTGGGTGGTGAACTGAATGAAAGGAAGGCAATGATTGATTATGTGTGTGTGGATGAAAGGATGTGAAGATGTGTAATGGATGCAAGAGTTTATAGAGGTTGGGGGAGTGGACTTTCTGACCACTACTTGGTGGTGGCCAGAATCAAGGTCCAATCAGAATGGAGAAATAGAAGAAGGGAAAGACGAGAGGAAGGAGTAGTTGCAAGGAGAGTGGAAAGGTTACAAGAGGATGAGAAAAAGACAAAGTATAAGAGAGAAGTGGAGGAACGATTGGGCAAATATGAATTGGAGCAGATAGGAGACGTGGAAGGTATGTGTAGCAGATTTACAGAAGAAATATGTGCAGCATGTGATGTGGTGTGTGGAAGGAAGAGAAGACGGAGGGGGGTGCAAGGAACAGCGTGGTGGACTGAAGAGGTGAAACAGGCTGTGGCACAAAAGAAGAAAGCATACAATGAATGGATGTGAAATAGGGGCGTGGAAGAAGTTGAGAGGCAGAAGAGAGAGTTATATGTAGAAAGAAAGAGAGAAGTGAAAAGATTAGTAAGAAGAGAGTGGATGAGGAATTTGGAAGGAATTTGAGTGTAAAGTGAAGGGACTGTAAGAAAATGTTCTGGAAAGAGGTGAAAAGAGTAAGACAGGGTGGAAGTGAAGTTAGCAGGGGAGTGAAAGATAAAAATGGTAGATTACTAGTGGAGAAGGGAGAAAAAGTGAGCAGATGGAAAGAACACTTTAAGGAATTGTTGAATGTAGAGGATGGAAGTAATGCGAGTATAAGTGGGTGGGGAATGGCTGGGAGAAGGAGGGAGATGAGAAGACAGGAAGAAATCAGTAGGATAGAAGTTGTGGAAGCAATGAAGAAAGTTAAATCTGGGAAAGCCCCAGGAATTGATGGAGTGTGTGGTGAAATGCTGAAGCATGGGGGAGAGATAGTAGTAGAATGGATGTGGAAGATGTGCAGATTAGCCTGGGAGGAAGGTAGAGTCCCGGAGGATTGGAAGTCAGGTATAATTATTCCCTTGTACAAAGGAAAAGGGGAAAAAGAAGTGTGTGGTACTCACAGGGGCATTTGTCTTCTTAGTATAATAGGAAAAGTGTATGGTAGGATACTTATTGACAGAGTTAGAGAAAGAACAGAGAAATTAGTTGGAGAAGAACAGGGAGGCTTTAGGAAGGGAAGAGGTTGTGTAGATCAGATATTCATTCTTAGATCTTTAGTGGAAAAGTTTCTAGAGAAGGGAAAGAAGTTGTATGCGGCTTTCATGGATTTGGAGAAAGCATATGACAGGGTGGATAGACAAGGATTGTGGAAAGTGTTAGGAATATATGGAGTAGATGGGAAGTTGTTGAATGCTGTGAAGAGTATGTACGATGGTGCTAAGGCTGCAGTGCGTGTGGATGGTGAACTAAGTGAATTTTTCTCTTTGAAGGTTGGGTTGAAACAGGGATGTGTCATGTCTCCATGGTTGTTCAATCTGTACATGGATGGGGTAATAAAAGAGGTACAAGGTAGGGTAGTGGATGTTGGAGTGGCCCTGGTGAGAGAGGACAGTGTTTGGAAACTCCCTGTACTGTTGTTTGCAGATGATACTGTGTTGTTGAGTGAAGACGAAGGGGAGCTGCAAGGCTTGGTGGATGAGTTTGGGAGAGTGTGTAAGAAACGGAATCTGAAGGTGAATGTAGGGATGAGTAAAGTGATGGTTTTTGAGAGAGGTTAAGTCAGCGAGGTTGGATGGTGAGGAATTTGAAACTGTGAGTACGTTTAAGTACTTGGGTAGTGTGATGAGTAAGGATGGAGGTTTGGAGGGTGAAGTGCTTGAAAGGGTACAGCAGGGAAGAAAGGTTGCTGGTTCCTTGAAAGCAGTGATAAGAAACAGGGAAGTGAGCATGGAAGTGAAAAAGTTACTACATGACAGTATTGTGATACCAACTCTAACGTATGGAAGTGAAGCTTGGACGTTGTTGGAAGGACACAAGTCAAGAGTGAGAGCAGTGGAAATGAGTTATTTAAGAGGAGCCTGTGGAGTCACATGGAGAGATAGGCTGACGAATGAGGATATAAAGGAACGTTGTGGTGTTGATGTGGATGTGATAGGAAGCGTTATGAGGAACACACTGAGGTGGTTTGGCCATGTGGAGAGGATGGAGGGTGAAAGACTGACGAAGAGAGTGTATGTGAGTGAGGTGGAGGGGGGAAGAGGGAGGGGGAGGCTGAGGATGAGATGGAGGGATGGGGTGGAGAGGTATATGAGAGAGGGGGGTGTGAGTTGGGAGCAGGGCAGTGAAATGGCGGGGGACAGGGCGCCTTGGAGGCGATTTGTTTGTGGCCACCCCAAACGGGATTGAGGCGTCTGGCAATAGATAGATAGATAGATAGTTAATCCTCTGCACTCTAAATTCTGATTTGTTAACACTGCACAACACTGTAAATTCCTGTGTGTTATAGTGGCGAGGTATTGCAGTTTATTCACTGTTTATTCACAAAAAACAAGCATCTGTGGCTTGCACTGCTATGAGCATCTGCTCTCGGTCAGAGTTAAGCTGTGACTGTTGATGATGGCGGGGTAACTGAGTTGCCAGATCGCAACGACCACATTACCAATCTCCTCAACTTTCATTACCAAATTTAACTTTTCATTACCAAATTCATAAAGCTATCATTTATTCTTCACTAATTATATATACAAGTGGAAATACATGTACCGTAATCACTCTCCTTATAATTAACACCATGTTGATTATTTTCACGCTATGTAGGGTAGCAGATTCATCAGAGAGAGCAAACAATCCACCATCTCCATCCTGTGTATCCTCATACATGTGAAAAATCCATTTGGTAATGCATTATTCTGATTCATTACCAAACGAATTTTTCATTACCAAATTGGCCCACACTTGGTAATGAAAAATTCCAAATGGCAACCCTGACAGGGGAGGGGGGAGGAAGGAAGGGGTGAAGGGACCATGGTGTAACAGCTGTTCGACGCCAGGTGGCAATTTCAAATTACGGGTGGGAAAAAAGTCAGTTTTTTTTTTCAAATTTTTTGCGGTTTTTGTCCCATTTTGGGAATAGTATTGGATCCCAGGACGATTATGTCCGGTTAGTGGGGATGTTCGGATATTGGGCGTTCGGATATTAGAGGGATTACTTTATATATATATATGTATATATATATATATATATATATATATATATATATATATATATACAGGTATATATATTTATTGTTCTTATCTAATTGTATCTTTTTAGGAATGAGTCAAGCTCGTACTGTCCCGTGTATTAAACCATTTTTGTCATACATATCCATAAATTTATTAATTGTTATGGCACACACTGTTTCATTTGGTAGTGCATTCCACTGATCAGTTGCCCCATTTGGGAAACTAAATTTTCTTACGTCTTTATCACCTCTCTTTTTATGCAGTTTTTTGCAGTGTCCTATTGCTGATGTTTCCCCATAGGTTGTATACTAATTTATGTCTATTTTCTCCTTCCCTGATATGCAATTATATAACGTAATCATGTCTCCTCTTCTCGTTCTCTTCTGTAGTGTTGGCAGATTCAGTTTTTCAAATCTTTCTTCGTAGTTTTGATCCCTTAAGCTTGGTACCCATCTTCTAGCAGCCCTTTGAACTTTTTCAATCTTATCTATGTGTTTCTTGAGATGAGGATTCCAAACTACTGATGCATACTCCAGGGTTTGTCTGATGAATGATATTATCTTTCTCAGCATGTCTTCATTTATGTATCTGAATGCTTTTCTCATATTTGCAAGCAGTGTGTACATGTTTCGTACCTTTTCACTGATGTGGTCAGCCAGGGATAGTCTGTTATTGATAATCACACCTAGGTTCTTCTCTCTTTCTGATATATGTAGGGTTTTACTTCCTAACTTGTATTCCCAATCTGGTCTTTTTCCACTTTTACCAAACTTAATTTATGACACTTGTCCACATTGAATTCCATTTGCCATTTATTACTCCATTCATGAAGTTTATTTAATTCTTCTTGTAGTTTGGAAGGAATGAGAGAGTGTTTTTGGTCGGTGATATGAATGGTAAAGTTGGGAATGTGAAGGTGGATGGAATAGTTGGTGAGTGGGGTGTGCCTGCTGAGATAGATGAGAATGAGAGTGCATTAGTGGACATTTGTGCTGGGAGGGGGTTGGTGGTAGCCAATACCCTCTTCAGGCATAAAATGATCCACAGGTATACATGGCTAGTGATGAGAAGGGTGGGTGGTGAACTGAATGAAAGGAAGGCAATGATTGATTATGTGTGTGTGGATGAAAGGATGCGAAGATGTGTAATGGATGCAAGAGCTTATAGAGGTTGGGGGAGTGGACTTTCTGACCACTACTTGGTGGTGGCCAGAATTAGGATTCAAGTAAGATGAAGGAATAGAAGAAGGGAAAGACGAGAGGAAGGAGTAGTTGCAAGGAGGGTGGAAAGTTACAAGAGGATGAGAAAAAGCCAGAGTATAAAAGAGAAGTGGAGGAACGATTGGGCAAATATGAATTGGAGCAGATGGGAGACGTGGAATGTGTGTGTAGGATATTTACAGAAGAAATATGTGCAGCATGTGATGTGGTGTGTGGAAGGAAGAGAAGACGGAGGGGGGTGCAAGGAACAGCGTGGTGGACTGAAGAGGTGAGACAGGCTGTGGCATAAAAGAAGAAAGGATACAATGAATGGGTGAGAAATAGGGGCGTGGAAGAAGTTGAGAGGCGGAAGAGAGAGTTACATGTAGAAAGAAAGAGAGAGGTGAAAAGATTAGTAAGAGAGAATAAGAAGAGAGTGGATGAGGAATTTGGAAGGAATTTGAGTGTAAAGTGGAGGGACTGTAAGAAAATGTTCTGGAAAGAGGTGAAAAGAGTAAGACAGGGTGGAAGTGAAGTTAGCAGGGGAGTGAAAGATAAAAATGGTAGATTACTAGTGGAAGGAATTTGAGTGTAGTGTGGAGGGACTGTAAGAAAATGTTCTGGAAAGAGGTGAAAAGAGTAAGACAGGGTGGAAGTGAAGTTAGCAGGGGAGTGAAAGATAAAAATGGTAGATTACTAGTGGAGAAGGGAGAAAAAGTGAGCAGATGGAGAGAACACTTTAAGGAATTGTTGAACATAGAGGATGGAAGTAATGCGAGTATAAGTGGCTAGGGAATGGCTGGGAGAAGGAGGGAGGTGAGAAGACAGGAAGAAATCAGTAGGATAGAAGTTGTGGAAGCAATGAAGAAAGTTAAATCAGGGAAAGCCCCAGGAATTGATGGAGTGTGTGGTGAGATGCTGAAGCATGGGGGAGAGCTAGCAGTAGAATGGATGTGGAAGATGTGCAGATTGGCCTGGGAGGAAGGTAGAGTCCCGGAGGATTGGAAGTCAGGTATAATTATTCCCTTGTACAAAGGAAAAGGTGAAAAAGAAGTGTGTGGTAATCATTGGGGCATTTGTCTTCTTAGTATAATAGGAAAAGTGTATGGTAGGATACTTATTAACAGAGTTAGGGAAAGAACAGAGGAATTAGTTGGAGAACAGGGAGGCTTTAGGAAGGGAAGAGGTTGTGTAGGGGAGATATTCATTCTTAGATCTTTAGTGGAAAAGTTTCTAGAGAAGGGAAAGAAGTTGTATGCGGCTTTCATGGATTTGGAGAAAGCATATGACAGGGTGGATAGACAAGGATTGTGGAAAGTGTTAAGAATAAATGGAGTAGGTGGGAAGTTGTTGAATGCTGTGAAGAGTCTGTACAATGGTGCGAAGGCTGCAGTGCGTGTGGATGGTGAACTAAGTGAATTTTTCTCTTTGAAGGTTGGTTTGAAACAGGGATGTGTCATGTCTCCATGGTTGTTCAATCTGTACATGGATGGGGTAATAAAAGAGGTACAAGGTAGGGTAGTGGATGTTGGAGTGGCCCTGTTGAGAGAGGATAGTGTTTGGAAACTCCCTGTACTGTTGTTTGCAGATGATACTGTTTTGTTGAGTGAAGACGAAGGGGAGCTTCAAGGTTTGGTGGATGAGTTTGGGAGAGTGTGTAAGAAACGGAATCTGAAGGTGAATGTAGGGAAGAGTAAAGTGATGGTCTTTGAGAGAGGTGAAGGCAGTGAATGTACAGTGAGGTTGAATGGTGAGGAATTGGAAAATTTGAGTACATTTAAGTACTTGGGTAGTGTGATGAGTAAGGACGGAGGTTTGGAGGGTGAAGTGCTTGAAAGGGTACAGCAGGGGAGAAAGGTTGCTGGTTCTTTGAAAGTAGTGATAAGAAACAGGGAAGTGAGCATGGAAGTGAAAAAGTTACTACATGACAGTATTGTGATACCAACTCTAACGTATGGAAGTGAAGCTTGGACGTTGTTGGAAGGACACAAGTCAAGAGTGAGAGCAGTGGAAATGAGTTATTTAAGAGGAGCATTGGAGTCAAATGGAGAGACAGGCTGATGAATGAGGAAATAAAGGAGCGTTGTGATGTGGATGTGGATGTGATAGGAAGCGTTATGAGGAACACACTGAGGTGGTTTGGCCATGTGGAGAGGATGGAGAGTGAAAGACTGATGAAGAGAGTGTATGTGAGTGAGGTGGAGGGGGGCAGAGGGAGGGGGAGGCCGAGGATGAGATGGAGGGATGGGATGGAGAGGTATATGAGAGAGGGGGGTGTGAGTTGGGAGCAGGGCAGCGTAATGGTGGGGGACAGAGCGCCTTGGAGGCGATTTGCTTGTGGCCACCCCAAACGGGATTGAGGTGTCTGGCAATAGATAGATATATAGCTCTCTATAAGAGTCTGTGTTAGTATTTCTCCTTTGTATTTTTGCATCATCAGCAAACATATTTAGATAGCTTTCATTTCCAGCATTTCTGTCTATGTCATATACACAGTATATATACACTAAAAACATAATTGATGCCAGCACTGAGCCCTGTGGAACAACGCTAGTCACTTCCCTCCATAATGAGTAATTTCCCCTTAAAACTGTTCTCATTTCCCTTTTTCTGAGAAAATCTTGCATCCAGCAGTACAGTTTGTCTTGGATTCGTCCTTGATGGTACAGTTTCCATAAAAGTCTTTGGTGTGGTACTCTGTCAAATACTTTCTTGAAATCTAGATAGGTACTGTCCACCCACCCTTCTCTTTTTTGTAATATGTATGTGTGTGTGTGTGTGTGTGTGTGTGTTGTGGGTGTGTGTGTACAGTAATCCCTCGATTATCTGACGTAATAGAACCAAAGGCATGTCCAGGTAATGGCTCAGTCTGGATAATGGACTTCTCCTCTGGCCCCCCTTCATACATAGCCTAACTTTGAAAGCCAGTGTAAATGTCCACTACAGTACATCGTACAACACTTGTTCCTGTTGTTTAACATTACACTATCTGATCAAGCAGACCTATACACCACATCCAAGCA
This sequence comes from Coenobita brevimanus, assembly GCF_032717465.1. NCBI lineage: Eukaryota > Metazoa > Arthropoda > Malacostraca > Decapoda > Coenobitidae > Coenobita > Coenobita brevimanus. The sequence goes on along the minus strand of NC_137028.1, from coordinate 11,126,396 downwards.
ATTGCCATGGTCAAGCAGACCCTTCAACCACAAATAAGCAATCACCACTACAGGGCCATACATTGCAGTGCAGTGACATGAAAACATGAAGAAACTGACCACAAGAAAAATGCATGAGGGGCACAAAACATAATGATAAAATGTAATAAATCATGGTAAAGTAGAATAAAATCATGGTAAAGTACAGTAAGCTAGAATAATATCAACATCAGCACTTGTGATTTGACCATCCCGCATCAGTCTTATCCTGGATCTCCTCTCGGACAACCACAGAAGTCACCATGTGTGCTGCCGTGACAACTGTCAGAGAGGAACTGTTCAATACACTGTTGCCGCACAGAACTGAGAATGGCCAAGGGGGGTCTCTAGCAGATGCTGGGTGAACTACCCAGCCAGACAGGGCAATGCCACTGGGCTATTCCTGCTCAGCCGGGTGTGAAAATGTTCGCACAGCCATGATTCCCACGTGGACACATGCATTTTGTCTGGATAAAATGGAAAAATGTTTGAATAATGGTTTCGAACAGCCAGATCACAGCATCTGGGTAATAGATGATCTGGATAATAGAGGGATTGCTGTATACACATAAGCAGGTCCGCGAGCAACACAGTTCCTGTTTGCACTAATTGCGATTTGCACAGTGACATAAGCCATACCCAGTATCAGTCAGTATGGTAACTTTCCATGTTAGCATGGCAGAGTTCTTACTAGAGGGACTCCTACGCACTTCATTTTTATTGGCGGTGGTGGTGATACAGTAGCTGCAGTTGCTCCACTGTGGTTGACGGGTCTGCTCACCCAGAGAGACTGGGGTTGATCATCAGCAACAATGACAACTGTACACAGCATATTTTTAAGGTACTAGGTGTACTTTAGACATTTTTTAAGAGAATCAGTCAGTTGCCAGGTGATATGTGAATGCTGATGCAGATCCGTTCTCTGTTGTCGTGTGTAAATGGACTGCAGGACATCATTAATGCACTTCGTATCTGATATCCATAATTTAAAGGAAAACATTCTTAATATGGATTCATTTAAAGCCCAGTGATTTTTGAAGGTATGTGGATTACTCAAATTCTGTTGTTCATAAGTAAAACTGGTATTTTTTTCACAGGTTTAATGTTCTAAATTTCAGGTGATAATGTTCTAGTCAACACATATACTGGTGTGGTGAAGATCTCAGACTTTGGTACATCTAAGCGACTGGCTGGTGTGTGTCTGAGCACGGAGACCTTCACAGGCACCCTGCAATATATGGCACCTGAGGTCATTGACAAGGGTGCTCGTGGCTATGGTGCCCCGGTATGACACTTTTGTTCTTTTTCTCTTTGTTTACATATGGTGTAGTCTAAATAGCTAAGAAATAAGAAATAAAGTCTGTAATTACATTACAGTATATTCAGGCAGTAAAATTAACTAGGTACAAGGTGCAGCAGAAGCAGAAGTTATTACACGATGCCAGGCAAAGCCTGACCAATGCCATTGCTTGGTTTACCGATTGCATCCACAGCATACGCCGAATCCCTTTTTTTTAGTAGTTTATTATGAGATTGTCCAATCAATTTGGCATTTGTCGAAACTGAAATTCGGTAAATAGAGGTTCATTGCAAAGAAGGTTTATTGTTTATACATTTTATATCCAGTATATTGGGTATATATGGGGTAAAAATAATGTTGTTTTTAATGCATCAAAAACTCAGTTTTTACACATATCAACCTGACATAATCTTCCACAGGAGTACCCACTTATGTTTAATAATATCCAGCTCAAAACTGCATCTTCCTTGAACATGCTTGGGGTTTCATTCACTCGGGACTTATCTTGGAAAGATCATATTCTATCTCTTGTAAAATCTGCTTCCAAGAAATTAGGTGCGCCAAGCCAACTCTGTACCTTCTTTACGCATGCATAGTTGTTGACTTTAAACACGGGTTTTATCCGCCCCTGTGTAGAGTACAATTCTTATGTTTGGGAGGGGGCTCCCCACATACAGCTATTCTCAACAGGGTGGAGTCAAAGGCTTTTTGTCTCATCAACTCTCCCTCTGTTACTGGCACCCTTCAACCTCTGTCTCTTCGCTGCACTGTTGCACATTTATCTCTTTTCTATCGCTACTTCAATGGTCACTGCTGCTCTGAACTGTCTGCATGCATCCCTCCACCTCTACGACAGGTGTGTAGCACCTGTCTAGTAACAAACTCTCATCCCTTTTCTGTCCAGCTCTCTAATGCAAGAGTTAACGTTTACTCTCAGTCCTTCATTTATGCAACAGGTCAACTGTGGAACTGTCTCCCTCTGTCTGTAATTCCTACTTCCTACTTTCTCCAGTCTTTCAAACGCAGTGTGTCCAGGCATCTCGAAATGAACGGATCTTGAATTCTCTCTCTCTCTCTCTCTCTCTTTTGAAGGAATGGTTTGCAGGCCCCTGGCCTTTGGTTCCTTCTTTCTTGCATAAAAAAAATATATATATATATATATATATATATATATATATACTGTAGTAGAATGGATGAGGAAGATGTGCAGATTGGCCTGGGAGGAAGGTTGAGTCCCAGGGAATTGGAAGTCAGGTATAATTTTTCCCCTGTACAGAGGAAAAGGGAAAAAAGAAGTGTGTGGTAATCATAGGGGCATTTGTCTTCTTAGTGTAATAGGAAAAGAATATGGTAGGATACTTATTGACAGTTAGGGAAATAACAGAGGAATTGGAGAAGAAAAAGGAGGTTTTAGGAAGGGAAGAGGTTATGTAGATCAGATATTTATTCTTAGAGCTTTAGTGGAAAAGTTTCTAGAGAAGGGATACAAGTTGAATGCGGCTTTCATGGATTTGGAGAAAGCACATGACGGGTGGATGGACAAGGATTGTGGAAAGTATTAAGAATTTATGGAGAAGCTGGGAAGTTGTTGAATGCTGTGAAGTGTAGGTATAAGGGTGCTAAGGCTGTAGTGCGTGTGGATAGTGAACTGAGTGAATTTTTCTCTTTGAAAGTTGGGTTGAAACAGGGATGCGTCATGTCTCCATGGTTGTTCAGTCTGTATATGAATGGGTTATAAAAGAGATACAAGGTAGGGTAGTGGATGTTGGAGTGGCACTAATGCCAGGGAGTTTGAAAACTCCCTGTACTGTTGTTTGCAGATGATACTGTGTTGTTGAGTAAAGACAAAGGTGAGCTGCAAGGCTTTGTGGATGGGTTTGGGAGAGTGTGTAAGAAACGGAATCTAAAGGTGAATGTAGGGAAGAGTAAAGTGATGGTCTTTGAGAGAGGTAAGTCAGTGAATGTACAGTGAGGTTGGATGATGAGGAAATGGAAAATGTGAGTACGTTTAAGTACTTGGGTAGTGTGATGAGTAAGGATGGAAGTTTGGAGGGTGAAGTGCTCGAAAGGGTACAACAGGGAAAAAAGGTTGCCGGTTCCTTGAAGGCAGTGATAAGAAACAGGGAAGTGAGCATGGAAGTGAAAAAGTTATTTCAAGACAGCATTGTGATACCAGCCAACGGCCATGCCACGTTGAGTACACCGCTTCCCGTCCGATCAGCGAAGTTAAGCAACGTTGGGTCTGGTTAGTACTTGGATGGGTGACCGCCTGGGAACACCAGATGCTGTTGGCATCCCTACGTGTCAAGTGGGGTTGGTGGAGGATTAGTGCCCCTCCCTGTAAAACAATTAACTCTAAGCGCTTGACCACCCCGTTTGGGATACATGGCATCTGGCAATGGATGGGATGGATTGTGATACCAACTCTAACGTATGGAAATGAAGCTTGAACGTTGTTGGAGGGACACAAGTCAAGAGTGAGAGCTGTGGAAATGAGTTATATGAGAGGAGCCTGTGGAGTCAAATGGAGATACAGACTGACAAATAAGAATGTGAAGGAGCATTGTGGTGTGGATGTGGATGTGATAGGAAGCATCAGGAGAAACACATTTAGGTGGCTTGGCCATGTGGAGAGGATGGAGAGTGAGAGACTGAAAAGGAGAGTGTATGTGAGTGAGGTGGAGGTGGAGAGAGGGAGGGGAAGGCCAAGGATGAGATGGAGGGATGGAGTGGAGAGGTATATGAGAGAAAGGGGTGTGAAATGGGAGCAGGGCAGTGATATGATGGGGGACAGGATGATGTGGAGCGATTTGCTTGTGGCCACCCCGTATAAGGGATTAAGGCATCTGGTAATAGATAATAGATAGAGAAATAAATAGATATACAGTAATCCCTGTACTTTCCGGACTCCCTACTTACTGGACATTGTCGGCCTGGACCTTTGGAACCCAAAAATGGCCCCCCCAAAAAAAATTCCCCCCAAATCCTAATTTTTTCCCACCCGTAATTTGAAATTGTTGAGCACTGCGCGGCACCAAACAGCTGTTTACACCACGGCCCCTTCACCCCTTCCATCCTCCCCCCTCTCCCCTCCCCAGTCACGGTTGCCATTTTGTATTTTTCATTGCCAAATGTGGGCCAATTTGGTACTGAAAAGTTCATTTAGTAGTGAATCAGCATGATCCATTACCAGACAGATTTTTCACATGTATGAAGATATAGAGAATGGAGACAGTGGACTGTCTGCGTTCTTTGATTAACCCCTTCTTTACCGAATTTCTGTAATGTGTAGCCCTGTACTCAAAATGAAATTTCGGCAGCTGAACCAAATACGTTCATGAGGACTAGAGTACTCATGATCATTATAGAGGCCCATTGGGCTTCCTCTTCCTCGGTTTGGGTCCTTTGTGATCTCATGTGTGATGACATATGGCAGCTCTGTCACTGATGCCACACTCCCCTGTCATGCCCCTGCCATTGGACATAGTTTTATGAAAATGACTCAGATATGTTGTATAGGTCATTGTACCCTGTATATTCTGAATTTGGTATATATAATGCCTTATAACACGTGATATAGCCAGATAATGCTTCTTGGTAAGGGAACTCTCGCTAGCTTAACAACAGTGGTGGTACCACTGGAAGGTGTGTGGGAGCATACCGTAGTGTTTTTCAAGCAGCCACATGTGTCAGTACTTTTGGATTTGATTCAGTGCCATGTCGTCCTACAAAAATGAATCTGACTTGGATAGTGACTTAGAAGTGTCTTATGATAACGAAACACAATCTGACATAACTGTGAACAACTCTGATGAGGAGTACATGCCCAAGAATGATGGTGAAGTGAGTGATAGTAGTGGGGAAAGTGATACTGATTCTGGTATCAGTTTTGCCTTGAAGCACATCACCCCACCCCCCACCTACTTTTGACCTGCCTGCCTCCTACCTCATTCTTCATGGATCTTCTTCGTACTTACAAAGTGAATAATACAATCATTATTCTCCTCCCAATTCATTGATTTATATCTGTATCTACTATATTTATCTGTATATTGTATGTTGACTAAATCGGTTGGATAGACATATAATACAGTATTGTCAAGTAATACAGTAATCCCCGTACTATCCAGACGTCCACTTTCCGGACATCCCCACTTACTGGATAATTTGGTCCTGGGATCCAATATTCCCGAAATGGGCCAAAAATTGTAAAAAATTAGAAAAAACTACGACTTTTTTCCCCCTGTAATTTGAACTCGGAGCGTGCAACACGGACCAGCTGTGATTTGGTGCATTTTGCTCTCAGTATATTCAGTTCTTATTTCAATTGAACCCCTGTCCTGTAACCACTCTAACCACTTCTTCCTGTTTTCCTCCACTGCTTTCTTAACCTCTTCATCGCATCATGCCGTACCTTTCTTCTTTGTTGTTACGCTTTCCACACCACTTACCGCTTTAACATTTCAAACTAAGCAAGCCCTATATGCATTCCACAGGCTGTCCGGATCCATTTCTTTCCAGTTGACTGTTGCCAACTCCTCCCCTGCTTTGGTCTTGTATTTTCATTCATTCATTTATTCATTGCCAGACGCCATGTATCCCAAACGGGGTGGCCAAGGGCTTAGAGTTAATTGTTTTACAGGGAGGGGCACTAATCCTCCACCAACCCCACTTGACACGTAGGGATGCCAACAGCATCTGGTGTTCCCAGGCGGTCACCCATCCAAGTACTAACCAGACCCAACATTGCTTTCATCTGCCATTTCTTTGATCCTCAGCTTCTGAACTTTCAGTCTTTCTCCCAGACTGCTCCCCCGTCTCCTAGTCCACCTCATTCCTCTCAGCGTGATCATGCATACCATAATCATATGATCTGACAGACCTCAAATACAACACAAGAGTGTTATACAGTATTTAGATATTTACCAGACATTATTAGGTAATAATATCTGTAGTTCCTTGTTTAACTACAGCTGGGCTACCACACAGAACATTCCGAATTACACTAAACATTAGCAGAGCTTTTAATGCCATCCCCACCACAGCCTCAGAAACATGCAGAATAACACAAAAAGATGGCTGGTAAACTATTTAGTAGGCAGATGCACATATGTAACATTTACCGGTCAGTAACTGAACACCAGAAACTTTACAAACGGCATCTCTCAAGGATATGTTTTGTCCCCTACACTCTGTAATCTATGCATGTACGACACACCCACATTCTACACACCACAAATACACAGAGCTTCCAATGCAGACAGCATAACAAATGTACACACCAAAACACAATCACAGCCACGCACATCCTCCAATATTACCTCAACACATTACATGAATGGTTCACCACAAACAGAGTCACAATAGCTCCAGCCAAATCTACAGTGACTTTTCTCACAAACTGGACAGCAAAACATAGTCCCATTCCACAGCTCACCATAAACAACACTCCCCCCCCCCTCCACCCACCTACCCACACACACACGGGGATGGAAAATATTATAATAAGAAAAGATCTGAATGAAGAAGAAAGAGAAGTTTTAAAATCATTAAAGGAAGGAGTAAAGGAAAAAAATGATAGGAGGACAGAGGAAGAATGTAATACTTTTTTTTGGAGAGTATTGGATATGAAAGTAAGGAAGTGGTATTTAAGGAAATAGAAGTGAAGGAAACTAAGGGGGATGGCTGTGAAAGATCAGAAGTTGAGGAAGTGGTACGGACAGAGAGTAGGAGAGAAGAGGGTATTAAAAACATCAAAAATAATTTGAAGGTGATATATACTAATGTTGATGGTTTCATATCGACAAGGATTGAAATTAACGATTTCTTGAGAGAACATGAACCTGATGTCATGTGCTTTGTAGAGACCAAATTAAGAGAAGATATTGATGTTCATTTGGGAGATGGTAAATACAAACTGTGGAGAAAAGACAGAAAAGAAAAAAAGGGAGGAGGAGTGATGATAGCAGTGAAGAACAACATAAATGTAGATACTGTGGAAATGGGAGAAGGCAGGGCTGAAGTGATATATATGAAATTAGAAACTGGAGAGAATGTTAAGAGAGATATGGGGGTAGTGTATGTTCTCCCAAAGACGAGAGCATTGAAGGATGACGAATACCATGAGATGTTGTCAGATATGGCTAGCTATTTGCAAAAAATAATTGAGAAAAGCAATAATATAATTTTGGTGGGTGACTTTAACTGTAAAGAGGTGAACTGGGAGGAATGGTACTCGGGAGGCGGCGAGGATTCATGGGGCACTATGTTATTAAATATAATAATGAATAATGTGATGACGCAATGGGTCAAAGAAGAGACACGGTTTCAAGGTGAGGACACACCAGCAAGGTTAGATTTACTGTTCACCAAAGAACCCGATGTAATAGAATCATTGAAATATCTCTGTCCTTTAGGAAAAAGTGATCACGTGGTCATTGAGTTCCAGATGTTAATAGGGAACGTCGAGCCAAGAGACGAGCTTCATAGACAGGGAAGATACAACTTTGGGAAAGCAGATTTTACAGGATTGAGAAACTTTTTTGAAAATGCAGATTGGAGAAAATTCTGAGAAACAAGAGAGATACAGAGGAAGTGGGATATCTTTCTAGACCTCTATAATTTGGGAGTAGAAAAATTTGTACCAAGAGTAAGAGGGAAGGAAAACAGGAAAAAGGAGTGGTTTAATAAAAGGTGTATGATAGCAAAAAAAAGAGAGAGATAAGGCGTGGAACACTTGGAGAAAGAGAGGTAACAACAGAACAAAGGAAGAATATAAAAGAACAAGAAATGAATACCCAAGAATACGTAGAGAAGAAGAAAAGAATTTTGAAAAATGTATAATAGACAAATGCAAGGATGAACCCAAACTGTTTTATAGATTTGTTAATGGCAAACTGAAACAAAAGGAAGGAATCACCAAATTGAAAGTAGAAGGAGAGGTCTTTAAGGATGCGGCAATGCAAGCAGAAATAATAAACAAACGTTTCCAGTCAGTTTTCACTAAAGAAAAGGAACTTGTCGAAAGGGAGGGAGTGATTAGAAATGTTCCAGTGATAAAAGATATAAAAGTGGAGGTACAGGAAGTGTATAAATTACTGGAAACTCAAGATGTAAGGAAAGCCCCAGGACCTGATAGAATTTCTAATTGGGTACTGAAGGAGTGCAGAGAACAACTGGCGGATAAAATTCACAGTTTAATCGTATGCTCACTGGAAGAGGAGAAAGTCCCACAAGAATGGAAGAGGGCGAATGTGGTACCAATTTACAAGGGAGGAAACAGGGAAGAACCCCTGAATTATAGACCAGTGTCTCTAACCAGCATGGTCGCAAAATTGTGTGAGAGAATCCTGAAAGACTGATGGATAAAATATCTGGAAGAGATGAATATTTTGGCTGAATGTCAGTTTGGATTCAGAAGTGGAAGGTCATGTGTTTCTAACTTGTTGAGCTTTTACTCAAGAGCGATTGACGTGGTACAGGAGAGAGATGGTTGGGTGGATTGTGTGTACTTAGAGAAGGCCTTTGACAAGGTACCTCATAAGAGATTAATATGGATACTAGAATATATAGGAGGACTGAATGGGAAACTTCTGGAATGGATGAGAGACTTTTTGAGAGACAGACAAATGAGGACAGTAATAAAGGATAGGATGTCTGGATGGAGTGAAGTAACAAGTAGAGTCCCTCAAGGCTCGGTGTTGGTGCCAGTAATGTTCCTGATTTACGTAAATGATATGGTAGATGGAGTGAACAGTTATGCAAGTCTGTTTGCTGATGATGTAAAGATCTTGAGGAAGGTAGAGGTCGAGGAGGATTGTAAAATACTGCAGGAGGATTTGGATAGGATACACAATTGGAGCCGGACGTGGGAAATGAAATTTAATGTAAAGAAATGTAAAATATTGGAAATGGATAAAAGTACCAGGAGGCCATCACTGAATTATTTGTTGGGTAATGAATTAATCACAAAAATGAGAGAAGAGAAAGATTTGGGAGTGCTGGTCCAAGATAGTTTGTCACCAGAAAAGCACATTAACAAGATAGTTGGAGAGACTTATAAACTCTTGACTAACATAAGGGTAGCATTTCGTTATATGGATGAGGAGATGATGAAAAAATTGATAGTGGCCATGATCCGCCCCAGGTTAGAATATGCAGCGGTAGTGTGGTCCCCACACAAAAAGAAAGATATAAACAAGATTGAGAGAATACAAAGAACAGCAACCAAGATGGTCCCCAGTCTGACAGACCTGTCATACAGAGAGAGGCTGGAAAAACTGGATTTGCCTTCCTTAGAGGAAAGGAGAAAAAGGGGAGACATGATTGCAGTGTTCAGGACCATGGTGGGAGTAGATAAAATTGACAAAGAAGATCTGTTTGTATGAGATAAGAGAGCAACAAGAGGACACGGAATGAAATTGAAAAAGTCAAGCTGCTTGAAGGATATCAAGAAATATAGCTTTCCTTACAGAAGTATGGACTTATGGAATAGCCTGGACAAAGAGATCATCCAGTCTAAAAACTTAAACGAGTTTAAAGCTAAATTTGACATTGAGAAACAGCGACGGAAACCCATGAGCATAGTACATTCCGTGCATATCACAATTAGGTATATTAGGTAAATACTTAAATATTTGGAACGACTTAGACAAAGAGGTGGTGCATGAGAAAAACATTCATGTGTGTAAAGGTAGACTTGATAAATGTGGATATGGAGACAGGACAACACGAGCATTGCTCAATTCCTGTATACTACAAATAGGTAAATACAAATAGGTAAATGCACACACACACACACAGTCCTTGATGTAACATACATCAGTGTCCTTTAAACAACACATCACAAGCATTAAAAATAAATTAACACCAAGACTCAACACCCTAAGGTCACTTGCCTGTACAGCATTCAAACACAACAAAGAAACCACCACTGCAGTATACAAACAATATATATGTTCAGTGATGAATTATGCAAGCCCTGCTTGGGCTTCTAACCTCACCAGAACACACTGCAATATCCTACAGAACATACAGAACAAGGCCCTACAAATGATCACGGGCTGCACAGCTGCTACACCTAATGACCACCAACACCAAGAAACCAAATTCTGCAAAGTCAAGATCATCTGGACATGAGATGCACACAGATTGTTACAGCAGCCTCCAAAAACCCACACCATCCACAACACTACATTGCAACACATCCACACACACCAAGGAACATCAAAACAACACTCAGCACATGATACCATACACAAATAATGTCATCTCTACCTCCCCCTCCCTTGCCCACCTCAAACCAGTTTCTAGAAGCATATCTATGCTTAGATCTCTCGCCATTCCATTCACTCACACAAAGACAACACACAACTGGATGCACAGCCTCCTGATATCCACCTTTCTGAATCCGACCTCCCTCATGAGGACAGGGTCCACCTGGCCAGGCTGAGATTTGGGTATCATCCAGGCCTCGTGAGTTATCAGAAGAGGCTGAATGACCCCATCGCTGATGCCTGTCCAGGATGTAACACAGCACCCCATACTATTAAGCACATTTTGGAAGACTGCATTGCACATAATCGCCTGTGCCAACAACACAACATACACTCCTTGAGAGCTGTGTGGGAAAGCCCGGTCTTGGCCGTGGCCTTCCTTAGGGACTCGGCGGTTTGGTCAGACTGCTGAGGTTACAACTACTACTACTAGTACTCGTACTACTTAAAGAACATTTATCTTTTCTCAGGCTGACATCTGGTCACTAGGATGCACAGTTGTTGAGATGGCTACAGGAAAGCCTCCCTTCATTGAGCTTGGGTCTCCAGAAGCTGCAATGTTCAAAGTAAGTGCATGTTGACCTGCTTCAGAAAACTATTAGAAAAATAATACGCCATCTGAATGTTGGCTGATTATTTTCCACCCTGTTCTACCTGTTTGGGGGCACCATTAAGAAGAGGTGTCAAACCACTTTTGAATGACCGATAAATGATGACAAAGACTTTGAGAGTCAGAGAGCTGAATAGAGTGCATATTCTTTCTTGTCTCCAGTTTTGTTATCATATGAGGCTTAAAGACATTCCTTGAGGTCATCATTGTTTCCTCTTAGGGTGTCCTCACTGAGTAAAGGGAGAGTTTGGGTCAAAAAAACATTTTCTTTTATTCTGAGAGATGTGGAGACACCAGACACTTTCCAACCTTGCCTATGTTGGTCACATTAATTACTGTACAAGGGCATAGAAAACAGTTCCTTCAGTATTGTGGTATCATATAACTATACTTGTTGAGGTTCCTTTCAAATACCAGGAATTAAAAAAAAAAATCTGCTGACCTTAAAATCCTTTGGAAAAGTTTTTCTGCCTGTACAGCATTTCAGTGTTATGAAACACCCAAACCTCAGCTTTCTATTGAAGGCTCAGGATGAGTCTCCTAGACCACCATATAGCATTATATGATGGTTGGAAAGGGTTTACATCTCCATGTGTCACTGTGAGTAATAATTTACACACACACACACACACACACACACACACACACACACACACACACACACACACACACACACACACACACACACACACACACACACACACACACAGTGTTTTATTGAAGACAGTGTTTTATTGGAGAGTCATGGATCAGAAATTAAGGAAGTGGTACTGGCAGAGAGAAGGAGAAAAGAAGGTATGAAAAACATGAAAAAGAATTGGAAGGTGGCATATACTGATGTCGATGGTTTAATATCGGCAATGATAGAAATCAATGATTTTTTTTAGGGTACATGAACTTGATGTTGTGTGCTTTGTAGAGACCAAATTAAGAGAAGATATTGATGTTTATATGGGAGATGGTAAATACAAACTGTGGAGAAAAGACAGAAAAGAAAAAACGGGAGGAGGGGTGATGATAGCCGTGAAGAACAACATAATTGTAGATACCGTGGAAATGGGAGAAGGCAGGGCCGAAGTGATAAATATGAAATTAGAAACTGGAGAGAATAGTAAGAGAGATATGGCAGTGGTGTATGTTCCCCCCAAGACAAGAGCATGGAGTGATGATAAATACCAGGAAATGTTGTCAGACATGGCTAGCTATTTACAGAAAATGATTGAGAAAAGTAACAATATAATTTTAATGGGTGACTTCAATTGTAAAGAGGTGAACTGGGAGGAATGGTACTCAGGAGGCTGCAAAGATTCATGGGGCACTACATTATTAAATGTAACAATGAACAATGTTATGATGCAATGGGTCAAAGAAGAGACATGGTTCCGAGGAGAGGACACACCAGCAAGACTAGACTTACTATTTACCAAAGAACCCGATGTAGTAGAATCCTTGGATTATCTGTGTCCTATTGGAAAAAGTGATCATGTGGTCTTTGAGTTCCAGTTGATAACAGGGAACGTGGAGCCAAGAGACGAGCTTTATGGGCAGGGAAGATACAACTTTGGGAAAGCAAACTTTACAGGATTGAGAAAATTTTCTGAAAATTCAGAGAAACAAGAGAGATACAGAGGAAGTGGGATATTTTTCTAGGCTTCTGTAATTCGGGAGTGGAAAAATTTGTCAAGAGTAAGGGGGAAAGAAAACAGAAAAAAGAAGTGGTTTAATAGAAGGTGTATGATAGCAGAAAAAGAGAGAGATAAGGCGTGGAACAATTGAAGAAAGAAAGGTAACAATAGAACAAAGGAAGAGTATAAATGAACTAGAAATGATTACACAAAAATACGTGGAGACGAAGAAAGGAATTTCGAAGAAGGTATAATAGACAAATGTAATGATGAACCCAAACTGTTTTATAGATTTGTCAATGGCAAACTGAAACAAAAAGAAGGAATCACCAAACTGAAAGTAAAAGGAGAGGTCTATAAAGATGTGGCAATGCAAGCAGAAATAGTGAACAAATGTTTCCAGTCAGTTTTCACTAATGAAAGTGAGTTTGTGGAAGGGGAGGGAACGACTAGAAATGTAGTGATAAAAGATATAAAAGTGGAAGTACAGGAAGTGCATAAATTACTGGAAACTCAAGATGTAAGGAAAGCCCCTGGACCAGATGGAATTTCTAATTGGGTACTGAAGGAATGCAGAACACAACTGGCGGATAAGATTCACAGTTTAATTGTGTGTTTGCTGGAAGAGGGGAAAGTGCCTCAAGAATGGAAGAGGACAAATGTGGTACCAATTTATAAGGGAGGAAACAGGGAAGAACCCCTGAATTTATAGACCTGTGTCCCAAACCAGCATGGTCGCAAAATTGTGCGAAAGAATTCTGAAAGATAGATGGGTAAAATATCTGGAAGAGATGAATATTTTGGCTGAATGTCAGTTTGGATTTTGAAGTGGAAGGTCATGTGTGTCCAACTTGCTGAGTTTTTACTCGAGCGATTGACGTGCTACAGGAGAGAGATGGTTGGGTGGATTGTGTGTACTGTATTTAGATTTGGAGAAGGCCTTCAGCAAGGTACCCCATACAAGACTAATGTGGAAACTAGAGCATATAGGAGGACTGAAGGGGATCCTCCTGGAATGGATGAGAGACAAACAAATGAGTACAGTAATAAAGAATAGGATGTCTGGATGGAGGGAAGTAACAAGTGGAGTCCCACAGGGCTCGGTGTTGATGCCAGTAATGTTCCTGATTTATGTAAATGATATGGTAGATGGAGTGAACAGTTATGCAAGTCTGTTTGCTGATGATGCAAAGATCATGAGGAAGGAAGAGGTTGAGGAGGATTGTAAAATGCTGCAGGAGGATCTGGATAGGATACACGATTGGAGCCGGATGTGGGAAATGAAACTTAATGCAAAGAAATGTAAAATATTGGAAATGGTTAAAAGTACCAAGAGGCCATCATTGAATTATTTGATGGGTAATGAACCAATCACAAAAGCAAGAGATGAGAAAGGCTTGGGAGTGCTGGTCCAGGATAGTTTGTCACCTGAAAAACACATAAACAAGGCAGTTAGAGACGTATAAACTCTTGACTAATATAAGAGTTTCTTTTCATTATATGGATGAGGAGATGGTGAAAAAACTGATAGTGGCCATGATTCGCCCCAGGTTAGAATATGCAGCAGTAGTGTGGTCCCCACACAAAAAGAAAGATATAAACAAGATTCAGAGAATACAAAGAACAGCAACCAAAATGGTCCCCAGTCTGGCAGATCTGTCTTATAGGGAGAGGTTGGAAAAGCTGGATTTGCCTTCCTTAGAAGAAAGGAGAAAGAGAGGAAACATGATTGCAGTGTTCAGGACCATGATGGGAGTAAATAAAATTGACAAAGAAGATCTGTTTTTATGGGATAAAAGAGTAACAAAAGGACACGGAATGAAACTCAAGAAACCAAGCTGCTTGAAGGATATCAAGAAATATAGTTTTCCTTATAGATGTATAGATCTGTGGAATAGTCTGGACAAAGAGATCATCCAGTCTAAAAACTTAAACGAGTTTAAAGTTAAATTTGACTTACTGAGAAACAGAGACGAGACCCCACGAGCGTAGCTCATTTCCTGTATATCACAATTAAATAAATACACACACACACACACACACACATGTATTATTTATATTAAGGGATAACACTGGTAAATACCCGTATTGTGTGATCATATGCATTCTGAACTATGTTGTGATAGATTATGAAGTGTGACAAAGCCTCTTACGTTCCCAGGGAACTGATGTTAATTGTTTGTACTTAATATCCTTTTTATTCAAAGTGGTGTGGATGTGGATGTAATAGGAAGCATTATGAGGAACACACCGAGGTGGTTTGGCCATGTAGAGAGGATGGAGGGTGAAAGACTGATGAAGAGAGTGTTTGTGAGTGATGTGGAGGGGGGAAGAGGGAGGGGGAGTCCGAGGATGAGATGGAGGGATGGGGTGGAGAGGTATATGAGAGAGGGGGATGTAAGTTGGGAGCAGGGCAGTGAAATGGCGGGGGACAGGGCGACGTGGAGGCGTTTTGTTTGTGGCCACCCCAAATGGGATTGAGGTGTCTGGCAATAGATAGATAGATAGACTGAAAGTAACAAATTCCAAATATATGAATATTAAGCCCATCTGTATTTGTACATCATTGTGTACTTATGCCTCTTTGAAGTTTGTATAGTTATATATATATATATATATATACATAGATGCATATCTATCTATCTATCTGTCTGTCTGTTATCTATCCATCTATCTTTCTATCAGTCTATCCATCTATCTGTTTGTCTATATATATATACATATATATACAGTAAATCCTCGTTTTTTGCTGCTTGGATGTTCCGCTAAAACCGCGCGAAACGTGAAATGTTGAAGTGTGAAGTTAAGAATCAGTGGGAAAAATAGAGGAGCATTCCAGTGGGACATGTACCTGCCTTATCAAATAGTACTATAACACCAAACAGGCCCTACCCAAAATCAAATGAAGAGTGTTTACTAGTGCTAAAACAGCATAACACAATAAACATGTTGCTGAAAAGACATTAAAACTGTTATAAAGAGCTGCAACACCAAAAATCTTCACCGGAAATAAAATGAAAGCTGGCTTGAGTGGCAAGTGAAGGTGTGTTGAGGGTGGATGGGATAGGAAAAACTGCCACTTTTCACCAGATTATTTAATTTTCGACATCAAAGTCAGGTAACTAAACCCTGATCATTTTATGTGCCTTTGTCAGTAAAAGGAAGGGAGAAATTATAACATTATTTCACTCACTGCTGCAAGGAAGAGAGGCTGTAATATAGTCAAATAGAATAAAAAATTGGTGGGCTGAGTCTACCATCTCTGTATTGGGATGGTTATTAGTCTTTTCTTCCTTAAATGTCGATAAGTTTATTTTACATCCACTGCAGGTATTTGTCCATCAAAACAAAAATAAATAGTGTTACGAGAAACATGTAACGATTCTGTTAAGAAATAGTAGCACGACACGGCTAAAGATCACAAACAATAACAAACTCACACGTGTCTACTGCTCAGCTGGACCTGCTATGTATTCACGACGTGGCTGAACCTCATACGATCATCAACAGTAACAAACTCACGTGTGTCTACTGCCGCACTGGACCTGCTCTAAAAAGATCATGGAAAAGTATTGCATAGAAAAATAGACAGTGCCTAGACTGAGCATCAGCACTCATCTTCTGCTGAGTGTCTGCTGCCGGCTGGGAGGATCGAATTGTGGGGAAAATCACGAATTGTGAGACAACTCGGAGACTTTTTTCTTGTGCGAAAAACGAGGTGTCGAAGTAAAATGTGTCCAAATACGAGGACTTACTATATATATATATATGTACCTAGGAGGAAAATATGGAAGCTGAAAAACCAAGTAGTAAGGGATGCCTTCTATAGCGAGTTGAGGAGAGTGGTGGCTGAACAGGGAGCTGTAGACAGAGGCGTTAATGAACAGTACAGAACCCTCAAGAACAATTTCTTGAGAGTTACTGATGTAACATGCGGCTGGACAAGAGGACCACCAAGACATAAAATAACTTGGTGGTGGGATGAGGGTGTAGAAGCTGCAATTAAGGAGAAAAGAAGGCTTTTCTGGGAATGGAAGAAGGGTGGTAGCAAAGAGGAATATTTGGCTGCCAAGCGTAGGACTAGAAGAAAGGTATACAGGGCAAAGTCTGAGTCACAGAGACAATTACTTGATAACCTAAATCATGGGGAAAGGAAAAATATATTTAGGGTGGCAGGTCGGGTGAAGAGGGATAATCGGGATAACATAGGTGAGCAGTGTGTGAAGAATGATGAAGGAAGGGTAGTGGTGAACAGTGAGGATATTTAAGATGCATGGAGAGAGCATTATAACCGGTTGTTGAATGAGGAGTTTGACTGGGACAGGGAAGGTTTGGAGCCAGCAGATCCAGTGTCTGGCCCTTGGCCTTTGATTGATACTGCTACTGTGAGTGAGGCAATAGGCAGGATGAGGGTGGGGAAGGCAGCAGGTGTGTCTGGGTTGACTGCCGAAATCCTAATGGCCTCAGGCGATATAGGGGTGAGTTTAGTCACTGACCTGATAAATAGGATTATTTATGAGTGTGTTGTCCCAGATGATTGGCTGAAGAGTGTAATTGTAAATGTGTATAAAGGGAAGGGTGATGCCCTGGAAAGAGGAAATTATAGAGGTATAAAGCTTTTAGATCAGATAATGAAGGTAATGGAGAGAGTTTTAGAAGGTATGATAAGAGAGAGAGTGAATATTGATGAGATGCAGTTTGGGTTTATGCCAGGTAGGGGGACCACTGATGCCATATTCATTGTTCGACAGCTTCAGGAAAAATATATTGGTAGGAGAAGGGATCTTTATTTTGTTTTTGTTGATTTGGAAAAGGCCTTTGACAGAGTCCCTAGAGAGGTGGTGAAGTGGGCAATGAGAAAGCTTGGCTTGGAGGAGTGGCTGGTTAGGGTGGTTATGGCCATGTATGTGGGTGCTCACACCCAGGTGAGAGTGAATGGAGATTTGAGTGATGAGTTTTCCATGAATGTCGGTGTGCATCAGGGGTCAGTCTTGAGTCCCATGTTGTTTATCATGGTACTTGAAGTCCTTTCACGTGACTTTAGAAACGGACTCCCATGGGAGTTGTTGTATGCTGATGATTCGGTGTTGATTGCAGAGAATGAAAGGGAGGCGGAGGAAAGGTTTACGAAGTGGAGGGATGGTATGGGGCAAAAGGGTTTAAGGATAAATGCAGATAAAACAAAAGTGATGATATCTAGGGTTGGTGGCGGTACTGTCATAGACGATGGAGAGTGGCCATGTGCAGTTTGCCACAAGGGCGTGGGAAGTAATTCCATCTTGTGCGGTGTGTGTGGTAAATGGGTGCATAAGAGATGTAGTGGTATCAGAGGTAGACTGCGAGATAATGCTGATTTTATGTGTACGGCGTGCCAGGGTGAGCAGGTGGAGATTGTCAGACGTGAAAGGATTGAACTTGCTGGTGAATCTCTTGAGTGTGTGGAAGAGTTTTGTTATTTGGGAGACATGTTGTGTGCTGGAGGTGGGGCTGGAGCTAGCTCTGTGGCTAGGGTGAGGTTTGGTTGGAAGAAGTTCAGGGAGCTCTTGCCTCTCCTGACATTGAGAGGGCTTTCCCTACATGCTAAGGGGTCTTTGTATGCAGCATGTGTTAGGAGTGTAATGCTGTATGGCAGTGAGACCTGGGCAGTGAAGGAGGAAGATATTTGCCGGCTCAGACGTACAGAAATGACAATGATTAGGTGGATGTGCAGTGCGTCCCTGCGTCCAAGGCCTGGAGGGGCTGGGTTTACAATGGAAGAGTTGAGAGGTAGGATGGGACTGGAGTGTATTGGTGTTGTGATGAGGACAGGTAGATTGAGGTGGTTTGGACATGTGGAGAGGATGGGGGATGATAATTGGGTGGGGAAGGTGAGAGGTGTTAATATTGGGGGTGCGGTTATGATGGGTAGACCGAGAAAGACATGGGACGAGGTCATTAAATGTGACCTTCGGGTTAAGGGACTGAACAGGGAGGCTGCAATGGATCGTGCAGCATGGAGAGCCACCATTAGGTGACCAAGGCCGACACATGGAAGTACGTTGGAACCTTTATAAACGAAACGATATATATATATATCTTCATCATCATCATCATTATCATCATGAGCCATTTGAGTATCCACTGCAGGAGTGGCCTATCCCAACCGAAGTAGGGACGATACAGCCAATTAATCTCTACCAAGTGGCTTAGGCTGTCTAGTAGAGATTGTATGTAGGGTGAGAAGTGCTTGTAAGTGTGATTGTAGTGTTGTAGTGGCTTTGGATGTGCATGTAGTTTGTGAACCAAGTGTAATCAGCCAGCGCAAGCCGAATGGGTGCAAACATATTTTACAGTATGTAACACTTGTTCAACCACAGCACCCCTTGTGTCCACCAATGCAGTACATGACCGGGAGAACACTTCCAAAGTTTAGTATACAGTGCTCGTCAGAAATATCAAGCTTCCTGCGTCCCTCCTACGAAACAAACCTTTCAACATTGAAAAAACATATAAATAATGCATTTTATTTACCTTTAGTGCATTTTAGGGTATCCTTTACGCTTCTTCACAGACCTGAGACGTCTTGGAGTGAAAGGGCGCGGTTCCTCAGGTGCTGGAGGGGTATTTTGTCCCAGGAGTCACGAATGGCGGCTTCCAGCTTAGGCAGAGAGCTCACGTTCTTCACTTGGAGATTCTTTACGAGGTCCCAGAGTTTTCAATCGGGTTGAGGTCTGGGCTATTTCCTGGCCAGTCTTTCATAAATGATACCTCGCAGTCACGAAGCCAATTGGTGACCGATTTGGCCTTGTGAGCAGGTGCACCGTCCTGCTGAAACACTCGTGCAGCTGTTAGCTCGAAGGAGTCTGGTAAATGATCACACAGAAGCTTCAGGTAAACATCCTGATTCACTCTGCAGTTCTTGGGAAGCACAACAAGCTTCCCCAAACCTTGACCAGAAAACAACTTCATATCATGAGTGAATCAGGATGTGCGCACAGACACCTCACCAAACACTTCCGGGTTGCTCTCCTTTATTTTCCTTGCACTCACATGAGGATTAGACTCCATTGCACGTTTTAAAACATTAACAGACCTTGGAGAAGTTTTCGTAGGCCTACCAAACCGCGGTTTCTTTGTGGGAACGTCACCACTGTTTTTCACTCGAAACCGCGCGCACCACCTACTCACTGTTGATCGAGCCACACCAACCAGTTCACTAATTTCCTTTGGTTTTTTGGCCTGCCTCCTTTAGAGCAATGATCTGGGATATGATTTCACTCGATAGTTCACGGGTAGGTGCCATAACAAAGTGGCAAAAGCCAAAACACTGCGGGACACTCGGTAAAAAAGGGTGCAAAAAGAGAGGGAGACGCGACGGAGTTCCTCTCTCTCAGGCAGCCCGTGGGCAACTGAGGCGGGAACCAACCAGCACATCAGAAGGCCTCAGGCTACCGTGACGTCATGCTAGCACCGCAAACTTGTGGCTCAGTTTTTACTACCAAAAATGGGTGATTCTTTTTTGGCCATAAGTATTGCGCACCCGGCGGTAGGTGCTCGATAATTTTGACGAGCACTGTGTATATATACTGTATATATATATATATATATATATATATATCATCATCATCATCATCATCATCATCATCATCATCATCCAATCCTATGTCGCCCCACAGAGTAGCGTAGGAACCCGGGGCTAGGCAAGTTGGTCCTGACATTTAAGATGAGAGTGACCAGCCTCACTCATCCCTGAGTGGCATTACATGAGCAATCAACCCCAACCATCCCTTGGATATAAACCTTCACCGGCTCAATCCGATTGGACTGCAATAATTACCCACTATACCACCAGGCGCCAAAATTTGGTTGTATGGTTACCACCCAGCGTAGTAAATGGTTTATATACATATACAGTAATCCCTTCACTTTCTAATGTAAATGAGCCAAAAGTATGTCCGGAAAGTGGTCCCGTGTGGAAAGTGGGCCCCAGCCTCCTGGACTTGTACTTATGGACCCTAACCTACCCTGACTTAGAAGAACACCTATACAACTCCCTCTGGACATGCATAGCACCTATTTAAGACCCAAGTCACACCAATAAGGGACATAAAAGACTGAAATAAATACAAAATAACCAGAGAATGAGGTTTAGAGATGAGTTTATACAATATTAAACATTCTGGGTACTTACAACAAGTCCCTGGCTCCTGGACTGGTACTGATGGACTCTAACCTAGCCTAATTCAGAAAAACACCTCCCTACTGCACATGCATAGCACCGAAGACCCTGTTCACACCAATAAGAGACATAAAAGAGTGAAATGAGATTTTAGAGGTAAGTATGAAAAATACAGTACAATATGAAACATTCTGGGTACTTACAACAAGTCCCTGGCCATCTCGATGAATAACCTGCCTCCTCTCAGACTCTGACAGTAAAAAGGAGTACCTGAAGCACCTGCAGTACACTGTACATGAAATCTTGCACTGAACTTAGTTTTTGCACTCCTAATTCCGTTCTCTTAACACTGCGCACTCTAGTCTTACTTGCGCTCCATTGCACCTTAACCCCTTAACCACGAGGTGTCACTTTTGTGACGCTTGGGAGCAAGGGATCATACCACGGGGCGTCACTTTTGTGATTCTGTGGTATTTTGAATTCGCCCGGGCTTTCAAGTGGTGGCTTGTATCATCTATCAGTACTGCCAATGTCCAACACTAGTCAGCACTCCTAATCTCATATGTACTCCCATCTATTGTTGACAATTTAGCCATTTCTCCCTGTTCTTGACTCCCCTCCTTACCTCCCCTCCATTACCCTCTCCTCTCGCCTGCCCGGCCGTGCTACGCTAAGTAAATCTTCCCTGGAATTTTCCACTGATTTCATCCATTGAAATAATCCCGATGCCCTATTCTTATACCAAATAATATATACCAAAAAGAAATAAGGTAAGTGAGAGTGCCATACACCTGGAATTGGCTAATTATCACCTGACAACACCTCACGTGCACTCGTTCGCTAATGTTCGCTGTTTATTTCCCCTTGAAATATGCCGTATAATCTATTCTTGTAATAAAAATATAAATAAGAAAGGAAGGGAGAAACCTAAGTGATATTTACATTCACCTGGAACTACCTAATTATTGCAGGCCACCACACTGTATTCTACACTAAGCAAATCTTCCCTGGAATTTTCCACTGATTTCATCCATTGAAATAAGCCCTATGCCCTATTCTTATACCAAATAATATATACCAAAAAGAAATAAGGTAAGTGATAGTGCCATACACCTGGAATTGGCTAATTATCACCTGACAACACCTCATGTGCACTCATTCGCTAATTTTTGCTGTTTATTTCCCCTTGAAATATGCCGTATAATCTATTCTCGTAATAAACATATATATAAGGAGGGAAGGGAGAAGCCTAAGTGATATTTACATTCACCTGGAACTAAATAATTTATAATGCATTGTCTAGATTTCCTGCCAATCATTTCATAGCTATATATTAGCAGCTCTCTCGAGGCTGACGTTGGCAGTAATTCATTCTCCCCGGCCCAGCAGTATCAGTTTACTGTCGTCTTTCAAGGTGACAGTACATCGGATTCGCTCCTGCTAACTTCCGCTGCTTTTTAGCCCCATGCAAAGGGCCCTGTGACCTCTACCCGCTACTAAACCTCGTGTGGAAAGAGGTAAAGGGCTGACAATTGATAGATCGTGACTACGATCTTTCTGGTGAGTAAAACAGTGCAAGTGGAATTGTAAATAATGTGTAAATAATGTGTAAACAGCAAGTGAAAGCAGTGAATGTACAGTAAATATAAGTGAACAGTGGAAAATAGTTTTATAAGTTACTTCAAGTGACAGTGCGTAACACAGTGTAGTGGATGTTGGAGTGGCCCTGGTGAGAGAGGTAGTGTTTGGAAACTCCCTGTACTGTTGTTTGCAGATGATACTGTGTTGTTGAGTGAGGACGAAGGGGAGCTGCAAGGCTTGGTGGATGAGTTTGAGAGAGTGTGTAAGAAACGGAATCTAAGGGTGAATGTAGGGAAGGGTAAAGTGATGGTCTTTGAGAGAGGTGAAGTCAGTGAATGTACAGCGAGGTTGGATGGTGAGGAATTGGAAAATGTGAGTACGTTTAAGTACTTGGGTAGTGTGATGAGTAAGGATGGAGGTTTGGAGGGTGAAGTGCTTGAAAGAGTACAGCAGGGAAGAAAGGTTGCTGGTTCTTTGAAAGCAGTGATAAGAAACAGGGAAGTGAGCATGGAAGTGAAAAAGTTACTACATGACAGTATTGTGATACCAACTCTAACGTATGGAAGTGAAGCTTGGACGTTGTTGGAAGGACACAAGTCGAGAGTGAGAGCAGTGGAAATGAGTTATTTAAGAGGAGCCTGTGGAGTCACATGGAGAGACAGGCTGACGAATGAGGATATAAAGGAGCGTTGTGGTGTTGATGTGGATGTGATAGGAAGCGTTATGAGGAACACACTGAGGTGGTTTGGCCATGTGGAGAGGATGGAGGGTGAAAGACTGATGAAAAGAGTGTATGTGAGTGAGGTGGAGGGGGAAAGAGGGAGGGGGAGGCCAAGGATGAGATGGAGAGATAGGGTGGAGAGGTATATGAGAGAGAGGGGTTTGAGTTGGGAGCAGGAGAGTGAAATGGCGGGGGACAGGGCGACGTTGAGGCGATTTGTTTGTGGCCACCCCAAACGGGATTGAGGCGTCTGGCAATAGATAGATAGATAAATAATGTAAATAAAATAGAGAACATAAATAGAAATGTAAATGAGTAGTATTATAAGAATACGAGTATATATACTAGGAGTAATGAAAGTGAAAGTTTCACTCTAGCATGTATGAATACTATGAGTTATGAGAGTGAAGGTGAAAGTGACATTCACTCTCAACGCTTGTATACAGGACGAGAAAGTGAATGCTATGTATTTTACTGAAAGAGAAATTGAACCCCTACAGTGACAATAAACTACTATTACTGAAAGAAACTTATGGATAAAGACTGTAGATATATATAGGTGTTATATAGTAATAGAAATATAAACTGTGAGTGTTTTTATGAATAATAAATGACAGAACACCAGCGATGAACGATGTCAAGTGGGAAGGTCATACGCCCTCGTAATTTTCATTGCTTTCACAGTGTTTTTTTTTTTTTTTAGTATGGATTCCAGACTATTTGAGAATCATAGAATAGTGTTTCTAGTGATAATATCAGGCTGTGGTAATCATGTTATGGGTTGTCGGGAAGTGTAAAGTGGAGACTTCGTTACCAAACTTCAGAGGTCTCCACAAGTCCTACGGTACTCGACGAAGGCTCAGCAAACACCCCAGGAGAAAGCTGAAGGTATATGCCATAAGCATATGTTGATTTTAATATTCTAGGTCTAATAACTGATTTTTGGCAAATATTTTTAGAGAGTCTGTCGGAGGCAAATATGCCCGCGGGAGCCACAAGAAAAAGCAAAACAAGCCCACGATTAAGGGGGTAATGAAATAAGTGTTGCACTCTGCACTTAAGTCTTTGCACTCATAAATCCATTTTCTTAACATTTCGCACTCTAGTGTAATTTGCTCTCCATTGAACGTCAATAAAATCAGTGTTGCACTCTGCACGTAAGTCTTTGCACTCAGAATTCTAATTTCTTAACACTGCGCACTGTTTTTTTCACTGCACAACAGTATAATTCGTGTGTGGTCTAGTGGTGAATTCTTGCTGTTTATTCATTGTCAGAGTCTGAGAGTAGCTGATGCAGGTGGCCTAGGGGTGCGTCACTGGGACAGGGTGAAAGGACTACCCACTGCAGATGACTCTGAAGAGAGGCGCAAACTCACGTCCATTGGTGACTCCACCGTGCCTGATGTGCTGGGCTGTGGCTCGGAGGATGAGGAGCTGTCTTGGGGCGGAAATGGTGTGGAGCCAGGGCTTCGCACAGTGGTGGTCAGGGGTCTGAAAAAGCTGTCAATGGTTGATTGACGCAAGGAACGACAATTTTGGCAATTGATGATGCGCTGCCTGAAAGCGCACACTTCTTCCACAAGTCCCAAGTGCCCCATCTCCCTGTCGCAGTCCGGGTGTTCCAGGTAATCAAGAATGAGCTCTACGTGTTCCCAGAGTGCGCTCAGCTTGGGGATGGCTGGAGTAGTGTCACGCTGAGAGGAATCTGCATCATCGTCGCCGTCCTTGTCGGAATCTTCAAGTTGGGTACTGACACCTGCAACTGAAGATGTGATCTTGATATCAGGCAAGGTCTGATACCCAGGATCGCCCTCGTTGTCATCCAACTACTCACGCACTTCATCCACATCAACATCATCGCCATGCGCACGTAGACGTGCATGGAAGTCATCCACGTCAGAACCTAGGAAATTGTGCTCCACATCCATTCCAAGAAGCAGACGAGACCAACCATTTTCTAGAGTCTTGACAGGAATTTCCTTCCATGCACTGGCCCAGTTGTAAATTGCAGTCTTGATGTTGTAGAGGCTAATTTTTTCCAAAGTCCGCCGGCCTCATGTGTCTCGCCCCTCTCTGTGCTCGTCCTTGAGAACAACCATCACCTTGTCCAAAAACTTCCTTCGGTACAGCCTCTTCGTTGCCACGATCACTCCTTGGTCTGTTGGTTGGATGAGAGCAGTCGTATTAGGTGGCATGAACATGCACCTAATTCGCCCATTCTCAGCCACCAAGTCCTTGTCACACGGGTGAGAAGGTGCATTATCCAAGAGAAGGAGGGCCTTTACCTGGTCGCATGGGATTCCCAGTGTCTTTGTCTAGTAATTGATGACCTCCTTGACGAAATGGCAGTGAAACCAGTCTTTGAAGATCTGGGCAGTGAACCATGCCTTCACAGAATGGTACCAAACGACAGGAAGAACATCCATCACCCACGAAGACACCGAGGCTGCTTTGCACGGCCAACAATAACGGGCTTGAGCTGGTGCATGCCGTTAGCATTGGCACAACACAAAGTAGTTATCTGTTGCTTGCAGAGCTTGCAGCCAGGTACACGCTTCTCCGTCTTCTCGGCTAGAGTGTTCATTGGCAAAGAGCGATAGAATAAACCAGTTTCATCAGCATTGTAGACTTGACCGAGAGTGAGGCCTTCCCTGTCAATCAAGCCCTTCACTTTGTGCCGAAACTCCTCTACTCCATCCTCGTTGGCATCCAAAGTTTCGCCATGAGACATATGGTTGGTAAGACCATGTCATAACTTGAATGCGATGAGCCAACCCTCGGATGCTTTGAAGTCATGGGCATTGTGAAGCCTTGCTAACTTCTCAGCAGCAGCCTTCAGCTCCGTTCCACGCACCAGCACACGAGCAGCACATTGCTGTCGATACCAAATCAACGTGGAACGGTCGACTTCAGCATACCATGGAGTAAACATCATCTTCCTCTCCACATTGCGTTTGTTCTTCGACGAGAAGTCAGCAGTGTACTGCATGAGTTTGTTTCGGGATCTCTTGATATCAGACAAAGTAGATCGGGCCAGGTTGAATTCATGGAGGATGTGTGAGGTTGACCATTTCGCGTCCACCTTGTCCAATATCTCCCTCTTCTTCTCCAGAGTCAAAACCACTCTCTTCCTCTTCTCACGTGGTAGGGCCATCATCACACACACCAACAAGAGGCAGGAGAGCCTGCAGCAAGTAGGGCACCACCTCAAAAGCAAGCACATGGGCGGCCATGATGACGAGCGTGCACACACAACAATAGACGGGCGGTAAGTGCGGAGGATGCAGGGGTGCTCTAGCGGACGGTGGTGGAACTACACAGCAAAACACACATGGTCCGCGCCGTGCGCCAAGTTCAAATTACGAGGGGAAAAAAATCAGATTTTTTCTAATTTTTTGCTATTTTTGGGCAATTTTGGGAATATTAAATCCTGGAACCAAATTGTCCAGTACATGGGGTGTCTGGAAAGTGGTCATCCGGATAGTACAGGGATTACTGTATTTTGAAAGCCTGATGAATGGGAATAAAGAGAGCAGATCCACTGTAAATATGATTGGGGGGCTGTGCAGAGAAGGAATGCAGTGCCAAGAAACATGACATTAGCACAGGTGAAGAGCGCTGTGAAATGGCTGAAACTGGGAAAGCAGCTGGAGTTGATGAGGTGTATGCAGAAATGATTAAGTGTAGTGGAGAGAGGAGAATGAAGTACTTGTTGCAGTTATGTAAGAAGGCATGGATGAGTGAAACTGTGCCAGCAGAGTGAAAGAACGCAGTGATTGTACCCCTGTACAAAAATGAAGGTAAGAGAATTCGGTGCAAGAATTGTCATGGCATAGGTTTATTGAGTGTTGTAGGGAAGGTATATGGAAGAATTATTATAGATAAAGTAACAGAGATATCATTAGTCCTACTGAGTGATGAACAGGATTGCTTTAGGAGTGGCAGAGGATGTGTGGATCAAATATTTGCAGTCAGGCAGATAATGGAGAAGGCTTGTGAGAAGGACTATAGGGTGTTTGTGGAATTTATGGATCTTGAAAAAGCATATGACATAGTAGACAGAGAAGTATTGTTGAAGGTTTTGTGCATGTACGGTATAGATGGTATGCTGCTAGGTGCCATCAAGAGTTTTTATGATGGTAATGAGGCATGTGTAAGGATAAATGGGCATCTACGTGAATGGTTCACGATCATTGTGGGTTTGTGACAAGGTTGTGTGATGTCCCCATGGTTGTTCAATATATATACGAGTGGGGTGATGAGAGAAGTAAACACATGAGCAGTGGAGAGAGGGATGGCGTTGGTAATGAATGGTTATGGATGGAATATCTCAAATTTGTTGTATACTGCTGATGCAGTGCTACTTGCAAATACCGGACAATAACTTGGTAGACTAGTGCAGTTTTGCTGATTTCTGTGAGCATCATCCCTTGAGGGTAAATATAGAAAAGAGTAAAGTGATGGTAATCGAGAGAGAAGGTGACTCCCAGTGTGATGTTACAATGAATGGAGAGAGACTGGAATAGGTGAGAGAGTTCAAATACCTGGGTACAGTAATAGAAAAGAGAGGAAAATGTACCAAAGAAGTGGAAAGTAGAGTGACACAAGGAAGGAAAGTAACTGGTGCTATGAAGACCTAGATAAGAAACAGGCTTGAGTGTTTCAGCTGCACAAGGCTTACCTGATGGAGTGTTAGTGCCAACTTTAACATGTGGGTGTGAGATTATGGTGTAGCATGAGAATGAAAAGTCAAGAGTGAGAGCAAGCAGTCAGGGATGCTTTCTAGAGCAAAATGAGGAGAGCGTTGTCTGAACAGGGAGCTGTTGACAGAGACGTTGATGAACAGTATAGATCCCTCAAAAACAACCTCTTGAGAGTTACTCATGCAGTATGCAGTTTGATAAGAGGCCCACCAAGACATAAAGTAACTTGGTGGTGGGATGCGGATGTAGAATCTGCAGTTAAGGAGACAAAAAGGCTTTTGTGGGAATGGAAGTAGAGTGGTAACAAACAGGAGTACTTGGCTGCCAAGCGTAGGGCAGGAAGAGAGGTATACAGGGTGAAGTCTGATTCACAGAGACTTTTACTTGATAACCTAACTCATGTGGGAAGGAAGGATATGATATTTATGGTGGCAAATCAGGTGATGAAGGATAATTGGGATATTATAGGTGAGCAGTGTGTGAGGAATGATGAAGGATAGGTAGTGGTGAACAGTGGGGATATTAAAGATACATGGAGAGAGCATTATAGCCGGTTGTTGAATGAGGAGTTTGACTGGAACAGGGAAGGTTTGGAGCCAGCAACTCCAGTGTTTGATCTTTGGCCTTTGGTTGATGCTGCTACTGTGAGTGAGGCAATATCCAGAATGCAGGTGGGGAAGGCAGCAGGTGTGTCTGGTTTGACTGCTGAAATGTTGAAGGCATCAGGAGATATCGGAGTGAGGTTAGTCACTGACCTGATAAATATGATTATATATGAGTGTGTTGTCCTAGATGATTGGCTGAAGAATGTAATTGTAAATGTGTACAAAGGGAAGCGTGATGCCTGGAAAGAGGAAATTATAGAGGTATAAAGCTTTTAGATCAGATAATGAAAGAAGTGGAGAGAGTTCTAGAGGGTATGATTAGAGAAAGAGTTAATATTGATGAGATACAGTTTGGATTTATGCCAGGGGAACCACTGATGCCATGTTCATTGTTTGACAGCTTCAGGAAAAATATGTAGGAAAGAAAGTGGAACTGTTCTTTGTTTTTGTTGACTTGGAGAAGGCCTTTGACAGAGCCCCTAGAGAAGTGGTGAAGTGGGCAATAGAAAGCTCGAGATGGAGGAGTGGCTGGTTAGGATGGTTATGGCCATGTATGTGGGTGCTCGCGCTCAGGTAAGAGTGATGGAGATTTGAGTGATGAGTTTTCCATGAATGTTGGTGTGCATCATGGGTCAGTTTTGAGTCTCTTGTTGTTTATCATGGTACTTGTTGCCCTCTCACATGACATCAGAAATGGACTCCTCTGGGAGATGTTGTATGATAATGATTTGGTGTTGATTGCTGAGAATGAGAGAGAGGTGGAGGAAAGATTTAGGAAATGGAAAGAGCACATGCAGATAAAACAAATGCTTAAGAGTGCATGCAGATAAAACAAAAGTGATGATATCTAAGGTTAGTTTCAGTACTGTCAAAGAAGAGGGAGAGTGGCCATGTGCAGTTTGCCACAAGGGCGTGGGAAGCAATTCCATCTTGTGCAGTGTTTGTGATATGTGGATGCATAAGAAATGTAGTGGCATCAGAGGTAGACTGTGAGTTAATGCTGATTTTTTGTGTGCAGCATGTTGGGTAAAGCATGTGGAGATTGTCAGGCGT
>NC_137028.1:10929247-11091747 GCF_032717465.1 Coenobita brevimanus | reverse complement strand
TCTTTCCTTCCATCCTTTTCTGTCTTTCTTTCCTTCATTCTTTCCTTGTCCTTCTGCCTGTTGGTGACTTTACACTCCTTCTTCTGTCTTTCGTTCCTTCATTCTTTCCTTTTCCTTCTGCCTGTGGGTGACTCTACGCTGAGTGACAAGCCAAATGGTTTCCTGTATACCAGGAAACGATTTACTACGCTGGGTGGTAACCATATAGCCAAATTTTGGCACCTGGTGGTTTAGTGGGTAATTATTGCGCTCCAGTCGGATTGAGCCAGTGAAGGTTTATATCTGAGGGGTGGTTGGGGTTGATTGCTCATGTAATGCCACTCAGGGATGAGTGAGGCTGGTCGCTCTCAGCTTAAATGTCGAGACCAACTGCCTAAACCCGCGCTCCTACTCTCCTCATGGGGCAATGTAGGATTGGATGATGGATATATATATATATGTATGTAATGCATATTGCCAACCACCTTATTCTCATAAGGGGTGGCCACAAACAAATCGCCTCCATGTCGCTCTGTTCCCTGCCATTTCACTGCCTTTGCTCTCAGCTCACACACCCCTCTCTCATATACCTCTCCACTCCATCCCTCCATCTCATCCTTGGCCTCCACCTCACTCACATACACTCTTCTTGTTAGTCTCTCACTCTCCAGCTTCTCCACATGGCCAAACCACCTTAACATATTTCTCCTAGCACTTCCTATCACATCCATAACCACACTACAACACTCCATCACTTCCTCATTTGTCTGTCTGTCTCTCCATGTAACTCCACATGGTCCTTTCAAATAACTCATTTCCACTGCTCTCACTCTCGTCTTTTGTTCCTTCAACAAAGTCCAAGCTTCACTTTCATATATAAGAGTTGGTATCACAACACTGTCAGGTAATAGCTTGTTCATTTCCATGCTTACTTCCCTGTTTCTTATCATTGCTTTCAAGGAACCAGCAACCTTTCTTCCCTGCTGCACCCTTTGAAGCACTTATATATATTTGTATTCACCTTGGTCCCAATTAACTCACCTATGTGGTGAATGTGGGAGCATGTGCTGTTTGATATCGCACTGATTGATACACATACCTTATGGGGGAAAATTCATTTGGTGGATGAGTAACTCCAACTTTAAGGGTTAAAACTTTAAATTGATAAATACCCTAGTACAGGTATCAAATGATAGTAAGTGTATGTACACGATGGTGACTACTTGAGCTGCCTGGAGCCACTGTCTGACTCACTTCTTCATTTCTGCAACATTCGCGGCCATTCCTCTAATGTTCGCTTTGTTGAGGTCCACCTCTCCTCCCCTAAACCTCGCCTTCTTTTCCTAACTGAGACTCGGCTGTCTGAGGCAACTGACAGCAAACCCTTTTCTGTAACCTCCTACTTTCTCTATACTCATTTCAAAGCCTAAGGTGGCTGTTGTGTATATATACGCAACAACTTATCTTGCTCTCATGTCCTGAACTTGATTCTTCTGAATTCTCTACACTCAGGCTGCTGCTTTCCTGTCATTCTCTGACTAAATATATCTGCGCTGTTTACTTATCCCGTAATTCTACTGATTATCAAAAATTCTTCAACTATCTTACTTCTACAATGGAACACATTCTATCCATTTCTCCTTTCTCTTAAATCTCCATTCTAGGAGATTTCAATGTTCACCACCATCTTTGCCTCTTCTCTCCTTTCACTGATCCACCTGGTGAACAAGCCTACATCTTTTCTATCCTTAATGACCTAGAGCAGCTTGTTCAGCACCCAACCTGTATCTGTGACCATCTTGGAGAGAGCTCCAATATACTTGACCTCTTCCTTAAAACTAATCCTTCTTCTTACACTCTTAATATTTTCTCTCCGGTGGGCTCCTCTGAACATAACCTTATTATCTTAACCTGTCCTATCGCTCCAGTACGGCCTGTGGACCATCCAAAGAAACATCATCTGTGGCACTTTGGAGCTGCAGATTGGGAGGCCCTCAGGCAGTACTTCTTTGATTTTCCCTGGAATGATTATTCCTTCCAAGGTTGGGAGCCATCTGAGTGTGCCTTGCACATTATGGAGGTTATTCTCTCTGACATGGAAGCATAAATTCCTTTCTCTCTCATATCCTTTGACTATTGCAAGAAAGCCTTGGTTTAATGACACTTGTTCTGATGCTGTCCACGACAAGGAGAGGACTTATAAAAGGTACCAGAGCCAACCCACCCCTGAATCACATCTTTTTTACATTTCTGCCCGGAATTGTTCAAAGTCTGTTCTTCGCTCTGCTAAAGATAATTTCATCCATTATAAATGCTCTCAACTCTCCAACTCGAAGTCTTCCTGCTTCTTCTGGCACCTTGCCAAAAACCTTTCAAACAACCTTACCTCATCATCCTTCCCTCCTCTTTTCTTCAAACAACCTTACCTCATCATCCTTCCCTCCTCTTTTCTACTGTGTTGTTACTATACTGTGGCTATTTCTTCTACGGATAAAGCTGATCTCTTCGCTCAGACTCTCTCCTCCAATTCCACCGTAGACGATTCCGGTGCTGTTCCTCCCTCACTACCCTCCTCTGACTTACTCATCGCTGACATTAAAATTTCTTCAGCTGATGTAGTTTCTGCCATCACTGGCCTCAATACTAACAAGGCATATGGGCCTGATGGAGTCCCTCCCGTTGTCCTCAAGAATTGTGCATCTGTGCTCACACCCTGCCTAGGCAAACTCTTTCGCCTTTGTCTGTCAACTTGTACCTTTCCTTCTTGCTGAAAGTTTGCTCTCATTCAGCCAGTCCCAAAGAAGGGTGACCATTCCCAACCCTCTAACTATCGTCCAGTTGCTGTAACATCCTGTATCTAAAAAGTTTTTGAGTCTGTTCTTAATAGAAAAATTTTAAAGCATCTTTCCTACCTCAACCTTCTTTCTGATCGTCAGTATGGTTTCCGTCAGGTGCACTGGTGATCTCACCTACCTTTCGGACACCTGGTCATCTTCCTTTTGGGACTTTGGTGATAGCTTTGCCATTGCATTTGACATCTCAAAGACTATCGATTGAGTCTGGCATAAATCTTTAATTTCCAAACTGCACTCTTACATTTTCTATCCTTCTATCTGTGCCTTCATCTATAGCTTCCTTTCTGGTCGTTCTGTAGCCGCTGTTGTAGACGGCCATTGTTCTTCTAGATCTATCAACAGTGGTGTTCCTCAGGGCTCTGTCCTGTCACCAACTCTCTTCCTTTTATTCATCAATGGCCTTCTAAGCTGTACATCTAACCCTATCCACTCATACGCTGATGACTCCACCTTTCACCCTTCCATTCAATTCCCACAATGCCCATCTCAGCAGTTACTTCAACAAACAAGGGGTGAGGCTATGGCACACCTAATGTCTGACCTGTCTCTTATTTCTGACTGGGGTAAAAATAAGCTTGTTGTTTTTAATGCATCAAATACTCAGTTCTTACACCTATCAACCCAACAAAATCTTCCACAGGTGTACCCACTAGTGTTTAATAATATTTAGCTTAATCCTGCCTCATCCTTGAACAAGCTTGGGGTTTCATTTACTCAGGACTTATCTTGGAAAGATCATATTACATCTCTTGTAAAATTTGCTTCCAAGAGATTAGGTGTGCTAAGCCAACTCTGTACCTTCTTTACCCCTAAACAATTGTTGACTCTATACATGGGTTTTATCTGCCCCCGTGTTGAGTATAACACTCATGTGTGGGGAGGCTTTCCACATACAGCTCTTCTCAATAGGGTGGAGTCAAAGGCATTTCGTCTCATGAACTCTCCTCCTGTTACTGGCTCCCTTGAACCTCTGTCTCTTCGCCGCACTGTTGCCTCTTTATCTCTTTTCTTTTGCTACTTCAATGGTCATTGCTCTTCTGAACTGTCTGCTACGCACCCGCCTAGCAGCAAACTCTCATCTCTTTTCTGTCCAACTCTCTAATGCAAGAGTTAACCGTTACTCCCAGTCCTTCATTTGTGCAAGAGGTCATCTCTGGAACTGTCTCCCTCTGTCTATATTTCCTGCTAGCTATGATCTCCGGTCTTTCAAACGCAGTGTGTCCAGGCATCTCAAAATGATCGGATCTTGAATTTGGCCCTTTCTTGTCTTTTGTTCTTTCTTCCTAGCATTTAAAAAAAAAAAAAAGAGAAAAAGAAACATGTACACATACCCTCATTGAACTGGTCTAAACCGGATTGCTGCCTCCCTCTTTCTCTCTCTCTCTCTCTCTCTCTCTCTCTCTCTCTCTCTCTCTATCGTAAATGATACAAAGTAACATGTACCCAAATTGCACTGATATCATACGAGAGTGGCTGAAAGTGTTATTTTATATTATATTGTGATTTATTGTGATAAAATACAAGTGATATAGTGATCCATGTGTGATAATAGAGAAGTCACAAGCTAAGTGCATTAGCTAATGAATATTTATGCAGTTTCAAACTGTGCAGCTATGCTATGAAATTACTCATAACATCATATCAATAAGTTTTATAAAAGTAGGTGGTAATGAAAGTCATTCATGAATTTGGTGAAGTTTGTAATGATTTTCCTCACATCGCTGCTGTTTTGCCAAAGTCTGGCGCAAGCACTGTGGAATATCATAATAAAATCATACGCGACTGGCTAGAAGTGTTTTATATTTATTGTTATTGTTAATATTGTGATGAGGTAATGTGGCAGTAGCCTTATTTTGTATGGAAAAAACCTTGTGGTTTGGTGGAAATTTCTGCCTCACTGGACTATTTCCTGCATCAGATGGTCAAAACACAACTTGTATTGTAAATCGTTCTCTGTGCTTAGAGTGCCTACAGATATGCAGTTTGTTGGAAACGATGGTGGAAAGATTGACATTCGTCTGACAATAATTTTAGCTCAGGATTAAGCATAAGTGAGTTCATCATCATCCGGACCTCCTTTCCCACCCTAGGGCAGGGTGAGGAGTAGCAATGTCCAGACAGCCCAGAATTACCCAGTCCAATGGGCCTCGCTTCCATTCACTCATCATTCAAGCCCCCGGAATCCTAGCTCTATCAGATACGCCAAAAAACATTCACCACATTCTGTAGCTTCACATAATCCTATCTGACAGAGCCAATCCAGACGCTGCCACGTTAAAAAGGTGTGCCAAAAATCCTAGATCATGCACTTCTCCTCACAAAATTCATCCAGCCAGCTCAATGTCCTGTCAGTTCCCTAGCCTTACTGATGAGTTAAAACATGAAAACACACAATTTTTTTTTTCCCTATTTCTCTGCACTGAGCACATTCAGTAATTTTGGGGAGGCGGTGGCTCAATCGGTTGAGAAGTGGCCTGCAGTCCTACCGGACCCAGGTTCAAATCACCGCTGGGGCAAGGAACAGTTTAAGGATTTGAATTTCATAAAAGCAGACTTTACTGATCTACCAGAAAACCCGCCGACATGTCGTAAAAATATCCCTGTTAATACCAATACACCAGTCCTGTATGAGACAACCCTAGCATGTATTCAATATGGACAGTGGATATTAATGCCGAAGTGGTGACATGTAGAGGTGCATGGTATGTAGGAGGACTACTGGGCCTTGAGTGCAGGCTGTGAAGCCTATGCCCAGAGTTGGACACATTAAAAAAAAAAAAAAAAAAAAAAAAAAAAAAAAAAAGGTTTTTGTCACGGCTGCTACAGCCAAAAGGTTTGGGCATCAACAGCAGCCAAGATTCGGCTGATGTGCATCATGGAGAGCTCTCCTGGTGTTCTGGTGTTGCTAGCATCAATATAACCTCCTCTCGTCTCACCTCCTGTAATGCATCACCAATTGATGCTTCAGTAATCACATCCTTAACTGTGGTGGCTTCACCAGCATTGTTAATTTCAGACGTTGTGGATGTTAAGAGACAGCTCGCACTATTTGGGAATCGTGCTATTTGATCACATGCTAATTGGGACTTAGGTGTATAGACATATATATAAATATATGTACGGTAATCTTCCCAATATCCGACGTAATAGAGCCAAAGGCATGTCCAGAAATTGGACCTGTCCGGATATTGGGTCCCTGCCCCCTGGACTGGTACTTATGGACCCTAACCCAGCCTAACTTTGAAAGCCACCAAAATAACTCCCTACCAGACATGCATAGCACCTATTTAAGAACCTATTCACACCAATAATGGACATAAAGCATGAAATAAATGACAAGGAACCAGAGAAGAAGAATTAGAAGTAAGTATGGAAAATATTTAGCAGTGTACAGGGTACTTACAGCACATCTGTGGCCGCCTCCTCTAAGGCTCTGGCAGTGGTGAAAATGCTCTTGAAGCACATACAGTAATCCAGTTTTATGCTACACTTAATTCTTTGCACTGTGAGTTATAATTGTTTAACACAGCACATCCCGTTCTTAATTGCGCCACTCCAGTTTCAACCACCACTTTGCAGTCCACACTTAATCCCTTGCACTCTAAATTCTAATTTCTTAACAGTGCACAACACTGTAAATTCCCATGTGGTCTAGTGGCGAGGTATTGCAGTTTTTTCACTGTTTATTCACAAAAACGAGCACATACGCCATCTACTCCGATGAGCATCTACTCACGATGGTAGTTAGGTGGTAACTGGTGAGGGGGTAGGAAGGAAGGAGTGAAGGGGCTGTGCATAAACACAGCTGTTCGGCACCGCTTACCAATTTCAGATTACAGGTGGGAAAAAATTTGGATTTTTTTTTTTTCTGATTTTTTTCATTTTTTGGCCATTTTTGAGTTCTGAAGGCCAAGGCCCAAAATGTCCAGAAAATGGGGTGTCCAGGAATTGGGCATCTGGATATTACAGAGTTTACTATCTATCTATCTATCTATAGCCCGACGCCCTAATCCCGCAAAGGGTGGCCGCAGACAAAATGCCTCCAAGTCACTCTGTCACCCACCATTTGACTCCCCTCCCCCCAACTCACCCCCTCCTCCCTCATATACCTCTCAACTCCATCCCTCCACCTCATCCTCGGTCTACCCCTCCCTCTCCCTTCCTCCACCTCACCTACATACACCCTCTTAGTCAGTCTTTCATTCTCCATTCTCTCCACATGTCCAAACCACCTCAGTGTATTTCTCCTAATCTTTTCAACCACATCCACATCTACCCCACAACGTTCCTTCACTTCTTCATTCGTCAACCTGTCCCTCCACGTCACTCCACATGCTCCTCTCAAGTAACTCATTTCCACTGCTCTCACTCTTGACTTGTTCCCCTCTTGCAAGGTCCACGCCTCGCTTCCATACGTCAGGGTAGGGATCACAATACTATCATGCAGTGACTTCTTAACTTCCATACTCACCTCCCTGTTTCTCATCACTGCTTTCAGTGTACCAACAACCTTTCTTCCCTGCTGTACCCTTTCACGTACTTCATCCCCCAAAGTTCCATCCTTACTCATCACACTAACCAAGTACTTGAATGCACTCACATTCTCCATATCCTCACCATCCAACCTCACTGCACACTCTGTGACTTCATTCCTCTCAAACACCATAACTTTACTTTTGTTTACATTAACTTTCAGCTTCCTCCTCCTACACACTGTCCCAAATTCATTCACCAAACCTTGCAACTTCCATTCATCTTCACTCAACAGTACTGTATCATCAGCAAACAGCAACACCGGAAGCTTCCAAATCTCACCCTCATTCATTAGGGCCACCCCCACATCCACTGCCCTACCTTGTACCTCCTTTACAACCCCATCCATATATATATTAAACAGCCATGGAGACATTACACACCCCTGTTTCAGTCCCACATTGAGATCAAAGAACTCACTCGGCTCACCATCCACTCGCACCGTAGCCCTAGCTCCCTCGTACATACTCTTCACAGCACTTAACAATTTCCCCTCCACTCCATATATTCTTAATACCTTCCACATACCTTGCCTATCTATTCTGTCATAAGCTTTCTCCAAGTCCATGAAGGCAGCATACACTTTCCTTCCCTTCTCTAGATACTTCTCCACTAAACATCTTAGAACAAATATCTGATCTACACACCCTTTTCCCTTCCTAAATCCCCCTTGTTCTTCTCCAACTAGCTCCTCTGTCATATGCCTAACCCTATCAATGAGTATTCTACCATATATTTTACCAGTCACACTAAGAAGGCAAATACCCCTATGGTTACCACATACTTCTCTCTCCCCTTTTCCTTTGTACAGAGGAACAATTATACCTGATTTCCAGTCCTCTGGAACCCTTCCCTCTTCCCAAGCCAATCTACACAACTTCCATATCCACTCCACAACAATCTCACCCCCATACCTAAGCATTTCACCACACACTCCATCAATTCCTGGGGCCTTTCCCAGCTTAATCTTCTTCATCGCTTCTACTACTTCCGCCCTACTGATCTCTTCCTCCCTCCTCTCAACTCTTCTTCTCCCAGCCATTCCCCAACCACATATACTCACACTGCTCTCACTCTCTACATTCAACAAATCCTGAAAGTGCTCCTTCCATCTCCTCAATTTCTCTCTCTTCTCCACCAACAATCTATTATTCCTATCTTTCACTCCCCTACTATTTCCCCTTTCACACTGCCTTACTTTCTTTACCTCCTTCCAAAACAATTTCTTACTCTCCCTCCATTTCACAGTCAGATTCCTCCCAAACTCTTCATCCACTTTCTTCTTACTCTCCTTCACCAGTCTCTTAACCTCCCTTCTCCTGCTCACATATACCTCTCTCTTCTCTCTCTCATCTTCTCCCCTACCTCTACTCGCCAACCATTCACCATATGCCTTTTTCTTTTGTTCCACAGCTCGTTTCACCTCATCATTCCACCATGCTGTTCCTTGCACACCCTTGCATCTCCTCCTCACTCCACAAACCGCCTCACACGCTGCGCTTATCTCTTCCGTGAATATTTTACTTATGTCTTCCACCCCTTCCATCTGCTCTAGCTCATACCTTCCCAATCTTTCTTCTACTATGCTCTTATACTCTGTCCTTTTCTCACTATCTTGCAATTTCTCCACTCTTCTCACAGGAGCTGCTTCCTCCTGTCTTCCCGTTCGCCTCCTCAACCACTTTCTTTGCAGCTCTACCTTGGCCATCACTAAGTGATGGTCCGAGACTCCATTCCCCCACCCTCTCCACACCCTTGCATCCAACACTTGTCTTCTCATTCGCTCATCCACACACACGTAGTCTATCATTGCCTTTCGTTCAATAAGTTCACCATCCATCCTCCTCATTACTCTCCATGTATACCGGTGGATCATCTTATGACGAAAGTAGGTGTTGGCTATTGCCAACCCCTTACCAGCACAGATGTCCACCAAAGCACTACCATTCCCATCTACTTCAGCTGGCACACCCCACTGACCAACCACTCCATCCACTCGTACATTCCCAACTTTGCTATTCATGTCTCCAATCAACAGCACTCTCTCGCTCCTCTCAAACTTGTCCATACATGCTTCTACTCTCGCCCAAAACTCATCTTTCACTCTTGCCACTCAATCCTCTGTTGGAGCATACACACATACAATCGCCCATGCTTGTATGCCTACTTTCATCCTCACCCATACAGTCCTTGCACCCACTGTTCCATACTCTCTTATATTCTCCTTCCACTTCTTGCTTATCATCAGACATACTCCCTCTCTTGCCCTCTCATTCTCACTGACTCCCGCAGATATACCTACACCTTATTCCCATTGTCTCACCCTTTCACCTTTCCATTTAGTTTCAGTCAATCCACATATATCCACTTTTG
Organism: Coenobita brevimanus; assembly: GCF_032717465.1. Classification (NCBI taxonomy): domain Eukaryota; kingdom Metazoa; phylum Arthropoda; class Malacostraca; order Decapoda; family Coenobitidae; genus Coenobita; species Coenobita brevimanus. The sequence goes on along the minus strand of NC_137028.1, from coordinate 11,082,007 downwards.
CATCCTCAAGCACCTGGACAATCTCTCTCTCTTTCACTTCATCATTCACTCCTCTCACATTCCACGTTCCTACCCTCAGAATGTCCTTTGTCCGTTCCTTAGTCATCAACGTATGGTCCGTCCGGGTCCGAGGCGCTTTATTCGCTTTTTTAGTTAGTTCTTTTTATGGGGTGGGGCACTAACCCACCACCAACCCTTTTAGTCGCCTCGTACGACAAGCAGGGATACTGGGGGAGTATTCTTGAAACCCCCCTTACCCCCAGGGGGGTAACTGGTGAGGGGGTAGGAAGGAAGGAGTGAAGGGGCTGTGCATAAACACAGCTGTTCGGCACCGCTTACCAATTACAGATTACAGGTGGGAAAAAATTTGGATTTTTTTTTTTTCTGATTTTTTTCATTTTTTGGCCATTTTTGAGTTCTGAAGGCCCAGGCCCAAAATGTCCAGAAAATGGGGTGTCCAGGAATTGGGCATCTGGATATTACAGAGTTTACTATATACGGTATATATATAATTTATGTATATGTATATGTATATATGGTCAAACCTTTACTGGCACAAGCCGTTGAGTCCTTACATATACGGACACAGTTTTGCGCTCATTTGCACAAAAATATTTGAGTACCCTAGTATACCTAGTACAGAAACTAGAAAAAACCATCAGCAGTGTTGTAAAGTTTGCCATCACCACATGACAGCCTTTGAAAAAGTACACAATGTGCAAGTGCAAAGACTGTGATTTCAGCCTATGTATGGAACGCTGCATCTTAGAGTACCATACATTAGAAAATTATTGAACATAGAACAGGGAAAATGTGTGTGTGAGTGTATGTAATGAAAATTATACAGTATAAGTAAATGTAAGTAAACAGAAGTTAATCATGAAATCAAGTAATGTAAGAAAAAGAATAAGAAATGTGTGATGTACCGCAGCCAATGTGACTGTGTGCAGCTTGAGCATTTATAGTGCCTTATACAAATATAATATTTAGAAGAAAAAAAGTGAATGTGAAAATATGTAAAAATAGCACGGAACTCCAACTTCACATCATCGTGATTCCGACTGTGGCCACACCATGTAAACCAGGTTAGGCTACCATACTGCAGGTACTCCATCCATCCACCCACTCCACACCAAAATGGACTGTCTCTCCACATTAGCCACTGACAGTATCTGAAAGTAGCCATCTGATGCAAATCCGGGTGTGCTGGACAAAAAACACATGTTTTGGGCGGGAAACAGCCATGGTGAGCACTCCTACTATCACTAGACTTATTATAACCACTTTTCAGGTCTCTTCATGGGTCGTGGGGGAGGGAGTCAAAAATTGCTGGCATTGGGGGTCAGTCAGCCTCCCACACCCTTGGCATTGGAGGGTGCAAAAGTCGACAAAGGCTCCGGCACGGAATGGATAAATTTTGCTTACAGGATCCATTTATGTGTTATAGTTGCCAGAAATGTACAAATATGCAGCAGACTTATTTGTAAAATAGTACATAGATGCTCCTTAGAAGGTAACCTTATGCAGTCCAAAAAATGTACATTGCTCCAGCCCCTGTTTAAGAAACCATGTATCAATGTTGAGAGCATATTAAACTATTGCCCTGTCACTGATTGGTCATTCTTGTCTAAGATTATTGAACAGGCTATGCTTGATCAACTTCTACCACTACTTAAATAAAATAGAGTTGTTCTCCGTATCTAGTTAGCATTTAGGAAATATCGCTCAACTCAAACTGTGTTATTAAAGATTCATGATGACTTTTGGGCAAACACCTGTGGTGGGATGTCCTCTCCCCTGGTTCTGTTAGACGTCTGTGGCCTTCGGCGCAGTAAATCAGAAACTACCTGTATTTGGATGATCTGCTTTTGTATGGCATCTGTGATGATGGCCCTATACTCTTCATGGTGTACTTGTCTGACAGATTTGAGTCTGGTAGTAGTCGTTGTTGTTCCCTGGGCAGTCTGGCTGAACAGCCCTGAGTCACTAAGGAAGGCCTCGGCCGACCCCGAACCTCCCCACAGAGCTCTCAAGGAGTGTATGTTGTGTTGGTGGTGCTGGTGTTTGTGTGCAATGCAGTCTTCCATAATGTTCTTAATAGTATGTGGTGCTGTATTGCATCCTGAACAGGCATCAGTGACAGAGTCATCCAGCCTCTTCTGATAACTCATGAGAGGTGGATGATGCCCACAGCCTGTCCAGGTGAACCCTGTCCTCACGAGAGAGGTAGGATTCAGAAGTGTAGATATCAGGAGGCTGTGCATGCAACTGTGTGTTGTCTTTGAATGACTGAATGGAGCGGCGAGTGATATGGGTATGGATAGGCTTCTGGAATCTGGTTTCAGGTGGGCAAGAGGAGAGAGGTGACATTATTTATGTATGATATCGTGTGTATGCTGCCTTCATGGACTTGGAGAAAGCTTATGACAGAATAGATAGGAAAGGTATGTGGAAGGTATTAAGGTATTAAGAATATATGGAGTGGAGGGGAAATTGTTGAGTGCTGTGAAGAGTATGTACGAGGGAGCTAGGGCTACGGTGCGAGTGGATGGTGAGCCGAGTGAGTTCTTTGATCTCAATGTGGGACTGAAACAGGGGTGTGTAATGTCTCCATGGCTGTTTAATATATATATGGATGGGGTTGTAAAGGAGGTACAAAGTAGGGCAGTGGATGTGGGGGTGGCCCTAATGAATGAGGGTGAGATTTGGAAGCTTCCGGTGTTGCTGTTTGCTGATGATACAGTATTGTTGAGTGAAGATGAATGGGAGTTGCAAGGTTTGGTGAATGAATTTGGGACAGTGTGTAGGAGGAGGAAGCTGAAAGTTAATGTAAACAAAAGTAAAGTTAGGGTGTTTGAGAGGAATGAAGTCACAGAGTGTGCAGTGAGGTTGGATGGTGAGGATATGGAGAATGTGAGTGCATTCAAGTACTTGGGTAGTGTGATGAGTAAGGATGGAACTTTGGGGGATGAAGTACGTGAAAGGGTACAGCAGGGAAGGAAGGTTGTTGGCACACTGAAAGCAGTGATGAGAAATAGGGAGGTGAGTATGGAAGTTAAGAAGTCACTGCATGATGGTATTGTGATCCCTACCCTGACGTATGGAAGCGAGGCGTGGACCTTGCAAGAGGGGAACAAGTCAAGAGTGAGAGCAGTGGAAATGAGTTACTTGAGAGGAGCATGTGGAGTGACGTGGAGGGACAGGTTGACGAATGAAGAAGTGAAGGAACGTTGTGGGGTAGATGTGGATGTGGTTGAAAAGATTAGGAGAAATACACTGAGGTGGTTTGGACATGTGGAGAGGATGGAGAATGAAAGACTGACTAAGAGGGTGTATGTAGGTGAGGTGGAGGGAGGGAGAGGGAGGGGTAGACCGAGGATGAGGTGGAGGGATGGAGTTGAGAGGTATATGAGGGAGGGGGGGGTGAGTTGGGGGGAGGGGAGTCAAATGGTGGGTGACAGAGTGACTTGGAGGTGTTTTGTCTGCGGCCACCCTTTGCGGGATTAGGGCGTCGGGCTATAGATAGATAGATAGATAGATCATGTGCAGGGTGTTGTTTTGATGTTCCTTGGTGTGTTTGGATGTGCTGCGATGTAGTGTAGTGGATGTTGTGGGTTTGTAGAGGCTGCGGCAAGAAATTGTGTGCCTATCATGTCTGGATGATCCATGATTTTGAGGACTGTGGTTTCTTGGTGTAGGTTGTCTGTAGGTGTGGTAGCTGTGCAGCCTGTGATTCTTTTTAGGGCCTTGTTTTGTATGGTCTGATGGGTGTCACTGTGTGTTTCTGAGTATGGTAGTTGACCACACTTGCATGGACTTAATTCCCCTTCTGTTTGGATTCCCTTAGGGATCTGTATGGGGTCCAGTTATTGTTTACACAAGTAGTTTATCATCTCTCCATGATACACATGATGTATCCTTTCATTTTTATGCCGATGATGTGTAGCTTTATGTTAATCTGTCAGTAGCCAGACACCTTAATCCCATAAGGGGTGGCCACGAACATATTGCTTCCATGTCACCCCGTCCTCTTCCATTTCACTGCCCTCCCTCCAACTCACATTGCCCTCTCATATACATCTCTACTTCTTCCCTCCATATCATCCTATGTTTCTCCCTCCCTCTCTCCCCCTCCACCTTTCTCACATTCTCCTAATTAGTCTCTCACTCTCCCTCCAGTTCACATGGTCAAACCACCTCAGTGCATTTCTCGTAATGCTTTCTGCCACATCCACAACCACGCCACAACACTTCTTCATCCCCATTTGCCAGTCTGTCACTCCATGTACTGCACATGCTCCTCTCAAATAACTCATTTTCACTGACTGATATTGATAATACTAAGAACAAACTGGAATCCCTCATATCTGACATAAAGATCTGGATGGCAAAGAAGTCAAAAACTGAATGATGATAAAATAGATATCAGTATTATTTAAGGAAAGAGAAGGGGTGGTGACACTGACATTGCCCTGACTATGAAGATTGCTGAGTCACAACTTTGTCTAGTCTGTTCTGTGTATAATCAGGTTGTATATTTCAGTTTGAAATTAAATTATAAAGAAGATACTAATCAAATTGTCAGAAGTTTTAACTTGCACATCAGAAACCTGTGTAGCCTGCTGTAAAACAGTTTCTAAATAGACAGTACCTCTTAACATTGGTCCATACAATGATTTTGTCTCGCATTGATTATTGCAGCTTATTGTGGTTTAGTCTTCCGTGTAATCTAAAGAAGATTTAGTTGGTGTTGAATAGGGCAGAAGGCACATCTTTGGCCTTCCCCCAATAACTGCAACTATATTACTGTATCTCTAATTGAATTGCACAGTTGCCATTAAAGACCTGAATAGGATTTAGTCTGTTTAATCTGTGTCTCATAACTTTCAAGGTTCGTAAGTTTGATGAACTGTAGTATTATACTGAACTGAAACTTTCTCTAGCACGTCCACGCATGAAGTTACAAAGTGAAGATGATCCCCTAGGGCCTCAATGGGCCTAGGACTGTTCACCAGTCATCTTTCTCAGATCGATCATTTTCCTATACAGGTAAGCCCTTAATTCACGCGAACTTTTTTCACACGATTTCGGTTATCCACGAATTTTTCGTACAATAATTAAAACATTAAATTATAGTCTTCAAATAAATAATTTTAATATACAAGAGAAATAAATAAAATATAAAAATGCGTACCTGCTGCCCGTGTGCATACATGTGTGTGTGTGTGGGAGGTCGGTCTAAAACCGTCTACCATGCACCACACAGTCTGTTTGAATCCGACGGTCGAACCATGCGTGACTCGTGAATCGTTATTTGTGGCTTATTTTTCTGCCTTCCAGTGATTGCTTGCCTTGTCTGCCAACATGGTGCCTAAGCGTAGTGCTAGTGATGCATGTGGTAACACACCAAAACGGACTGTAACGTGATGTTCCTGACAGAGAAAGTTGTGTTGGACAAACTTAAGGGAGGAATGTCGGCGACAATTCTCCATCAGGACGATTCCCCATCATTTATTTACATACCAGTTTATTTAGCAAGTACAGTACACTAGTTTTTTACTTATATGAGTTATGAAATCCCCCTGAAAATTAGTTATTAAAGTATTAATTAATCAATAATAAGTATATTTATAGAATGACAGGGAATCGTCCATGATCGGATGGTGAATTGACTTCATGGTGAATTTTCTTGGAACCGTGTGTTTGGGGTGAGTCAACTGTTCTTACAATAAAGAAGGCAGAACGTAGCATACGGGAGGCAGTGAGGGCTAATGCACCAGACTGTGCTAAAGTGTCTCCACCTACGCCTGTGAATTGTCTTGGAACCATATGTTTGGGGTGAATGAGTCAACTGTTTGGACAATAAAGAAGGCAGAATGTAGCATTTGGGAGGCAGTGAGGGATTGTGCACCAGACTGCTGAAGTGTCTCCACCTACACCTGTGCTTGTCAGGTTTCAGTGTTAAATTTCTTACATTTTTGTTGTTTTTCATACTTTATGCTAGTTTATAAGGTGTATGTAGTGCATAAACAGTATTATTCAAATGTAATATACTTAGTAGACCTGCGTAATTATGTGCACACAAGGGCAGAACATATACGTGAATTTACCACATCCGCGAAGGGTCTGGGAACGTAACCCTCGCGTGAATTAAGGGCCTACCTGTACTGCCCTTGGTTATTATAAATTGTCACAACCCATGAGGGAATTAACTTTTCTTGAATCTTTTAAGGGGCAGGTCAAAGCCTATCTCTTTTCAAGGATCTGTGATCTGGGGAAAGTTGTTGTGGTGTACAATTGTAAGGTTTATATTGCTACCACTTTTGCTGACTAAGTTTGTGTACGAATGATACGGTATAACTTTTTAAGGTGTCGAAAATGTGTCAGGCATTAGTGAATTCCTTACTGGGCAGGAACTTCTTAGAAACAAAAGAGCAAATTATTATTATCATCATCATCATCATCATCATCATCATCATCATCATCCTAACCTCCTTTCCCCACCCTAGGGCAGGGTAAATGATGATGATGGAGGGATGGGGTGGAGAGGTATATGAGAGAGGGGGGTGTGAGTTGGGAGCAGGAGAGTGAAATGGCGGGGGACAGGGCGACTTGGAGGTGATTTGTTTGTGGCCACCCCAAACGGGATTGAGGAGTCTGGCAGTAGATAGATAGATAGATAGATTATTATTATTATTATTATTAATTAGTATAATGGTGGAGTCTGGATTCTATGAGTGTGTTTTTGCTAGCCATTTTGTTTTGGATTTACAGTACACTCCTGATTATCCAGCATAATAGAGCCAAAGGCCTGCCGGATATAGTAAAAATGCCTGGGTGTGCAAAAGCACCCCCCTCCCAGGGGCCCCCTAACCCCCAACTCTGTAACAGTTATCACTGTCTAACCTCCTGCAAAATGCTTTAAAGTGTCAAAAAACAGCTAATAGATGTTTCTAGTAATACTGTAATGTACTGTTAATTACACTGGAATTTTATGTACAGAAACAATTTCTTGTTAACTGTGGGGATAATTATTTGCCCCCTCAGCCTGGAGACCTGTTCTCTTTCACCCAGTAGTACCATATAAACACATGCATTTTAAACACTATAAACTGTCAAAAACCAGCTAAACGACACTCCTAATATCGAAATACTGTACTGTATAACGTTCTGTATAGAAACACATTTCATGTTGATGGGGTGATGATGATAATGGTGGTGGTGATGTAAAGACATTATTTGAGAATACTTACAATAATGCGCCCCCCCCCAAAACAAAATATGGTGGTGATGTAAAGACATTATTTGAGAATACTTACAATAATGCCCCCCCCCCCCCCCCCCCCAAAAAATGAAATGAAATGAAGCAGCATGCTTCACTGTACTGTACTGTACTGTGTACACCATACTATACTTTCATCAGTCGAAATTCTAGCAGATGACTCTGCCACTCAGAACAAAACGGTCATCATGCAATAGCAAGGACAAACTTCACTTGAGAAGAAACAGTTGTCTAAATGAGTTTATATTTTTTGTTAACAATTCCTTTGTAGCATGATTATTTTGCTTTGTAAAAGTAACACATTTTCATCAACTCTTCTTGCTTAGTATCACAATTGAATCGACTTTTCATCCCGATACACTTTCATCAGTGCCTTAACACTATCCAACAGCCACTTGTACAGTACAGTAATGTGCAGTTCAGAACACTCTAAGTTGTACTTACTAGGGAGGAGATGCTAAAGGACCTGGTGCTCCAGTGGCTGATAATAATCCTGTGTGTTCTAGTGGCAAAGCAGTACAACATGTCAGAGAGCCACAGCAGCACTAGAAGGCTAGCCAGGTTTTGGAAACCCATCGCAATGTTGCCATTTAATGATAATAATGTTTTGGAAGAGACATAGAGTGCAATGTAGGCTTGTTTGTATATTGGCACCGTAGTGGCAGAGGAATACTGTATAATGGAGAGCTAGAGAACATCCATCTTCCTGCTGCCAGCCAGTGAAAACTCTGCATTAGAATTCTCCCTTCCCCGCCTTAGACAATCAAAACTCTTCTACTCCCTACCACTGCAGCCCCTCTCCCTACCCACCTCCAACACCCTGTGAGCTGCTAGGCCTACCAACAGACAAACCTCCCTCCCTCCCTCCCCCAACACTCCACCATTTTCATATTACAGTTCAGTATAACCCCATTCATTTTGTGTACTGTATTTCTTTATTTTATTTTATATTTTTATTATTATTATTATTTTTTTGTGGTAGGTGGGGGCGCTCACCATCCACTCACTCGATGTAGTGCTGCTGTCGGGTGTCTGCCTTTTCCTCTCCTCCATCTTTCTTTCCTTCTATCCTCTTCTGTCTTACTTTCCGTCATTCTTTCCTTGTCCTTCTTCCTACGAGTAACTTTACACCCCCTCTTCTGTCTTTCTTTCCTTCATTCTTTCCTCTTCCTTCTGCCTGTGGGTGACTCTACCCTGAGTGACAAACCAAATGGTTTCCTGTACACCAGGAAACCATTTACTAAGCTGGGTGGTAACCATATAACCAAATTTTGGCGCCTGATGGTTTAGTGGGTAATTATTGCGCTCCAATCGGATTGAGTCGGTGAAGGTTTATATCAAGGGGTGGTTGGGGTTGATTGCTCATGTAATGCCACTCAGGGAGGAGTGAGGCTGGTCACTCTCATCTTCAGTGTTGGGACCAACTGCCTAACCCCGGGCTCCTACACTCCTCATGGGGCAATGTAGGATTGGAGGATGGATGGATGAATAATTAGTTTTTTGTGATTATGGCAAGGTGTTTGATGACAGCAACTGTCTTGTGCAGGATAATAATGTACATTTTGCCAGAATAAAGGGTCCTTCATGCTGGATAGTGTCAAAGATTTTATGCTCACTGATGGATACCATTTTAAATCAGCCATTGGCTATGGTATGCCGGACAATGTTGTATGCCGGATAGTGCCATGCTGGATAATCAGGAGTTTACTGTATTGACTTTCAGTGCCGCCTTAACCACTATAGATACGTCATAACCACAGCACTCATAAATTTTAACGCACTTAATTCGTTGTCAGGTTTTCCACCTTGTTTAAATTTTCCTCTCCCTATGTGTCAACAAGTGGGTTGGTGGAGGGTTAGTGCCCCTCCCTGTAAAACAAATAACTCAAAAGTAAAACGGCCACCCCTTACGGGATTATGGCGTCAGGCAATATACTGTATAGATAGATAGATAGTAAATTTCCTACCATAGTGTAATATATTGTTTTCATATATAAAATTGTTCAGAATAGAAATACATAATGTAAAATTGTTTAGAATAGAAATACATAACAATAATAATCAATTAATAATTCAGATAATTGGCAGAAAAATACATACGGAACATATTGTGAATGCAAACCCAATGTTCAGTAGCTATACAGTTTGGAGTTACATCCATAGACTATTGTGCTTTACCTTGTTACCAGACTTGGACGAAAGAAGAAGGGTGTGCGGCTAACCAACCAGCAGGAATTCTCACGCAGTATTTCTGTTCCGGCCGATCGCACAATCCGCCAGCAGCATGGAGAGAAGGGGCGCCTGGCCAGCTCACCAGATGACAGGTCAGTTCTTCTTGCTCACCTGTCTGAAGTGCACCTTGCTGTTATGCTGGCATGTTCACCATTTGTCAGTTTGGTACATCCAAGGTTGTTGCATTGCCTTGGATCAATGGTTATTAGTCTGATCAACTGTTATTGGGAGTTTATAGTACAATTTATCACGTTAAAATACTGCGCAGACATTTTGCCAGTGTAGTTCAATTCATAATCTATAAAAAACATAATTCTTACTGCAGTTACACATCACCAGCATTAGTCGGGTTTCAAAATCATGCTGGCAGTTGGCAAGATTGGGTCAAGAGATGATGCCACCCCAAGACAGTGCTGTTATATAGGTATACAGTTATGTGAAGTTCATTTGAAATTTTGTGGCCCTTCTCATGAATTTCAATACCTTTACATTTAGAATAGAAATTTGTATATCATAGTACACTTTGCATATCACTGTTATCTTCAGTATTCATTGTATTTCAGTTTTTCACGTTCTGAGTTTATGTGAGGTTGTTGTAAGATATTTTGGCAGTGCTACAGGATTCACCCTAGTATTTTCGTCCATTCTGTTTAGGAGAATGTGTGTTGTATAGTTTGTTGAGATACTTGAAGAACTGTTTTTCACTCCTCTTAGGCTGTTCTTGCACTGTATGAGGAGGAAGCTGTTCCTCTGTACACATCCCTGTGTATAAGAATTGAAAGTACCTTGACATAGCCATTAACATGAAAAAAGGAGTGCTATGAGTTAATTGCATTTATAATTTGGAATGCAAACAAGTGTATTATGTTACTGTAGCGTCAGTGAGGAACATGGTGAACTGGTTTCAGTCCAACCTCTTTGTGTGTGTCTCATTTCCCTGTTTTTTGTGGTACTCTCTTTCCTTCGTGGCAGATCAGACTGGAGATATGTTTGTATTTGTCATTTCTTTTGTGGCAGATTGTGATGTGGACATGTTTGTATTGTATGTGTCAGCTCAGTTTCTCTCTCTCTCTCTCTTTTCTGTGTCTTTATATACCAGGTGTATGAGAATGGCATATATTTGCATTCATATTATAGAAAACCCATTTTGACTAACCTGAAACATTCATGATTTAAACTATTCCACTGTCTTACATTGCCTTTCATAGATTGCCTGTCTTCATTGGAAATACTGGTACTTGTCCTTTCCTGCTTCACCATTCATAGACCTCTAAATTCGTCTTACTGACCCTTCTTCATCACTTTTTACTACCTATATGCCTTAAGGTACCAACCTGCGTAGAAACTCATCTCCAGGTATAGTTCCTTGGTTTGCCTCACCAATCATCTTGTCTCAGCTGATTCCACTCAGTCATCTCCACCCACACATTAATTTCTATTCGGATTTGGGGAATATCTTCATTGTGATTACCGTCTAACTTACAGAGTCCATGCTAACAGGCTTTGCTTCTGCTGCTATACTCCTCCAGTTACCCTCACCCCTGTCCATCACACCCACTCATCTCTGCCCACCACACCCAGTTCTGAAAGACCTGAATCAGCATGTCTCATAAACCATTGTTGCGTGGATGGTGCTGAATTGTGGCACACACATGGTCATGACTTGAATAAGGACCACTAGTTTCTGCCGTGGTTGTAATGACGGGACTGGTTCTGGTGATGACAGTCTTTGACACTCACCCTTGCCCTACAATTTCCTCAGTGACCATGCCACCCTGCCATCACGCTGATATGTTTTGTTGGTTTACTGCTTAACTATTACTTCCTTGGTTGCTATAATGGGGTTGATTTAAGTTACTGCATCAAATGTTGTTGACTTTTTTAGTGGCTTTGCCAACTTTGGCATTAGATCAGTAATTTGGCAGATTTGAGCTGATATAAATTTTTCCTTTTCATTATTTTATGTTAGTAGTAGTATCAGAACACAAGCACTTTTCTCTTGTTACTTCAATCATCAATGTTATTATGTTGAAATGAGCAGGAAGCAGATAAAAGGGATGCATATATATATATATATATATATATATATATATATATATAAATATGCAAGAAAGAAGGAACCAAAGGTCAAGGGCCCACAAACCATTCCTTTCAAGAGAAAAACAAAAACAGTCCAAAAGAGAGCCAATTTCAGAATCCATTCATTTTGAGATGCCTGGACACACTGCATTTGAAAGACTGGAGATCATAGGAGGTAGGAAATACAGACAGAGGGAGACAGTTCCACAGTTGACCTGTTGCTTAAATGAAGGACTGGGAGTAACGGTTAACACTTGCATTAGAGAGTTGGACAGAAAAAGGTTGAGAGTTTGTTGCTAGATGTGTGCTATGCGCCTGTCGTGGAGGTGGAGAGATGCAAGCAGACAGTTCAGAGGAGCAGCGACCACTGAAGTAGTGATAGAAAAGAGATAAAGATGCAACAGTGCGGCAAAGGGACAGAGGTTGAAGGGAGCCAGTAAGAGGAGGAGAGTTGATGAGATGAAAAGCTCCACTCTGTTGAGAAGAGCTGTATGTGGGGGATCCTTCCCACACATGAGAGTTGTACTCTACTGTAGATGAAATTGGTAACTGTAGCTGAAATTCTTTGTGAGGTTTCAGCCTTTGATTAGAAGGCTTTATGAAGTATGAGGGAACAAGAGGACACGAATCCACTTCCCTGTGCCTCAGAATTACCACCATCACCTTGACTGAGCACATCATACCTTCACATCAGAGTGAGATCACATGCCTTTCCTCCTAGTAATATTCAGTAATGCATTTTATATTGCCTTGCCTTTTTGCTGTGTAACCTAATCTCATTGAAAAAGATAATATAAGAAAGGTATGGGATATAGTGGAGAATATTTGCATTTATGATTCCATAAGAGGCACTCAGTCATACTTTGCTACACCTTAGCTGATTTTACATTCCCCGTTGACTATGACAGCCAAGCAAGTGGATGACCAAGCCAAAGTTCTGTACTTGGTTTCACCAAAAGCTCATGCCTGCAGTGAAAAATCACTTAAAAGAGAAGGGACTGCCTGAAGATTCAAAAGTTCTTCTGATTCTAGATAACTGCCATGCCCACCCTGATGCCAAAGAATTAGTCAGTTGCAACATCATAGCAGTTTACCTCCCTCCCATCACCTCCATCATCCAGCCTCAAGATCAAGGCATCATCCAGGCTGTCAAGAAAACCCACAAAACCTTTTTCACTTGCAAGTGTTTGCACTTCAGTGGCAGAAGCATGATGGAGTTCCAGAAAAAGCTTCAGTCTCGAAGGAGTGCATTTTCACCCTTGCAGCAGCATGGCAGGAGATTAAGAAGTCAACGCTGGTGAAGGCGTGGATGTCTGTGTGGCCCGAGATGGAACAGCTCACTTTACTGCCACAGGAGGGTAGCTCCACAGAAGAAGAATCTGCCGAGGATGCTATCACCGAGGCACCGGGATGCCTCCGACTTTGTCAGTTGAACGCCAGGGAAGTGACAGTGGGTCAAGGCCGACAAGGATGCCCTAACAACAAAGGTGTACTCAGACCAAGGACTGATCAATGCTGTGCTGTCTCCTGATGAACAAGATGCTGATGATGATTCAGTATAGGACGAGGATGAACAGGAGCAACAGTATAGGTGGAAGGATGCTGACCAGGCCTTCCAGACACTCATCAAATTCATGGAAAGGAATTGAGCATACTCAGCCCAGGAACTGCTACAAGTGTGGGCTAAGTACAAGGAGTTCCAAAATTGTCGTTGTGTGGCTATTTGTTTCTTCAAGAAAAGGAAGCCAGCAGCTGACATAACAACTGATGCCAACTTCTTGTTCCTTGGCTTTCAATTGGACAACGAACTGTCAAGCTCGACACCTACACCTACCAAACGTGACTCATCAAAGGAATTCGTGGCACTGTCTCTCATCAGGCCAATCACACCCCCGGCCAGCCTATCCCCTGCTGGATTAATGTCCACTGCCTTGATGATGCTGATGTGATGGATGATGCTGAAGTGATGGATGTGAATGAACAAGAAAAAAAGCCCCCAAAAAAAGAAAAAGAAAAACAACAATTTAGGTTTAAGATGTAATTTGTTCACAATTTACAGTTACAAAAGTGCTGTGCATTAAGAGTTTTGATGGTGAAAGTTGAGTGCCTGGGTTACGTCACTGGGTTGTCACTGGATTATGCCATGGAATCTCCTCTAAACACCAGAAATATGTGATTGGTGAGTACAGTACTGTTCTCTTGTATATTATGTGATACATTATATTGTATTTATATTATGTCATATTACATGTACAGTGTGTTAGGTGGGGACACTCACCATCCACTCACTCAATGTAGTGCTGCTCTCGGGTGTCTGTCCTTTCCTCTCCTCCATCCTTCTTTCCTTCCATCTTCTTCTGTCTTTCTTTCCTTCATTCTTTCCTCCTCCTTCTGCCTACGGGTGACTTTACACTCCCCCTTCTGTCTTTCATTACTTCATTCTTTCCTCTTCCTTCTGCCTGTGGGTGACTCTACAGTGAGTGATAAGCCAAATGGTTTCCTGTACACCAGGAAACCATTTACTATGCTGGGAGGTAACCATATAACCAAATTTTGGCACCCGGTGGTTTGGTGGGTAATTATTGTGCTCCAATCAGATTGAGCTGGTGAAGGTTTATATCCAAGGGGTGATTGGGGTTTAGTGCTCACATAATGCCACTCAGGGATGAGTGAGGTTGGTCACTCTCATCTTAAATGTCAGGACCAACTGCCTAGCCCCGGGCTCCTACGCTCCTCATGGGGCAACGTAGGATTGGATGATGGATGGATTACATGTACAGCTTCTGTGATGATGAGGGTGTATTTTTGTAAGTACTGTACAGATACATACTGGACTGTGTATTATTATATTCTTTTACATGTAAAATCGATTAATCAAATTTTTGAAAGTCCCATGAATTTCATATAATCGAAACTCTACTTTACTTTCTCTATCTATGCGTCTTATTCCCAGAAAGAGTGGTCGCAAACATATTATTTCTAAATTACAAAAAATATTTCCTCTAAAAATAAAGGAAGGTTATTTGTAGGACATCATAGTCAGCCAGAAATGTTTGGACTGGTACACTCTGAATACACTTTCAGTTTGAAAGGGATATTTTAGACTTGAACAGAGCTCAGATTTTCCAGACACATTCCAAGAGAACATGTCAAAGCAGTATATATTACAGCACTGTTTTCCACTGATACTGTATAGTATGTTGAATTTTTGGATCACATACTTGTTTATCTTGTTCAGCACTGTTAACATATATATGTAACATCATTATAGGAAGTAATAATGTTCTCACCAAGTGTATGATACAGTAATAGTATAATACATGTGTGTTTTGAGAGTTGCCCCAAGCTAGCAGCGAATGGCATTTGGAAAACAGAAAATTGATAACTAGTTATCCTAAATCAGCACTGACTTTTAACAATACCCCTAGGATAGGAATAATAACAAAATTACAGAAGCTTAACATTGATTAAAAAAAGAAGCATCTAAAGTATCAGCTTTACTAGCATTAGACTTAGAGGCAAACTAAATATAATAACTAAGAACACCTAAAAGCATGATACTGTACTGTTGTTGAAAATGGAATGGGTGAGGGGTTGTTGTACATGATTAAAGTACAGTATTGAGACAAAAGTTTAATATCAAAAATTTTCGTGGTAGATTAGTGCAGCCCTCAGCCTCTGCCACTGGCACCTATGCAGAAATATTTTGTTATTCTTTTAGGTTGATACCGATTCTTGGGACTGTAAGAAGGTCTGCCTCGGTTATTGGGTAAATTTAGTTACTTGCTTTGCCAAATGCACATGCAGCTTGTATAATAGTCAGCAACAGGATTTACCAGGCTTTTGCATCATATTCTTAGATTTTAAAGCTAAAATAATTACAGTACTCTTATTTTCTTATAATTTGGATCTAATGCCTAAGTATTACTGTATTATGATTTTTGCAATGTGATCAGGAATGAACTTTAGTTGCCTGTGACCTTCAGAAAAACCACAATCCCAGTATATATATTTTTGAGAAGATGGTATTGGCATTTACACCAAGACTCTCGTGTTCTTGAATTTATGACCTGCAACCTTGTGTTTTTAAACAATGAAAAGATTAGAAAATTGTACCATATTTGTGTCCAGTGTGGGTTTTATTTGCATTGTATATAGGCTGTTGTGACCTAGAAATGTCTTATCCTTTTTTTTATCAGTATCAAGTAAAATTATGGGGAAGTGGGAAGATTTGCAAGGGCCAAAATCATTTTTTCACTCGTGCAAGTGAATTTGGAGGTACCACGAGAATGAGGCTTGGAACCATGTTTATCATGACCCAGACATTGTCAGTGGTTATGGGAGGAATCATCCCAGAATTAGAGCACTGAGGAGGGAATTAATTTCTTTTCATTTTCAGCTTAAATGCCCCATAAGGGATGGTGATCACCCCAGGCATGTGGATGCCTTGTTTGTTCTTTCAAATCAAGAGACGTCTGATGTGTTTCATGTGCCTACCTTGCGGGAGCACTGAGAACCTCACTAGTTTAGGGGAGTACTGTGGTCATTGGCACCATATTTTGTATTCGTGGCCTCTCTTGATGTGGTATGGGCAAGAAGAGGGACCAGAGCTATTTCAGATGGGGTTGTGAACTAGGTGCCTCCATATTCACTTGTTCCTTTTTTTTATTAGTTATTTTTAGGTGTGCACCAGATATCCGATCCGGCCGGATATCTGTGCAGGATATTGCAGTTATCTGGTAACTGGCCGGATATTCCTTTTATCTGGCCAGATAGGCCTGATAATACAGCATAGTAAAGGGTCTTATAAACTTCAGTCTAAATTACTTCATTTATTATGATACATTTCAACTTGCTTTAAGAGATGCAGTATAAAATTAGCTTCTCACACAAAATAGTAGCTGCTGAGTATGTTTAATCTTGAAAACAATGTAAATTCTTAAACACAGTATATCAGATGAAATATAGCAAGTAATACCTATATGAATCAATCTTCAAACAATGTAGAACTAGTAAGAAGACTTTTCGACCACTGTGATGGATGAAAAGTAGCATCTCGCCACGTTTTGGTAACATTCATGAATGCTTTTCTTCGAAGACATTGCCATATCCTGAATACAGTCTTTCCAAATATACCGGTGATGCTGGTGTTGACAGATGCCTGCTGGAAAGTTGCTTCAGAATTGGAAACTTATCCTCTTCCTTCCAGTATTTAAGTGGACATTTTTCTCGTGCTAAAAGGGGAAGCGGTAGATATCTGTCAATTTCTTCAGCTGACTTAACTAGAGAGACACTTTCTCCATAGGTTTCTTTCCTTTTAAGACATTCTCCATATTGCATTCAGTTCCACTTGCTATGTCTTTAAAGCAAACCATAAAGGCATCTTCTTCATCATTACCTTTTTTAGCCACAAAATATCCTGAATGTTTTTCAGTGTCACTATCATTCTTATTTTCATCTGGTGTTTCCTCATGCAAAGCTTATTTCTTGTAGTTCATCACTTCCTCTAAAAGCAATGCCTTTCCTTGTCCTCTTTCACTCAAACTCAAAAACTGTAGCTTGAAACGAGGATCCATTGCCGTTGCTAAGATGTACAATTGATCCTTCATAATGTGGAGTCCATTTTCAGACAAAAATTGTTTGTGAAGTGATGACAGCAGTTCCTCTTTAGTTGTTTTGACCCCATGATCCTTCTCATCAGTTTTGGAAAGAAATTTTTCCCAAGTGCACACATTGAGAATAACTGTCGATAACGTGCATAATTCTGAGCTCATATCCACAGTGAACCAAAAGAATGGTTTAAGGATAGTAAGCAAGTTTTCAATAATTTGCCATTCATTTGAAGAGATACTTGGAAGTTCATTGTGATCAGCCATATATAATTGAACAGCTGTCTTCAGTTTTAGTAACCAACTCAGCATGACGTAGGCACTGTTCCACTGTGTTGGAACATCATGAACTAGTAGCAGTGGATCCAGTCCTTGCTCTCTCTGGATTGCCTTGAACTCTGTACATGCTAAAGCTGAATGGTTTAAGTGAGTACCTAATTGCGGCTTTTTGCAAGTATATCTTTCACAGTCCTCTGAGATAATATGGCATCATTAATCACAAGCTGCAGAAGGTGGTTCAAGCAGTGCACTGACTTAATTTCAGCTAAGGTACTTTCAAGTGCCATGTTTGATGCACCATCTCTCACTAGAATGTGTCTCCTTAAAGCATTTAAGCCTCAACAATCCCACATATTCCTAAATTTTTCTGCAATATTTACTCCAGTGTGAGAGACAGGGATATGGGAAGTATGAAGTATTGCATCTCTGTGTTGGAAATCAGAGGTTATCCAGTGTGCTGAGAGGGATATGTAGCATTCATGGGAGGATGGACATATCCATATGTCAGAGGTGAAACTTACAGAATTAGCATTTGCAATTCCAGCTGTTACGACTAGTTGTAGTTCATTATAAAGTTCTGGAGGGGCATTCTCAGCAAAATATTGTCGGCTGGGTATCATGCACTGTGGTTGTAAATGAGCCATTAGCCCAATGAATCCATCAACTTCTACCATGCTGAATGACTGATTGTTCATGATAATGAAAGTAATAATTTCATTGTATATCTGCAAAATATATTTTGTGTATTATCCGGTATCTGGCCGGATATTTTTTCAAGTATCCGGCCTATCCGGTATCTGGCCGGATAGCAAAATTTACTATCTGGTGCACCCCTAGTTATTTTTAAAATAAATGCTGTCTTTTAACTTTCCGGAGGCACCTTGAGAAAGACGGCCCAAGATGGAGGGAGGGAGAGCTAGAGCAAGAAGAATCTGAACATTGAATGCCTAGACAGAAATGGGCTTTTAGAATCCCTTGAACGAGTTGACTAAAGCAGGGCTGGGATTTAAGTACTATACAAAGCTATCTCAACATTTATTTGAAGAAGTAATTATGAAGGTGGTATGACTTGTATCCCTTAGTAGAGGACTGAGAGCATTGGTAGACCCGAAAGGGGCTTTGAAGCATGTGGAAAAAGACTTGTAAAGGGGTCCTTACATCTAGTTCCTAACACAGCAAGTCCAGGCCATTATTAAATTCCCATGTCTGTGAGTGAGAGCAGCAAAATGCCAAATGCAAATTTTGTTTTTATTGACTTAATTGTTTATCACAAGACTTTTGCATTCAGTAATGGCTCCACCCACTAGCCAGGAGGATTAAAAAAAAAAAAAAAAAAAAAAAATCACAAGATACAGATTCCAAGATGGTATTGGTTACCCATCTTGAGGCAGCAGGATATTTACTCTTAGGCTGTGGCATGCTTGTCACATGGGAGTCTGTGGTGCTGGAGATTTGGGGAAAAATTTACCTTTTGCTCTTCAAGGGTTTTCATGTTTACCATACATAAATGAAAATCCATAAATAGGTAAATCGGTGGAACAGGTTGAATGGGTTGGTGTCCCCATTCATGCATAGTGATGAGTTGAAGATGTACTGTGTGGTTCTGTTCAGAGCACTAGGAAACAAAAATTTACAGTATGCATACTTTGTGCCAGCTTTGTTTTTAGTATAAGGACTTGTGTTAACTGATCATAGCAACAACAACAGGCAACAAAGCTAAATATGAGATGAAAAAAATGGATGAAATATAATTATGCTGTTACTGTAACTTTAGACATTTGATTGTGAATCTGGCAGAGTACAGGCTGAAGATGCCCTTCTCGCGTAGTTGACCATCCTTCATTTGGGAGATAAGAAAGGTATTCTGCCCAGTTATTTTATTGTCATCGCGGAAAAGCATCCTCTTCAGCATCAATATTGCAAATATGTTAAAAATAGGGATCTAGTATGGTGACTGCTGCAGGAACCAGAGATGCCCCATAGTTCATTTATAACATAAACTTGGGAGTAGGTGGTCAGAATTCAAAATGTTTTTTAAACTACCCAAGAAATCATTATAAATAAATGGAATAGATGTGTAACATAGAGGGAGGGCTATTACAATAGCAGGCAAGAGTGGGTCTGTGTTGCACCTTATGGTCAGCCAGGCTTCTCATCAAAGTCATCCTTATCTAAAAATGAATAAAATATTCCACACCAAAACACAGACTCATAAAACTTACTCAGAGAAGTGGACAGTCGAGTAATGGGGAGGAATACCACAGGAGTGCACAAAATGTGGAATTAACTTGAGCTCAAATGATTCCCAGCACTCCCACAGGGGAAATGTGTCATAGGGTGCCTGAGTGGAATGAGGTGATAAGGCACTGACAGATCTAAAAAGTTTGCTCCACCTTGTGAAACATTTCATCTGGTGACAAGAAGCAGTGCACCCACTCCCCAGCTCTCTGAGTCTGGAATAATTCCTCCCATCACAGGTTTAAAACATACAAGTGGTGTTGTAAGAGGCTCACAACCTCTTTCACATGTTATCTCCAAAGACTGAGTACAAAGTGAAAATTGGTAGGACTGAAACTTCTTATCCTCAAAAAAAAAAAAAAAAAAAAAAAAAAAGTGTGTGAAAAGAATTTCGTGTTTAATACACTTGAGCAGAGATGAAATGGATATCAAAATGAAGACAGATGGTGTACAGTGAGCTGGCTGTCATATCTTTACTCCATGACCTATTTCCACCTCTCTGACAGAAGTTCCAAGCGTATTACCAATATTGATTATTAACGAGTAATTACTAGTACTGGTCTATCTATATATCTATCTATAGCCCGATGCCCTAATCCCGCAAAGGGTGGCCGCAGACAAAACACCTCCAAGTCACTCTGTCACCCACCATTTGACTACCCTCCCCCCAACTCACCCCCACCTCCCTCATATACCTCTCAACTCCATCTCTCCACCTCATCCTCAGTCTACCCCTCCCTCTCCCTCCCTCCACATCACCTACATACACCCTCTTAGTCAGTCTTTCATTCTCCATTCTCTCCACATGTCCAAACCACCTCAGTGTATTTCTCCTAATCTTCTCAACCACATCCACATCTACCCCACAACGTTCCTTGACTTCTTCATTCGTCAACCTGTCCCTCCAAGTCACTCCACGTGCTCCTCTCAAGTAACTCATTTCCACTGCTCTCACTCTTGACTTGTTCCCCTCTTGCAAGGTCCACGCCTCGCTTCCATACGTCAGGGTAGGGATCACAATACCATCATGCAGTGACTTCTTAACTTCCATACTCACCTCCCTATTTCTCATCACTGCTTTCAGTGTACCAACAACCTTCCTTCCCTGCTGTACCCATTCACGTACTTCATCCCCCAAAGTTCCATCCTTACTCATCACACTACCCAAGTACTTGAATGCACTCACATTCTCCATATCCTCACCATCCAACCTCACTGCACACTCTGTGACTTCATTCCTCTCAAACACCATAACGTTACTTTTGTTTACATTAACTTTCAGCGTCCTCCTCCTACACACTGTCCCAAATTCATTCACCAAACCTTGCAACTCCCATTCATCTTCACTCAGCAATACTGTATCATCAGCAAACAACAACACCAGAATCATCCAAATCTCACCCTCATTCATTAGGGCCAGCCCCACATCCACTGCCTTACCTTGCACCTCCTTTACAACCTCATCCATATATATATTAAACAGCCATGGAGACATCACACACCCCTGTTTCAGTCCCACATTGAGATCAAAGAACTTACTCAGCTCACCATCCACTCGCACCGTAACCCTAGCTCCCTCGTACATACCCTTCACAGCACTCAGCAATTTCCCCTCCACTCCATATATTCTTAATACCTTCCACATACCTTGCCTATCTATTCTGTCATAAGCTTTCTCCAAGTCCATGAAGGCAGCATACACTTTCCTTCCCTTCTCTAGATACTTCTCCACTAAACATCTTAGAAAAAATATCTGATCTACACACCCTTTTCCCTTCCTAAATCCCCCTTGTTCTTCTCCAACTAGCTTCTCTAGTTGAGTATTCTACCATATATTTTACCAGTCACACTAAGAAGGCAAATACCCCTATGGTTACCACATACTTCTCTCTCCCCTTTTCCTTTGTACAGAGGAACAATTATACCTGATTTCCAGTCCTCTGGAACCCTTCCCTCTTCCCAAGCCAATCTACACAACTTCCATATCCACTCCACAACAATCTCACCCCCATACCTAAGCATTTCACCACACACTCCATCAATTCCTGGGGCCTTTCCCAGCTTAATCTTCTTCATCGCTTCCACTACTTCCGCCCTACTGATCTCTTCCTCCCTCCTCTCATCTCTTCTTCTCCCAGCCATTCCCCAACCACTTATACTCACACTGCTCTCACTCTCTACATTCAACAAATCCTGAAAGTGCTCCTTCCATCTCCTCAATTTCTCTCTCTTCTCCACCAACAATCTATTATTCCTATCTTTCACTCCCCTATTATTTCCCCTTTCACACTGCCTTACTTTCTTTACCTCCTTCCAAAACAATTTCTTACTCTCCTTCCATTTCACACTCAGATTCCTCCCAAACTCTTCATCCACTTTCTTCTTACTCTCCTTCACCAGTCTCTTAACCTCCCTTCTCCTGCTCACATCTCTCTCTTCTCTCTCTCATCTTCTCCCCTACCTCTACTCGCCAACCATTCACCATATGCCTTTTTCTTTTGTTCCACAGCTCGTTTCACCTCATCATTCCACCATGCTGTCCCTTGCACACCCTTGCATCTCCTCCTAACTCCACAAATCGTGTCACACGCTGCGCCTATCTCTTCCGTGAATATCTTACATACGTCTTCCACCCCTTCCATCTGCTTTAGCTCATACCTTCCCAGTCTTTCTTCCACTATGCTCTTATACTCTTTCATTTTCTCACTATCTTGCAATTTCTCCACGCTTCTCACAGGAGCTGCTTCCTCCTGTCTTCCCGTTCGCCTGCTCAACCACTTTCTTTGCATCTTTACCTTGGCCATCACTAAGTGATGGTCCGAGACTCCATTCCCCCACCCTCTCCACACTCTTGCATCCAACACTTGTCTTCTCATTTGCTCATCCACACACACGTAGTCTATCATTGCCTTTCGTTCAACAAGTTCACCATCGATCCTCCTCATTACTCTCCATGTATACCGGTGGATCATCTTATGACGAAAGTAGGTGTTGGCTATTGCCAACCCCTTACAAGCACAGTTGTCCACCAAAGCACTACCATTCCCATCTACTTCAGCTGGCACACCCCACTGACCAACCACTCCATCCACTCGTACATTCCCAACTTTGCCATTCATGTCTCCAATCAACAGCACTCTCTCGCTCCTCTCAAACTTGTCCATACACGCTTCTACTCTCGCCCAAAACTCATCTTTCACTCTTGCCACTCAATCCTCTGTTGGAGCATACACACATACAATCGCCCATGCTTGTATACCTACTTTCATCCTCACCCATACAATCCTTGCACCCACTGTTCCACACTCTCTTATATTCTCCTTCCACTTCTTGCTTATCATCAGACATACTCCCTCTCTTGCCCTCTCATTCTCACTGACTCCCGCAGATATACCTACACCTTATTCCCATTGTCTCACCCTTTCACCTTTCCATTTAGTTTCAGTCAATCCACATATATCCACTTTTGCATCCTCAAGCACCTGAACAATCTCTCTCTCTTTCACTTCATCATTCACTCCTCTCACATTCGATGTTCCCACCCTAAGAATGTCCTTTGTCCATTCCTTAGTCGTCAACGTATGGTCCATCCGGGTTTGAGGCGCTTTATTCGCTTTTTTAGTTAGTTCTTTTTACGGGGTGGGGCACTAACCCACCACCAACCTTTTTAGTCGCCTCGTACGACAAGCAGGGATACTGGGGGAGTATTCTTGAAACCCCCCTACCCCCAGGGTAGTACTGGTAATAAATATATATAATGATATGGCCACCCCATTTGGGATACATGGCGTCTGGCAATGAATGAATGAATAATGTAAGTACGTTTAAGTACTTGGGTAGTGTGATGAGTAAGGATAGAAGTTTGGAGGGTGAAGTGCTTGAAAGTGTACAACAAGGAAGAAAGGTTGCTGGTTCCTTGAAAGCAGTGATAAGAAATAGGGAAGTGAGCATGGAAGTGAAAAAGTTACTACATGACGGTATTTTGATACCAACTCTAACATATGGAAGTGAAGCTTGGACGTTGTTGGAGGGACACAAGTCAAGAGTGAGAGCAGTCGAAATGAGTTATTTAAGAGGAGCCTTTGGAGTCACATGGAGAGACAAGCTGACAAATGAGGATATAAAGGAGCGTTGTGGTGTGGATGTGGATGTGATAGGAAGCGTAATGAGGAACACACTGAGGTGGTTTGGCCATGTGGAGAGGATGGAGGGTGAGAGACTGATGAGGAGAGTGTATATGAGTGAGGTGGAGGGGGGGAGAGGGAAGGGGAGGCCAAGGATGAGATGGAGGGATGGAGTGGAGAGGTATATGAGAGAGCGGTGTGTGAATTGGGAGCAGGACAGTGAAATGGCGGGGGACAGGGCAACGTGGAGGCGATTTGTTTGTGGCCACCCCGTACGGGATTGAGGCATCTGGCAATAGATAGATAGATAGAAATTTTAAAAGGCGCAGAAATATATACACAGGAAGGATTCATCCATCTTTACTGCAGTGCTATCTACCCAACCAAGTCAGATTAGTTTAATTAAGTGAAATAAGCAGTGCAGAAATAAAAGTCAAACTACCTAGTTGGTCTGTGTGGCCATATAAATGTGTCAAATGGTATCGGAATTAACTGTGCTCTTATTTACACTCTGATAGATAATGAAATATGATGTTTTTCTTTAGGCTACAAAATGTTTATAATTTCTGTGATTAGGAACATATGACTGTATTCCTAAAAATGGACTGGCAAGTATAATTTTGATAAAGCATTAGATTAGATAGAGCTAAGCATTTCGTTTGCATTGTGAAGGCTGTCAGTTCTACCCTCATATCTATCAAACCTCTGAATATGATACACACAGCTCACAGTTTACTGCATAATATAACTTTACGTAGAACAGCCTATTTCCTGGAGTGGAGTCACCAGATGTGAACAAGTCAGCGACTCCATTGAATTAAATTACTATCTTTTTGACAAATATTCTTATGGTACTGCATTTTTTTATTCCTCATTTTCTGACCAAAAGGAGCACCTGCAATAGTGTTTAAAAGCAAGGGTTGCATTTCTCAAAGCCACAAATGGCTATCCCTATTCCATTAGAAGAGGAAAAAAGTACTAGTGGTTTTTCTGTAGTTTGTGTATGATGTGAGAGTGGTGCATGGTTATGATGGTGGGCTCTCTGTGTTGTAGCCTAGAGCTGGGTTATGGTTATGGTTCGCGGTGCAACACAGCTGGCAGCCCTATTGTCTCGCCCGCCTCACCCTCCTCCTACTTCTCTTCTCCCTCCTACTCCAGGTAAACATAATGTCCAACCTGTCTTCCAGTTTTTGTTGTTGTTGTTGTTCCAGTATCTTGTACTTTGTGTACTTAATCCCATTTGGAGAGTTTTCCAATTCAATAATTATGTAGGCATTGTATATGTTGAGCAAACATTCCTGCTTGCTATTTTGTCAGGTTGTACCCTCTTCCACTACATGTTGGGTAACTATATTATACAGCTGCTCCTAGGAGCAGTCTTTCCCATCAGTAAACCATTGTAAAGTACACAAAGAAAGGAATAATAACAGTAGTAGTTGAAAAACTGGAATTTGTACCATCAATTTTTAAACCTAGATAATCTTTATATGTTCTGGTTTAGCACAGTACTGTATTTCAGTTCCAGCATTTAGTTTTATCTCATCTTGTATTATTGGTGTCATCTTCAAGATAGTGTTGTTTTCAGAGTTCACCTGTGATAGGAAATAACAAAATTAAGGATATGGATTACAGGAATGTGGAATGTTTTCCTGTGCATGACATGCAGGGGAAGGCAGTGGCTGAATCGGCAGAGAGGCGGCTTGCAGTCCTAATGGACACAGGATCGAATCCCGCCTGTGGCAGGGAAAAGTTTAAGGATTTGAATTTCTTAAAAGCAGACTTTCCTGATCTACCAGATGATCCGCTGACATGTTGTAAAAATACCCCTGCTAATACCAATACACCAGTCCCATATGAGATAGCCCAAGCATGTTTTCAATATGGATGGTGGGTGCTAGTGCCGAAGTGGTGACATGTGGAGGTGTAGGAGGACTACTGGGTCTTGGGATAGGTCACTGCCCTCGAGAAATAGGCCCTGAAACCTTTGCCCAGAGTCGGAAACTTGAAAAAGAGAGAGAGAGAGAGAGAGAAAGAGAGAGTTGTGGAGAGTATTTATTATTCCTATCTGGTGTGCTTGAGTTGGAAAATATACTGTAAGCCTTAGTTTGGGAGACAGCGAGTAAGTGAATTTCAAATTAGTGGACAGGGTCTAACAAATTAATTCACATATAATCCATCCATAGAGTACCAGGAGAAAATAATAATGGGAAGCAACTGAAAGATATGTGTCAGGAATGGAGGTTGTGCATTTGTAACTTGTATTTCAAGTACAGAGATGTGCATAAATATACATGGTATGGAGAGAACAGGGATCATGTTGAAAGGAGCCAGATTGATTACGCGCTCATAGAGAGGTCGATGCTAGGAATGGTTGCTGATACGAGGGCTTTAAGAGGACAATGTGGAGGTCTGTCAGATCATGTTATTGTGGTATGCAATATCAAGCTGAGAGGAGTGAGGTGGACTTGGAGAGATAGGAGCAGTCAGGAAGAAAGACTGAAAGTTGAGAAGCTGAGGATCAAAGAAATGCCAGATGAATACAGGACCAAAGTAGGGGAGGAGTTAGACTCTGTGAATTAGAATGAACTGGATCTGGACAGCCTGTGGAATGCATATAGGGATACCTTAGTCAGAAATGCTAAAGCGGTGTGTGGTGTGGCAAGAGTAACAACAAAGAAGAGAGGGGCACAGCATGGTGGGATGAAGAGGTTAAGAGAGCAGTGGAGGAAAAGAGGAAGAAGTGAGTAGAGACGTTACAGGACAGGGGTTCAGTTGAAATAAGAACTGAATATATTGAGAGCAACAGGCACATAAAGAGACTAGTGAAGAAGAAAAAGAAGGGAGTAAATGATGATCTAGGAAGAAAAATGAATGCAAATTACTCTGAAGGAAGTTATTCTGAAAAGAGGTGTGGAAATGTAGAAGTGACAGTGGAAAGAAATGTGAAAGTGTGAAGGATATACAGTACCTGGTAGATTATTAACCTATGGGGATGAAGTAAGGACCTGATGGAAAGAATATTTTGAAAGCCTGATGAATGGGAATAGAGAGAGCAGATCCACTGTAAACATGACTGTTTTGGGAGGTGGAGAAAGCTGTGAAATGGCTGAAAAATGGGAAAGCAGCTGGAGTTGATGAGGTGTATGCAGAGATGATTAAATGTAGTGGAGAGAGTGGAATGAAGTGTATGTTGGAGATATGTAAGAAGGCATGGGTGAGTGAAACTGTGCCAGCAAAGAGGAAAAAGGCTGTGATTATACCCCTGTACAAAAATAAAAGAGTGAAGTGAGTGCAAGAATTATCATGACATAAGCTTACTAAGTGTAGTAGGGAAGGTATATGGACGAATTATTATAGAGAAAGTAAGAGAGATATCAGAAGTCCTAGTGAGTGATGAACAGGGTGGCTTTAGGAGTGGCAGAGGATGTGTGGATCAAATATTTGCAGTGAGAAAGATAGTGGAGAAGGTTTGTGAGAAGGATTATAAGGTGTTTAGGCATTTATGGATCCGGAAAAAGCATATGATAAAGTAGACAGAGAAGGATTGTGGAAGGTTTTGCACATGTATGATATAGATGGTAAGCTGCAGGGTGCCGTCAAGAGTTTTTATGATGATAGTGAAGCATGTTTAAGGGTAAATGGGCATCTAAGTGAATGGTACACAGTCGGTGTGGGCGTGCAACAAGGTTCTGTGATTGGGTGATAAGAGAAGTAAAAACACAAGTAATGGAGAGGGGGGATGGCATTGGTAATGAATGGAGATGGATGGAATATCTCAAATTTGTTGTACACTGGTGATGCAGTACTACTCGCATATACCAGACAAGAACTTGGTAAACTAGTGGAGAGGTTTGCTGAAAGATCGTGCCTTGAGAGTAAATATAGAAAAGAGTAAAGTGATGGTTATTGAGAGAGAAGGTGAATCCCAGTGTGATGTTACAGTGAATGGAGAGAGAGACTGGAATTGGTGAGAGAGTTCAGATACCTAAGTACAATGATAGAAAAGAGAGGGAAATGTGCAAAAGAAGTGGAAAGTTGAGTGACACTAGAAAGGGAAGTAGCTGGTGCTATGAAGACCCTAATAAGAAACAGAGGCTTGAGTGTTGGAGCTGTGCAAGGCATTCATGAAGGAGTGTTAGTGCCACCTTTAACATATGAATGTGAGCCTATGGTGTGGCATGAAACTGAAAAGTCAAGAGTGAGAGCAGTGGAGATGGAACTGCTGAGGAATGTATGTGGAGTCCAGAGAGTGGATAGGATACGAAATGGTGTGATTCATGAGAGATGTGGAGTGAGGATGTCTGTGGACATGAGAATCAAAGAGAATGTTCTGAGATGGTATGGTCATGTGGAGAGAATGGATAAAAAACAGAGTGGTTAAAAAGGTATATGTGAGTGAATTTGAAGGAGGGAGGAGGTGAAGTGAGCCAAGGAGAAGGCGGATGAATATGGTGAGTGAGTGTGTGAGGAAGAGAGGTATGGAAGTCGATGAAGCTAGGAGACTGACAAGAGATCGAACTGCATGGATGAATGTTGTGAGGAGAAGTGCATGATCACGGATTTGGCACCGCTTTTTAATGTGACAACGTCCGGATTGACTCTATCAGATACTTTTATGTGAAGCTGCAGAATGTGGTGAATGTTTGGCGTATCAGATAGAGCCAGGATTCCGGGGGCTTGAATCATGAGTGAGCGGAAGCATGGTTCATTGGATTGGGCAAATTTGGCCAGTGTGGATGTTGCTACTCCTCACCCTGCCCTAGGGTGGGAAAGGAGGTTTGGATGATGATGATGATAATGCATCTATCCATCCATCCATGCATCATCCAATCCTATGTCGTCCCATGAGGAGCATAGGAGCCTGGAGCTAGGCAAGTTAGTCCTGACATTTTTAGATGAGAGTGACCAGCGTTACTCATCCCTGAGTGGCATAACATGGCAATAAACCCCAGCCATCCCATGGATATAAACCTACACAGGCTCAGTCAGATTGGAGTGCCTTAATTACCCACTAAACCACCAGGTGCCATAATTTGGTTATATGGTTACTTCCTAGCATAGGAAATGGTTTCCTGGTGTATAGGAAACCATTTGGCTTGTCACTCAGTGTAGAGTCACTCATAGGCAGAAGGAATGGAAAAGAAAGACAGAAGAGGGAGTATAAAGTCACCCATAGGCAGAAGGAAGAGGAAAGAAAGACAGAAGAGGAAGGAAGGAAGAGAGGAAAGGGCAGACACCCATAGCAGCACTACATTGAGTGAAAGGATGGTGAGCACTCCCACCTGCCGATGATAAATATTTGTTTGCATGTCCAGAATTTAAACAGCAATAACAGGACCACGGTATTCACCTTTCTGCTCTGTCAGATTTGAGTCAGTTACTTTCTTCACATAATCCCAAGGCTCTTTTTTTTCTAAAATCACTCATGGCATTATTAAATTCTTTATTAATATATCTCATGTTCATATTTCAGTGACATTTTCCATTTGCACAGGAAGACACTGAAAAATCCCAGATGACACAATCTTGTTTGCATTTGCAGTCATTCTAGCTGTGTTCCTTGTACTGTGTACTCTGTTTGACACAAAACCAGGTTGTATTGGTAATCCAAGTTGTTGTTGTGTGTGCAGTTCAGTGATGACAGGGTCTGACCTGGACGACTCCTTGATGACTCGCCGCTCCTCCAATAGTGGCCTTCTGTCTCCTGAGGTGGATTCTCCCAGAACAGATGGGGTGAGTACTTTACAAGTTCATTCTACAAATCTCATTACCACCAGACTTGAACAGTATATCCATTTCTGTTATTTGCAGTTCTGTGTGATGGTTGTATAAATTAAGCTAAAGGGTCATTCCATGCAAATGTCAGCCTTTAGTGTCAGTCTCAGAATTGATCATAAATATATATACTACAATAAAACCTCACTATAATGGACTAATTGGGGTCCAAACCATTCCAATATAAGCGACTTCTGAACTTCCCCCTGCAAATCTGGACTTTTTCCAATACTGTACACAGTATCAGACATTCGTCCGGATCACATCAATGGTTTTTCACTACCATTACAGTACTGTACTGTATTGTACATTCACTACAGTAATCAAATGGTATAATATAATGATATTGTACCATACACTGATAAACACGTCTTTTATTTACCTTATTGTGGCGAACAAAGCTGAAGTGATCAGGCAGTCCGGACTGCATCTGGCTGTATCGGACATCCCCCCCCCTTTCTGTGTGTGTGTGTGTGTGTGTGTGTGTGTGTGTGTGTGAGAGGAAGAAGGAACCAAAAGCTATGAGCCCGCAATAACTGTTCCTTCCAAGAGAAAAAAACAAAATATATGCAAGAGAGAGCCAAATTCAAGATCCAATCATTTCGAGATGCCTGGACACACTGGGTTTGAAAGACTGGAGATCATAGGAAGCAGGAAATACAGACAGATAGAAACAGTTCCAGAGTTGACCTGCTGCATAAATGAAGGACAGGGGGTAACGGTTAACTCTTGCACTAGAGAGTTGGACAGAAAAGGGATTAGAGTTTGCTGCAAGGCGGGTGCTACACACTCGTCTTAGAGGTGGAGGGATGCAAGCAGACAGTTCAGAGGAGCAGTGACCACTGAAGTAGAAAAGGGATAAAGATGCATCAGTGCGGCGAAGAGACAGAGGTTGAAGGAAACCAGTAAGAGAAGGAGAGTTAATGAGATGAAAAGCCTTTGACTCTACCCTGTTGAGAAGAGCTGTATGTGGGGAACCTCCCCACACATGATAGCTGTACTACACACAGGGGCGGATAAAACCTGTGTATAGAGTCAGCAATTGTGCAGGAGTAAAGAAGGAACGGAGTTGGCTTAGCACACCTGATCTCTTGGAAGCAGATTTTACAAGAGATGTAATATGATCTTTCCAAGATAAGTTCTGATTAAACGAAACCCCAAGCATATTCAAGGATGATGCAGGATTAAGCTGAATGTTATTAAACATTAGTGGGTACACCTGTGGAAATTTTTGTTGGGTTGATAGGTGTAAGAACTGAGTCTTTGATGCATTAAAAACAACAAGATTATTTTTACCCCAGTCAGAGCTACGAACCAAGTCAGACATTAGGTGTGCCATAGCCTCATCCCTTGTTTGTTGAAGTAACTGCTGAGATGGCCATTGCGGGAACCGAATGGAAAGGTGAAGGGTGGAATCATCAGCGTATGAGTGGATAGGGTTAGATGTACAGCTTAGAAAGTCATTGATGAATAAAAGGAAGAGTTGGTGATAGGACAGAGCCCTGAGGAACACCACTGTTGATAGATCTAGGAGAAGAACGATGGCCGTCTACAACAGCAGCTATAGAACGACCAGGAAGGAAGCTATAGATGAAGGCACAGATAGAAGGATAGAAACCTTAAGAGGACAGTTTGGAAATTAAAGATTTATGCCAGACTCGATCGAAAGCCTTTGAGATGTCAAGTGTAATAGCAAAGCTTTTGCCAAAGTCCTGAAAGGAGGATGACCAGGAGTCTGAAAGGTAGGTGAGAAGATCACCAGTAGAGCGTCCCTGATGGAAACCATACTGACGATCAGAAAGAAGGTTGTGATAGGAAAGATGCTTTAAAATTTTTCTAATAAGAATTAACTCAAAAACTTTTGAGATACCGGATGTTAAAGCAGTTGGACGATAGTTAGAGGGTTGGGAATGGTCACCCTTCTTTGGGACTGGCTGAATGAGACAAACTTCCAGCAAGAAGGAAAT
Organism: Coenobita brevimanus; assembly: GCF_032717465.1. Classification (NCBI taxonomy): domain Eukaryota; kingdom Metazoa; phylum Arthropoda; class Malacostraca; order Decapoda; family Coenobitidae; genus Coenobita; species Coenobita brevimanus. Next base: position 11,050,422 of record NC_137028.1, on the reverse strand, counting down.
GTACAAGTTTATAGACAAAGGCGAAATAGTTTGCCTAGGCAGGGTGTAAGCACAGAAGCACGGTTCTTGAGAACAACAGGAGGGACTCCTTCAGGCCCATATGCCTTGTTAGTATTGAGGCTGTAATGGCAGAAAATACATCAGCTGAAGAAATTTTAATGTCAGCCATGAGGAAGTTACAGGGGGGAAGTGAAGGAGGAACAGCACCGGAATCGTCTAAGGTGGAATTGGAGGAGAAAGTCTTAACGAAGAGATCAGCTTTATCAGTAGAAGAAATAGCTACAGAGCCTTTAGAGTAGAAAAGAGGAGGGAAGGATGTTGAGGTAAAGTTGTTAGAAAGGTTTTTGGCGAGGTGCCAGAAGGAGCAGGAAGAATTTGAGTTGGAAAGTTGAGAGCATTTAGTACAGTAAAACCTCGATGTAACGGACTTCAATAGACCGGAATTTGCTTTTATCGGAACCAAGGAGCTACCGGACTAAATTCCTATACAGTATATCGGAAAAAGTCCGATAAAACCAGAAGCAGTCCGGACTGCCTGACCACTGCAGCTATGTTCACCACAAAGTGGTAAATAAAAGACATGGTTATCAGTGTACAGTACAGTATTATTATATATATTATGTCATTTGATTAATTTAGTGAAGTTGTAACACATTACATTACAGCAGTGGTAGTCAAAACACTTTAAAAACCGTTCATGTGATCCGGACTAATGTCTGATATGTTGGAAAAACTCCGGGTTAGCAGGGGGAAGTCTGGATGTCGTTTTTATCGGAATTTCGCATTTTTCAGAATGGCTTGGGCCCCAGTTAGTCTGTTATAGTGAGGTCTTACTGTATAAGATTTTAGTCCAGTCCTCGAGTCCAATAAAAGCAAATTCCAGCAGATTGCATATGTTGAGGCTTTATCGTATGTATCATTGTAAAGCTTAAACATTGAATTTTACAAATCCGAAAAGAAAAGTTTCTTAACTGTCTGCTGAGAGTGAGGCATTGAAATATGTCCTACTATGTCAGTGAAGAGAAATTAATGCTGAAATTAGTGATTTTCATATCACCATTGACCCGAGTATGTATTTGTTTGGAATTTTTGTCATTGGCTTTAATTGAAATAGCATCTATTTGAGTTGTAATTGTCACTACAATTGTTTACATACCATATATTTCGCAATCAGACTGTGGCACAGCCTTGAAGTGGAAGTACTTCAAGAGTAACATGTGACCCCTTTTTTTTTTTTTTTTTTTTTTTTTTTTTTTTTAACAGCTTACAAATTGGAGAAAACTAACATAACTTTATATTATAAATAGGCATCCTAGTACCTTACTAATATAGCCCTGTGATATCTTGTAAGAGACTCTGGTAAGCTATATGCTCCATCACACTTGTTACATGCATAGTGTGAGGAATGTTACCAGAAAAAGATGTAACGTTTCTCATGCATAGCATTAAACAAGAAATCACTGCAGTTACATTGAATTTAGGGAGAGATGGGTGGATATATTGGGAGGACTGGATGGTTTAATGTGATGGATGGCATTGTTGGGTGAGCAGGGTGGCTGACTGTGGTTGGTGGGCAATATGGGTCATCAAAATGTGTGGGCCGCTAGGGTGGCTGAGAATATTGTATGGTCGGGGCGCTCTGCGTGGGTGGTTAAGTTGGTGGGGTGGTTGGTTTTCAGTGTAGGTAGGTAGGTGAGTGGGTAGATGTGTTGGGTGGTATTATTAGATGAGCTTGATGGGTGGCATTCATGGGTGGGAAGGGTGGATAGCTGAGATCGAAGTGTTTGTTGGGTCGCACTGGTAGCTGGGAAAGGTGAGTGTTGAATGAGTTGAGTGAGCAAGTGGATGGGGGGATATGTGGCTCCCCACATGACAAGGCAGGAGTGGAACTTCTAGGGCTAGTAGTTATATAATATGTAACTGTTATTTAGATTTTATTTGGGGCGCTCACCATCCACTCGCTCAGTGTAGTGCTGCTTTGGGTGGCTGCCCTTTCTTCTCATCCTCCCTTCCTCTTCTGTTATTCATTCCTTCATTCTTTTCTCTTCCTTCTGCTTACAGGTGACTTTACACTCCCTTTTCTGTCTTAATTTCATTCTTTCCTCTTCCTTCTGCCTCTAGGTGATGCTATAGTGAGTGACAAGCCAAATGGTTTCCTGTACACCAGGAAACCATTTATGGTGCCTGGTGGTTTAGTGGGTAATTAAGGTGCTCCAGTGGGATTGAGCCTGTGTAGGTTTATATCCAAGGGATGGTTGGGGTTTATTGCTCATGTAATGCCACTCAGGGATGAGTGAGGCTGTTCACGCTCATCGTAAATGTCAGGGCCAACTTGCCTAACCCCGGGCTCCTAAGCTCCTCATGGGGAACATAGGATTGGATGATGAATGGATGGATGGATATTGTTCAGAAGATGAGTAAATATTTGGAAAAAAAATTCTATACAGTGGGGTCATTCTCTTGAAATCTGCCAAAACCTTAATATAATTACTTCTCACTGAACTGGAAGTGGATGTATACAGGTAATAGTGCACCTGATAGTAGAATAAATTATACTAATATTATATGCAGCAAGATGTGAGAGAGAGAGAGCGAAGCTTCTGATCACTGATCCATCCGCCTAACAAATCGGTGGTTTTGAGGGGGTAAGGAGGGGGAGTTTGAGGGTGGACGTGTGAAATTAACCTGCCCTCCAATGGCAGACTACTCTGTCCCCTTATTAGTGTTCATGGTTGTACTGGTACATTATACAGCCTAGAAGTTTTCTAAACATTATGAACTGCAGTCATTGAGTCAGTGCCTGTAGAAGGCATGATCAAAGTTAATTACCCTAGAAAGAGGTGTGCATCAACAGAGTGGGTCATACTCAATTTCATTTCTCTGACAACCCAGACAGAGATCAGACAGCAGAGGACATCATTGTGCTGGCTTTGCCAACTCCTCAGGGATCATGAATGGTACATACATTGAAAAAGGTGACTTTTTCCTCCTCGATCAGCTAGTCTTTGCTGATATTATGTCATTGATGTCACTTAAACAAGAATTGTCATCAGATTGGTTCTTTCATTCATTCATCATCTAATCCAGTGTTGCCCCATGAGCGTGGGGCAAGGCAAGTTGGTCCTGACATTTAAGATTAGTGACCAGCCTCACTCATCCCTGAGTGGCATTATGTGAGCAATAAACCCCAACCACCCCTTTGATATAATCGTGCTGGCTCAGTCCAATTGAAGCACCTCAATTACCCACTAAACCACCAGATGTCATAATTTTGTTATGTCATTACCATCCAATGTAGTAAATGGTTTCCTGGTGTACAGGAAACCATTTGGTTTGTCGCTTAGTGTAGAGTCACCCATTAACAGAAAGAAGTGGAAAGAATGAGGGAAAGACAGAAGAGGAAGGATGGAAAGAAGGAAGAGAGGAAAGGGCAGGCACCCGAGAGCAGCACTACATCGAGTGAGTGGATCAACCACTTTCTGCTTAGTTTTATTATGTAATTTTCACATCAGTACTCATTTTGTTTGTGTCTGTGATACTTATAATTACTATAACCTTAATAAGAGTTGATTGTATAATCATGTTTCAATAAAAGTTGCACAAGTATTATTTCTCACTTTTCCAGTAACGTGTCTGACGGTCACATTTTCCTTAACAGCATGACAGTGATTAGGAATAATCAAATTTGCTGAGTATGGTTATGATCCTTATCTATTAACATATTACTGATATGAAGCACTCCTTGATTGAACCAGTCAATTCACAGACTTACTGACATTGCTTATGCAAACCACAAGAGGGGGTAGCACTGCGGTAATGATCCTCACGCAACCTTTGAAAATCTGTATAACATCCGGATTAAAACATTGAAACAATCTGACTGTGGTATGATGTGGTGTGAAATTCTGGTAATATAGCTTGCAATAACTATCTTTTGATCTATCTGTCTATCTATTGCCAGACACCTTAATCCCATATGGAATTTTGGTAATATATTGCAAAAACCATTTGTTTATATTGCATCACCACCACTGCCGCTGCCTCCACCCGGATCTCCTTTCCCACCCAAGGGCAGAGTGAGGAGTAGCAATGTCCAGACAGCCCAGCTTTGCCCAGTTCAATGGGCACTCTTCCATTCACTCATTATTCTAGTCCCCAGAATCCTGGCTCTACTCGTATATGATACACCAAAAAACTTTCACCACATTCTGTAGCTTCACATAAACATGTAACTGAGAGTAGTTCAATATACTTGTCTCCAAATGTAACATTCCTCATGGTGGAATGACCCTGCAGCATACTTGCAAAATTTAACAGTTTATAATTCATAGTTTTGACATATAGCTTTACAGTGTTGTTGCTTTTGCCCAACTGTACCATAAGGATATCCTGGTTGGGTTCACAGGTACTATCGGCTTTATTATTACTGAACACATATTTCATATTCCTGTACAACTCTACTTGTGATGTACTGTATGTTTTCATTCATGATCTGACATATTTTAATGGTGTTTTAGGGATAGGAAAGGCCTTTTAAGTTGTTACTCTATGGAAGAGAAAAAGGAGTTACTGGGAGAATCATGTATGGGCAAAGCAGCTTGGAGACAGATTTTCCTTAGGCACACCCTGTTGGAGATTCCCAAGAGGAAGCAAAAAATCTGGAATGGTGATGAGTAACATTTGTTATGTATTGGAAGTATGTGGTAAATAGAATATGAAAATAATCTTATGGTGTGTTTCAGGAGCAGGATGTATTCTACTTGCTGAAAAAGGATTCACAGCGGAGGATGACTCTGACAAGAGTACTGATCAATGATCAGCAAAAGATTGCACAAATCTGGTATCAGCGGTTGCAGCAGGAAATAGGCACTGAAAAGCTCATTCTTACTCAGGTAGCGTCATACTTAACATTCTCTCACTCTTTACTCCTTCAATACAATGACTTCTTTTTGTATTCAGTACAATGCTATTATAATGTCTTTTTGTATAGTAATCTGGTTACCATAAAATTATGATTTGTATCTTAAGAATTACAGCATGGACTGAAGAGGTTAATCTTCAGTTCTTCAGTATTGATTTCATCATATTTTTTTATATACATCTTTAATTCCATTTTACCTTCATTTCATTTCCTTGTAAATAGGAACCTCGTAGACTTGAGTTAGTAACCCTTGTGACCCTTTCAGTATGATATTTTGTTGTTTAATTTTTACTGACTTAATGGGTTAGAAATGGTTTTTGTTAACTTTTTTGGAGGTAGAAATTGGAATGAAGAGAAGTTAGATGCAGTTGTATACCACTCATTTGTACCATTGCTGGGCTGATGGATTCCCCAGTTTAGAGGAGTTTGTAACTTGGAGCAACTAATCCTTCTACTTACTCTGATAATCTTTTCTCTCTTGGTCCCCTCTGATCGCAACCGTATCACCTTAACCTGTCCTACTGCTCCAGCAAGGCCTGTGGACCCAAGATTGTGGCACTTTGGAGCTGCTGATTGGATGGCCCTCAGGCAGTACTTCTTTGATTTTCCCTGGAATGATTATTGCTTCCATGTCCGAGAGCCATCTAAATGTGCGTTGTGCAATATGGAGGTTATTTTCTCAAGCATGGAAGCATACATTCTTTTCCCATGTGCTGTGCTAATGCAAAAAAACTTGGTTTAATCACTTGTTCTAATGCTGTCCGCAACAAGGAGAAGCCCTATGAAAGGTACTGAAGCCAACCCATCACCGAATCTCATCTCTTCTATGTTTCTGCCTGGAATCTTGCTGAGTCTGTTCTTCACTGTGTAAAAAAATAATTTTATTCACACAAATGCACTCCCCAACTCAAATTCTTCCAGCTTCTTGTGGCACCTTGCCAAAACCTTTCTAACAACTTTACCTCATTATCCTTCCATTCTCTTTTCCACTCGGATGGCTCTGTAGCTGTTTCTTCTACTGAAAAAGCAGAACTTATCACTCAGACTTTCTCCTCCAGTTCCACCTTAGACGATTCTGGTGCTGTCCCTCCATCTCTTCACCCCTCTAACTTCCTCATGGCTGACATTAGAATTTCTTCAACTGAAGCATGATGGCCCCATGTTTGTTCAGTATTTATATGGATGAAATGATGAAAGAAGTAAAAACACGAGTAATGGAGAGACAGATGGCGTTGGTAATGAATGGTGATCAATAGAGTATCTCATATTTGTTGTATACTGATGATTCAGTACTACTTGCATATGTTGGACAAGAACTTGGTAGACTAGTGCAGAGTTTTGCTGATGTCTGTGAGCATCGTGCCTTGAGAGTAAATGTAGAAGAGAGTAAAGTGATGGTTATTGAGAGAGATGGTGACTCACACTTCAATGTTACAGTGAATGGAGAGAGACTAGAATTGGTGAGAGAGTTCAAATACCTGGTTATAGTGATAGAATAGAGAGGAAAATGTGCAAAAGAAATGGAAAGTAGAGTAATACAGGGAAGGAAAGTAGCTGGTGCAATGAAGGCCAAGATAAGAAACAGAGGCTTGATGGTTGTAGCTGTGCAAGGCTTTCATGACGGAGTGCTAATGCCAGCTTTAACATATGGACATGAGACTACGGTGTGGCATGAAAATGAAAAGTCAAGAGTGAGTGCAGTGGAGATGGGACTGCTGAAGAATGTACAGTATGTGGAGTACAGAGAGTGGATAAGATATGAAATAATGTGATTTGTGAAAGATGTGGAATGAGGAAGTCGGTGGATATGAGAATCGAAGAGAGCGTATGGAGATGGTATGGTCATGTGGAGAGAATGGATAACAATACAGTGATGATAAAGGTTTGTCTGAGCAAATTTGAAGGAGGGAGGAGACGAGGTAGACCACGTAGAAGGTGGAGGGATATGGTGGATGAGCTTCACCAGAAGCTAGGGGACTGACAAGAGATCGAGCTGGCTGAATGAATATTGTGTGAAGAAGTGCATGATCAGGGATTTGGCACCCCTTTTAAACATGACAGCATCTGGATTGACTGTATCAGATAAGTTTATGTGAAGCTACAGAACGTGGTGAATGTTTTTGACACAGCAGATAGAGCCAGGATTCCGGGGGCTTGAATGGTGAGCGAATGGAAGCTTGGTCCATTGGATTGGGCAGATTTGGGCTATCTTGACATTGCTACTCCTCACCCTGCACTAGGTTGGGAAAGGAGGTCTGGGTGGCGATGACAATGATGATGGTGATGATGATGAAGTATTTTCTGCCATCACTGGCCTCAGTAGTAACGAGGCATATGGAGCTGATGGGATCTCTCCTGTTGCCCTCAAGAACTGTGATTCTGTGCTTACACCTTGCCAAGATAAACTCTGTCACCTTTATCTGTCAACTTGTACCTTTCACTCTTGCATGAAGTTTGCTCTCTTTCAGCCTGTCCCAAAGAAGGGTGACCATTCCCAGCCTTCTAACTATTGCCCAATTGTTTTAACATCCTGCATTTCAAAAGTGTTTACGTATTCTTTAAAAAAATTTTAAAGCACTTTTCCTATCACAACCTTCTCTCTGACCGTCAGTATGGGTTCCGTCAGGGACACTCCACTGACGATCTTCTCACTTGCCTTTCAGACTCCTGGTCAACCTCCTTTTGGGACTTTGGTGCAAGCTTTGTCGTCGCATTTGACATCTCAAAGGCATTCGATTGAGTCTGACATAAATCTTTAATTTCCAAACTGCCCTCATACAGTTTCTATCCTTCTATCTGTGCCTTCATCTTTAGCTTGCCTACTGGTTGTTCTGTAGCTGTTGTTAGAGACGACTACCATTCTTCTTCTAGAACTATCAGTAGTGGTGTTCTTCAGGCTCTGTCCTATCCTCAGTTCTCTTCCTTCTGTTCATCAATGACCTTCTAAGCTGTACATATACCCTATCCACCCATATGCTGATGACTCCGCCCTTCACCTTTCCATTTACTTCCCACAGCAGCCATCTCAGCAGTTACTTCAACAGACAAAGGATGAGGCTATAGCATGCATAATGTTTGACTTGGGTCATATTTCTGATTGGGGTAAAAGTGCAGGCGGGTCCCAATCTTATGAGCTAATTGGGAGCAAGGATTTTGCTTGTTAGCCGAATTCTCGTTAACTTATGGGAAAAATAGGGTTAGGGAACAAGGCCTCTGAGCATCCTCCCCCGAAACCACCATAACTGACTTTCTGATCATTTTAAGCTGGAATAAGTGATTAATACAAGAGGGTAATACACGTAACAGCATTAGAAAATGGAAGAAAAACATATTCAACAATTTCTGGACGACAGAGATAGAGAGCCAAGCACGCTTAGCACTGGGAGCACTAGGGGTCGCAATTGAATGCTTAGAAAACATGATGATACAGTAATCCTGGGCACAGAAAAAAAAACATGCTTCAAGACCGACCTTGACTGGACAAGCTTGGCTGGAAGAATGTTTACGAAGATATGGCAGGAAGAGGCTCGCAGAGCTACCATGCGACTCGTTTCCTAGCCGCCGAGGTAAACACAGCGGACAGCTGCGGTGCGACTCTCGTCTCGATTCTCGTAAGAGCGGATTTTTACCTGCTTGTTAAACAGGCAGTGTTGCAAATTCCAAAATCTCGTATTAGCAAATTCTCTTTAAGAGATTGCTCGTTAACCGGGACTTGCCTGCAATCTTAATGTTTTTAATGCATCAAAAACTCGGTTTTCACATCTTTCAGCCTGACAAAATCTTCTGCAGGAGTATCCTCTAATTTTTGACAATATTCATCTCGATCTTGCATCTTCTTTAAACATACATGGGGTTTCATTCTCGCAGGATTTATCTTGGAAAGATCATATTACCTCTCTTATAAAGTCAACTTCCAGGAGATTAGGTGTGCTAAGCCGATTCCGTGCCTTCTTTACCCCTGCACAGTTGTTGACTTTATACAGGGGTTTTATTCACCCCTGTGTAGAGTACAGCTCTCATGTGTGGGGAGGCTCTTCACATACAGCTCTTCTCAACAAGGTGGAGCCGGAGGCATTTCGTCTCATTATCTTTCCTCCTCCTACTGGCTCCCTTCAACCTCTGTCCCTTTGCTACACTGTTGCATCTTTATCTCTTTCTGTTGCTATTTCAATGGTCACTGCTCCTCTGAACTCTCTGCTTGCATCTCTCCACCTCTACGTCGGGTGCATAGCACTCGTCAAGCAACAAACTCTCATCCCTATTCTGTCCAGCTCTCTGATGCAAGAGTTAAGTGCTCTGATGCAAGAGGTAACTTACTCTAGTCCTTCATGTATGCAACAAGTCAATTCTGGAACTGTCTCCTGCTGTCTGTATTTCCTTTAGCCTGTGATCTCCAGTCTTTCAGACACACTGTATTCAGGCATCTCGAAAAGAACGGATCTTGAATTTGGCTGTCTGTATTGGTTCCTTCTTTCTTGCATTAAAAAAAAAAAAAAAAAAACTGTACTTAGCCAGATGTAATTCCTGAAGGGGTTGAAAATTATAGGATCTACATGAACCCCTTAGTCATCAAGGGTTTAATAGAGCTTTTTTTGTCTCATCAGGAAAGGCATTCATTTTGCCACGTGGAGAAAACTCAAACAGTCTATCGTAATGATGTCTCACACACAACACATTTGTTTGCCTCTTGCATCTCATTCTTACAACACAGACAGTCCGTCCACATAACCTCTTCAGAATATCCCTAGGAATGCCCGACTGAAATGGCTGGATTTCTGCGGTCCATTGGGTTCACTTGAGTTGAAGGGTGCAAGAGCAACAGTGCAGAAAATGAACATCTGCCATCCAGCTGTGCATCACTCATGTCAACCTGACTCGTATTGGAGCATCGTACCTTCCACTCATCAGCTGCACCCACCTCTAGTCAGCAGGAGACGGCACTCACCTCAGGTGATCATGCCATATCTCTACCAGCTGCTAATAATGCTGCACTTGTCTGCCTGCTTGCTTATACTGCTTTATACCTTTGGTAATGGCTGGTCAGGTGTCACTGGTACTTGTCTATCACCAGTTACTTTCTTGCCACTCTTCTCTGTGTCACCCATCTATGGATCATCAACTTTCATTTGATGTGAAATAGAGTGGCAGTCATGTCAATATTGATTAAGAAGAGTTGCTTCACTTACTGCCAATAGATTGATAATCATCTTGGAGATTTCATCCTATACGCCATTTCATCAAGTCTGGCACCATTAGTGATGTCCTCAATACCTGTAGCATTGATAAAGGTCCTCAGTACTGGATATACCTTTTTGTATAGCCTTTATATATTGGTACTCAGGGAAATGCATAGAGGTTTACCTAGATCAGGGGATTTACATCAACACTACAGGCGTTGAGGACATCATTGATGGTGCCAACTTGGTGAAATGGAGTATAGGTTATGTTTGCCTATGTTTTTGTTCATTCCATGGCTTATCGAGGCTTCATATGCTTGAATCTCGTCCACGGACGGATCCAGGTCATTGCCAGATCACTTGTTGATTGCCTTCTGTGATTAGTTGCAGATTTGAGTCCATGACATTATGATTGGATATTGTCAGCATACTTTATTGGGAAGTTGGCTGTTTCTCATTGCCTTTTTGGAATGGCAGGTGAGCCCTTACAGACACTTCCTATTTTTGTTACCTCCCTATCTTCATTTTAGATATAACACACATTTTGGTGTGTACAAAGGGTGATGAAAAAGTTCTGGTAATGGATAGTAAACTCAGTTTTACTGAAAGGTGAACACACACTTCAGTTATCCCCTTCAAAGTACAGTACTCCCTTTGTACATCCACACTCTTGTTCCAGTGTTCCTTCCATTGATGGAAGCATTGTTGGAACTTTTTTCATGATGTTCTTCATTGTGCTCATCATTTCAGATTGGATTTCTTCAGCTGTGTAAAAACATTGTTCTTTCATCATGAATTTCAGTTTGGGGAACAACCAGAAGTCACTTGGTGCTAAGTCAAGCAAATAAGGTCAATGTGGGACTACTGGAATGACTCGGTCAAAAGTTGCTGGGCAGTGAGTACCGCATGGCTGGGGACATTGCTATATTACTTGACATTCCACTTCTCTCATCATGTCTAACAGCCTTATGCAAACATTTCAGAACCTCCAGGTAGAAAACTACATTAATATTAGTACAATACACGTGGGGGTAAATTGTTTATGCACATTTCCATCTACGTCAGAAAATGCAAGCAGCATTACCTTCATTAGGAATCTTTACTAATGAATTTTTATGGATATTTGTGAAATTAGTGTCTTTCACTGGCAGCTCTGTCTTTTGGTCTCTGGGTCATATATGTAAACCGAAGTTTTATCCTGCGTTTTGACATCAGAAAAGAATTTTTCCAGTGTGCATTAGTCACGTTAAAGGACGATATTACATGATGCTGCTTTTGACCTGTGTGATGTGTAGAACAAGTTTGGCTGTGAGAAATCAATGGTGAGCAATTCACAGAACCTCAGTATTACTTTTGTTTGACAAATGGTGTCATATCTGGTGATAATGGCAACATGAAGAGTTGCTGATATTTCATAAGTGGCAACGAGAGTTACTGACAACACTTGGCAAAATGGTGAGACCATTATCAGAACTTTTTGATGACACTCTGTATGTATTTATTGTTGTTTCCCTACATTCACAGTACTTATGAGGTTTGTCCAAAAAGAAACAACTTTTTAAATAGCCCACCAACTAGCTGGCATAGTATGATTGTGATGGGAGCGCTGTGTAATGATGACTTTGAGCTTTAGTCTAATACTAGCCACTTCATGCCACGTCACTTAGTCATCGAGGTACAGTCGCCAAACTTTCCACCTGGGCCACCTAGCCGCGAGAGGTGGGTAACGGGTGCTGGCAACAGTGTATATGTTTGTTCGTGTGTACATGCTCGACGAAAGTTCGGATCATCAACTCTCTTCGTCCATAGTGAACCTCTGTCAGAGTCAGAGTTCATCCCTTAGATGGCTGGGTACGGAGTTAGGTGGTGAGAAAAATGTCTCAGGAGTAAGGCGGCTCTCCCATCGGCTCAGCCAGTTGCATGAAACTGGTCGCATGGAAAATTGTTGTGTGCCACAGGTCGTGCTGACCAAGGCCAAAGATATATGACTATATAAATTTTATAATAAAGTAATATAAATATTATTCTTACATAAATATAAACTTTTATTTATAATACAATAATATATATTATACTATACATATTTGGCCTTGGTCCGTGCAACCTGTGACATGCAACAATTCCATGCGACCGGTTTCCTGCAACTGGTCGAGCCGGTGGGAGAGCTGCTTAAGGGGGGAGCTTGGCATAGTGAAATCCAGGGCAGGTGCAGGACGTTGAGGGGAGGGGGTTACGTTATTCATACCGCCAGTGACAATAACTGCCGAACTAGTTTTTGAGATCCATTGGCAATCTACCAAATATTTACATTTTTAACAATACTAAACATGTTATTTTTTATGTTGTTTTTACATTGTTACAATAACATGTTAATGCACTAAATACTGGAATCACTCCAAGCCTTTCTCTCACACTCTCTCATTATATCAGTAATTCCATTTCATAGGGTTATCACTTGATACCATTATCAGTATAGGTTGAAGATGAATGCATTTACCTAACATCTACATCCAGTTACAAGATTGCCTGCCATATTCACATCATGAATGACACTGACCAATAAACATTAGGATGATGTTCAGACACTGTTAACGGTTGCTTATTTCCTCGTTGGTAGTACTTCAGGCAGATGTTTTCATGTGTTCTGTGGTGCACCACGAAGAAGTAGGAGATTAAAATACTGTCACCTCAGCAGGCAGAGAATTTATGCATACTTTTGCCAAATGTGGTTATTATATCATCTATGATAATGATTTACTGTACCATTCTTCATATGACTATGATCATTACAGCACATCTTTATAGTCCATTCGTCTAACGTATGACTGAATTACACATTGCAAGGAAAACTGATTGTGAGCGGTGCCGCTTATGTGTGCGGTCACACATTTACATGCTCATCGATTATTCACCGAACAACAGTATCTCGCATTATAGCAAGATGAAGACACCATCTCTTCACCACAGGATGCAAAAGCTTCCAGTCATTTTAAGCTCGATTTTATTGATTCATGAATTGTTTGGACATTTATATCACCATTGCCTGTGATATTACTTATGTGATTGGTAAATGCAACGTAACGAACATGAAATTATCATTACAGGCTGGAACACTTTTTTTTTTTTTTTTTTTTTTTTAATCCCGCGAACCTCGCTTTAGCCCCCGTCACCGAGGTCCTGAGTGCGAGGATATGTGATGTTGGTTGTTGACTGGCTGCTACCAAGACCTAGGTCATAAGACAAGGGCTAGGTGTTTAATAGGAGAAACCCATCTCTCCTGATGGGGGTGGAACGACGCCACACGGATCGCCTGGCGGAAGCGTTAACTACCACGTCACCCACAGTACTGTTTCAAATATTTAATATATATCAACTATTAAAACAATTGCCGTGTTTGCACTGCAAGCACAGAGATCCACGTAATGATTAAGTGATGAGATGCTTAGGTTTTCTATTGTTAACGAAAGGTTGACTCATGACTAGCTGACTCAAGGCAGTATTCTGCCTCAACGAACGAGTTTCAACCTCCGACATCTACAGCTCCTAACTCTCCTACTTAGTTTAAATTAATATCCTCCCAATGAGTAATCCTGTAACGATTAATGACCTAACTTGTCTAATCATGTCTCGGATCAAGAATGGTATTTCAATAGGTTTTATCGAGATCGGCCCAGGACTGGCTAAATGCAAAACGAACAGTCAGACACAGGTATCTATTTTTCAATCATAAGGGCCGGTCACACGACGGTTCTTCCCCCCCAATATGCAGTAGACATTTTTTAGCCATGGGTTTATCATGTAATAATGAAAAAGAATACGTTTTTAAATATATAATATATGTAAAGATGCGGTCTTTTGAATTAGTTTACTTATTGTTTTCAATACTTGCATTATCCAACACTTTCAAGAAGCTCCTTTGAAATTCTATCGCCTAAAAATTGTCGACTGATTACTGGGATGAACTTTGACTGAGGTTCACTAAGGAGAACGAGAGGTGATGATCCGAACTTTCATCAAGTATGTACACACGAACAAACAGATAGCCTACACTGTTACCAGCACCCCTTACCCACCTCTCGTGGCGGGGTGGCCCAGGTGGAAAGTTTGGCGACTGTACATGCGTTTGAGTGAATGTGTGTTTAGTGCACTTGGTGACTTCTATCTCTTCTGTTGTCTTAAACCGACAACCTTTCAGGGTGGATTTCAACTTGGGGTGGGGAAGGGGGGAAGTCTGCAGGGGCCAGATCCTCAGAGTGGGGTGGCTGGTGGATGTTAGTTGTTATGTGCTTGAGTTGGTGCATTGTCATGGTGTAGCATCCAGGTTTTGTTTGTCCATGTTTCAGGCCGCTTTCTTTGCACAGCCTCCCTCAAGGACTCCAGAACATCCAAGTAAAGCACTTTATTGACTGATCATTGCGAACAAACACGATGAGTGATGCCCTGCCAATAAAAAATAGATGCTAAACATCAACTCCACATTTGAGTGACTGACGTGCTTTTTTGGTTGTGGCGATAATGTTCCAGCACGCTGTGATGACTACCTTTTTGTTTCGACATCGTAGACGTAGACCCTTCAGCACCTGTTATGACATTTTTCAGATATGTTTTTGTCACCATTCAGACAATCAAACAGCTCCGGACTGACTGTGGCACAGTTCTCCTTTTCCTCATTTGTCAGCAAATGTTGCGCAGATTTTGCAGCAACATCATTCTGCATCCTCAGTTGTTAGGTTAAAATCATGTGGCATGAGGTTTTACGGATGCCTGCTTCTTTGGAAAGTTCTTGGACAGTCAGGCGACAATTTACATGGATTACAGCACACACTTTCTCAACATGATTATTGTCAATTGATGTGGAAGGCTGTCCATGTTTGGGATTGTCTTCAGTGGATGTTTTTCCTGATTTGAACCACAGGAACTGCTTGTAGTATGTGTATGGCTCCAGCAATTCACCCCAAAAGCCTTTTGCAACATCTGAAAAGTCTCCATAAAAACTTTCGCAATTTGAGACAGAATTTCCTTCAAACATATTGCTCTTTAAGATCCTTCATTGCTCTGCGTGCAACAAATCACCAAGAGCATAAAATATGTTCACCTAAGCGTGTGTACCTCACTAAGTGATGCAGTGTGATGTAGTTCGTGTGTGACTAAACCTCAAAGTTGCCACTACACAGAATGATCATGCTACTCCAGCTAGTTGGTGCACTTTTTTTTTTTTTTTTTTTTTTTTTTTAACAGACCTCATATTATATGTGAATAGGACATCCATGGTACCATCCCATATTCCTGGCTCTATTTGTGTTGTTAATGGACTGCATTGCATAAATGGAAAGAATGCAGGAAAAACTGCCTGAAATCACTAAGTTCACACGTGTATGCCATCACAAATTCAACTACATGTCTAAGAAATGCTGTGAAATAATGGCCCTTGCATATATTTTTCCCAGTATTTACAGTCACATCTCCCAGTGTGAGCTTCTGAACACATCCATCCATCCATCCATCCGTCATCCAATCCTCTGCTGTCCCATAGAGGAGTGTAAGAACCCAGGGCTAGGCAAGTTGGTCCTGATATTTAAGATGAAAGTGACTAGCCTCAATCATCCTCGAGTGGCATTATGTGAGCAATAAACCCCAAACATCCCAGGGATATAAGCCTACACAGGCTCAATACCATTGGAGCACCCTAATCACCCACTAAACCACCAGGCGCCGTAATTTGGTTATGTGGGTAAACCCAATGTAGTAAATGGTTTCCGAGTGTACAGGAAACCACTTGGCTTGTCACATAGTGTATAGTCACCCATAGGCAGAAGGAAGAGGAAAGAAAGATGGAAGAGGAAATGTAAAGTCACTTGTAGGCAGAAGAAGTGGAAAGAATGAAGAAAGACAGAAGAGGAAGGATGGAAAAGGGGAAAGGGCAGACACCCAAAGGAGCACTACATCAGGTGAATGGATGGTGAGTGTCCCCAGCTTCTCAACACAAAACTCATATATTCACAATTGCATATTTGCAGCTTCCTGTATTGTGTAAACTTGAACAGGATCGTGTATCCCCAGTTTGAATCACCTGCATGGGGAAAAACTCTTAGGCAGTCTTGAAACAGTGTGTGGCACTTTAAGCAGATTCTTGCCATTCTTGTTTGTTTATTTCTCTAGGAAAATGAACGAGATGTCCCTTTTCTCTCATCTACCTCATAATTGGTACCGTAATTAACAGTCCTGTCCATGAGTTTCTGGTCTTGTGAAAATGAAATTCCTCATACAGTACTTTCTGTATACATTTGCATTGAGGCCATCATGACCAGCAGAAGGACAAGGATGGCAAATATTATGATTGTCACATGGCATTACACTACTGTACTGTATTACAGAGAGAGTGCTGAGCGGCAGCCTTCGGGTAAGGGGGAAGGGGCAACTCCTTGTCATCCATTTTGAGATGAGATACATGAGGGAAAAAAAAAAAAGAGTATGAAATGTATTGAGGAAGAGGTATATCTATCTATCTATCTATCTATCTATATACATATATATATATATATATATATATATACTGTATATATTATATACAGTGCTCGACAAAAGTATTGCGCGCCCTGTGTCCCTCCTACGAAACCTTTCAGCTATGGAAAAACATGTAAATAATGCATTATATTTACCTTTAATGCTTGGTAGAGTATCCTTTGTGCTTCTTCACGGACCTGAGATGTCGTGGAAGTGAAAGGGCGAGGTTCCTCAGGTGCTGGGGTGATATACTTGCCCAGGTCTCACGAATGGCTGCTTCCAGCTTAGGCAGAGAGCTCACGTCCTTCCCTTGGAGATTCTTTACGAGGTAGCAGAGGTTTTCTGTCGGGTTGTGGTATGGTCTATTGCCTGGCCAGTCTTTCATGAAGGAGAATTCACAGTCACTAAGCCAGTTGGTGACAGATTTGGCTTTATGAGCAGGTGCACCGTCCTGCTGAAACACTCGTGCACCTGTGAGCTCGAAGAACTCAGGTAAATGATCACAAAGCAGCTCCAAGTAAACGTCCTGATTCACTCTGCAGTTCTTGGGAAGCACAACAAGCTTCCCCAAACCCTTCCCAGAGAAATAACCCCATGCCATTAGTGAATCAGGGTGTTTAACTGTGCTCTCCACGTAACAGGGGCCAAGCAGGTCACTACCTCTGGGCCAGTACATGCGCGCTCCTCAATTACAGGTAACGGTAAATGTTGCCTCATCAGACCACAACACTGACAACCATTGGTCCTCACCCAAGTTAAGGTACTTGTTAGCAAAGGCAAGCCTACGAAGTCGCTGGTTACGTGTAAGAAGAGGCTTTCTCACAGGCCTGTGACTTGTGTAACCAAGTTCATAGACTCTTCGAGAAACCTTGTGCACTGAAACCTTTCCAAACACTTCCAGGTTGCTCTCCTTAATTTTCCTTGCACTCACACGAAGAATAGACTCCACTGCACGTTTTAACACATTAACAGATCTCGGGGAAGTTTTCCTGGGCCTACCAGACCGCGGTTTCTTTGTAGGAACGTCACCACTATTTTCCACTTGGTAACGGGCACACCACCTCTGCAATGTCGACCGAGCCACACCAACCAAATTACTAATTTCCTTCGTAGGGTGGCCTGCCTCCTTTAGAGCAATGATCTGTGATATCATTTCACTTGACAGTTCACGAGTAGGGGCCATAATAAATTAGCAAAAGCCAAAACACTGTGGGTCACTAGGTAAAAAATGACGCAAAGGGGGGAGCAGCTGGGTTCCTCTCTCTCACGCAGCCTGTACGCAACTGAGGCGCCAGCCAGCTTTTTCAGTTTCATTCCGTGTCCTCTTGCTACTCTCCTATCCCATACAGACAGATCTTTTCTGTGAATTTTGTCTACTCCCATCATGGCCCTGAACGCTGTAATCATGTTACCCCTCTCTCTCCTTTCTTCTAAGGAAGGCAGATCCAGCTTATCCAGCCTCTCTCTGTACGACATCTGCCAGGCTAGGAACCATCTTGGTTGCTGTTCTTTTTATTCTCTCGATCTTGTTTTTATCCTTCTTTTTGTGTGGGGACTACACTACTGCCACATATTCCGACCTGGGGCAGATCATGGCCACAATCAGATGTTTCATCATCTCTTCATCCATGTAATGAAATACTACTCTTATGTTACTCAAGAGGTTATACTTCTCTCTAATTATCTTGTTAATGTGTTTTTCAGGTGACAAACTATCCTGGATGAGCACTCCCAAATCTTTCTCTTCTCTCACTTTTGTGATTGGTTCATTACCTACCAAATAGTTCAGTGATGGCCTCTTGGTACTTTTACCCATTTCTAATATTTTACTTTTTTTTTGCATTGAATTTCATTTCCCACAGGGGGCTCCAATCATGAATCTTATCCAGGTCCTTCTGCAACATTTTACAGTCTTCCTCAACTTCCACTCTCCTCAGGATCTTTGCATCATCAGCAAACAGACTTGCATAACTATTCATTCCATCTACCATATCATTTATGTTAATCAGGAACACTACTGGCGCTAACACCGAGCCCTGTGGGACTCCACTTGTTACCTCCCTCCATCCAGACGTCCTGTCGTTTATTACTGTCCTCATTTGTCTGTCCCTCAAGAAGTCTGTCATCCACTCCAGGAGGTTTCCCTTCAGTCCTCTTATGTGCTTCAGTTTCTACATTAGTCACTTGTGGGACACCTTGTCAAAGGCTTTCTCCAAATCTAAATACACACAATCCATCCAACTGTCTCTCTCGTGTATCATGTCAACCACTCTTGAGTAGAAGCTTAACACGTTGGAAACACACGACCTTCCACTTCTGAATCCAAACTGACTCTCAATCAAAATGTTCATCTCATCGAGATATTTTATCCATCTGTTTTTCAGGATTCTCTCTCACAATTTTGCGACTGTGCTGGTCAGGGACACTGGTCTATAATTCAGGGATTCTTCCTTGTTTCCTCCCTTATAAATTGGTACCACATTGGCCTTTTTCCATTCTTGAGGCACTTTCCCTTCATCCAGAGAACACACAATTTATCCGTTAATATTGTCCACCAGTTGTTCTCTGCATTCCTTTAGTACCCAATTAGAGCTTCCATCCGGTCTTGGGGCTTTCCTTACATCTTGAGTTTCCAGTAATTTATACACTTCTTGCACTTCCACTTTTATATCTTTTAACACTGCATTTCTAGTCGTTCCCTTCCCCTCCACAAAATCTCTTTCTTTAGTGAAAACTGATTGGAAACATTTGTTCATTATTTCAGCTTGCATTGCCTCATCTTTATAGACCATTCCTTCTACTTTCAGTTTGGTGATTCCTTCCTTTTGTTTCAGTTTACCATTAATGAATTTGTAAAACAATTTAGGTTCTTCCTTGCATTTGTCATTTATATCTTTTTTCAAAGTTCCTTTCTTCATCTCATCATATTTATGTAAATTCATTTCTTGTTCTTCTGTATTCTTCCTTTGTTCTGTTATTACCTCTCTTTCTACAGTTGTCCCATGCCATGTCCCTCTTTCATCTCTTTTTTAGCTGTTATACACTTTCTGTTAAACCAGTCCTTTTTCTTGTTTTCTTTCTCCCTTACTCTTGGCACATATTTTCCACTCCCGAATTGTAGAGATCAAGAAAGATATCCCATTCCTCTGCATCTCTCGTTTCTCTGAATTTTTTTGCAATCTGCATTTTTGAAAAATTTCTTCAATCCTGTAAAGATTTTGCTTTCCCAAAGTTGTATCTTCCCTGCCTGTCAAGTTTTTCTCATGGCACCCTGTGCCCTCTTATCATCTGGAACTTAGTAACCACATGATCACTTTTTCCTATAAGACACAGATATTTCAAAGATTCAGTAACATCAGGCTCTTTGGTTAGCAGTAAATCTAGTCTTGGTGGTGTGTCATTACCTCTGAATTTTGTCTCTTCTTTGACCTTCTGGGTCATTACATTATTCATTGCTATATTTAACAGTATAGTGCCCCATGAATCTTCACTGTCTTCTGAGGCCCACTCCTCCCAGTTCACCTCTTTACAATAAAAATCACCCATCAGAATTATGTTGTTACTTTTCTCAGTCACTTCCGTAGATATCTAACTGTGTCCGCCAACATCTCCTGGTATTCATTGTCATTTCATGCCCTTGTCTTAGGAGGAGCATACAGTAATCCCTCCAAGATCCGATGTAATAGAGCCAAAGGCATGTCTGGGACTTGGGTTTGTCTGGGACTTGGGAAAATACACCCTGGACAGGTGCTTATGGACCCTAACCCAACCTAATGTTGAAAACCACATAACTCCCTACCGGACCTGCACAGCACCTATTAAAGACCCTAGTCACACAAATAGGGGACAGAAACCATGAAGTAAATAAAAAGGAACCAGATAATGAGAAATTAGAAGTGGGTATGGAAAATATTTAGCAGTGTACAGGGTATTACGACATGTCCGTGGCTGTCACAAAGGTTGACCTGCCTCCTCTTTGGCTCTGAGGGTGGTGAAGGTGCACTTGAAACACGTACAGTAATCCAGTGTTGTGCTGCACTTACTCCTTTGTACTGTGAATTATAATTGTTTAACACTGCATATTCTGTTCTTACTTGCACCATGCCAGTTGCAACATGCCAGTGTTGCACTCTGCACTTAATCCTTTGCACTCTGAATTCTGATTTCTTAACACTGTACAACACTGTAAATTCCCATGTGGTCTGTTGGTGAGTTATTGCAGTTTATTCACTGTTTATTCACAAAAATGATCCATGGGCAGCCATGGCAATGAGTGTGCACTCATGATGGTGGGTAGGCGGGAACTGGGGAGGAATGCACAGGCTCTCTAACAGTCATCAGAGTAACTACGCTCCAAAACACAGCTGTTTGTCACCCCGTGGCAAATTTTAGGTAGGGATGAACACATATAATTTTTTTTTTCTTTGCATTTTTATGTTTTTTGGCCATTATTGGTGTCCAAAGACCCAAGCCAAAAATGTCCAGGACTTAAGGCATCCGGGAATTGGGCGTCCGGGTCTTAATGGGATTACTGTATACTACAGTGCTCCCTTAACATCCACGGGAGTTAGGTAACAGAGACACCCGCGTATGTTAAAAATCCACAGATATCTGCTTTTCCCCTTTCAAAACACCCCTGGACCCTCTTAACCCTTTGGGTGCAGCGGCTGTGATGGCAGCGTACTGACTGTGCTCATTGTAGACAAATAGGAAAAAAATTGTGTTTTCAACTCGTGTTTTAACCCACTTATTGTTACTCTCGAGAGCTAAAATTTTTGTCAGACAAACGTCAATCTTTCTACTATCGTTTGCAACAAACTTTATGTCCTTAGGCACTCCAACCACAGAGAACGATTTGAGAGAATACAAAGTGCGTTTTGAGTGACACAGGATGTAGCCCAGGAAGACGAAAATTTCCACCAAACCACAAGATTTTTTCCATACCAAATAGGTTTACAGCCATGTTACCTCATCACAGTAATTGCAATAATAATAAAAATAAAACACTTCTAGCCAGTCTCCTATGATTTTGTTACGATATTCCTGTGTTTATATTAGACTTTAGCAAAACAGTAATGATGTGAGGAAAATCATTACAAACTTTATCGAACTTTATGAATTACTCTTATTATCACTTACTTATATAAAGCTTATTGATATAATGTGTTGAGTCATGTCATAGCATAGCTGCAAAGTTTGCAACTGCAAAAATGTTCACTAGCTAATGCCTTAGCATATGCCTTCTCTGAGTATCGCAAAAATATCATTTAATCACTTGTATTTTATCACAGTAATTCAACATAATATAAAATAGCACTTTCAGCCACTCTCGTATGATTTCAGTGCGATTTAGGTGCCTATTGTGTTGTATTATTTACGAGAGAGAGCTGGGGGGGGAGGGCAGCAATCTGGTTTAGACCGGCTCTTCAGGGGTATGTATTTACCTATTTGTAGTATACAGGAATTGAGCAATGCTCGTGTTGTCCTGTCTCTATCTATCTATCTACCTATTGCCAGACGCCTCAGTCCCGTTTGGGGTGGCCAGAAACAAATCACCTCCAAGTCGCCCTGTCCTCCGCCATTTCACTGCCCTGCTCCCAACTCACTCCCACCTCTCTCATATACCTCTCCACCCCATCCCTCCATCTCATCCTCGGCCTCCCCCTCCCTCTTCCCCCCTCCACCTCACTCACATACACTCTCTTCGTCAGTCTTTCACCCTCCATCCTCTCCACATGGCCTGTCTCCAAATCTACATTTATCAAGTCTACCTTTACACACATGAATGTTTTTCTCACGCACCACCTCTTCGTCAAAGTCTTTCCAAATATTTATGTATTTACCTAATGTACCTAATTGTGATATACACGGAATGTGCTATGCTTGTGGGTTTCCATCACTATTCCTCAATAAGTCAAATTTAGCTTTAAACTCATTTAAGTTTTTAGACTGGACGATCTTTTTGTCCAGGCTATTCCATAAGTCTATACTTCTGTAAGGAAAGGTATATTTCTTGATATCCTTCAAGCAGCTTCACTTTTTCATTTTCATTCCGTGTCCTCTTGTTACTCTCTTATCCCATACAAACAGATCTTCTTTGTCAATTTTATCTACTCCCACTATGGTCCTGAACACTGCAATCATGTCTCCCCTCTTTCTCCTTTCCTCTAAAGAAGGCAAGTCCAGCTTTTCAAGCTTCTCTCTGTATGACAGGTCTGCCAGACTGGGGACCATTTTGGTTGCTGTTCTTTGTATTGTCTCAATCTTGTTTATATCTTTCTTTTTGTGTGGGACTACACTACCGCTGCATATTCTAACCTGGGGCGGATCATGGCCACTATTAATTTTTTCATCATCTCCTCATCCATATAATGAAATGTTAGTCAAAAGTTTATAAGTCTCTCCAACTATCTTGTTAATGTGCTTTTCTGGTGACAAACTATCTTGGACCAGCACTCCCAAATCTTTCTCTTCTCTCATTTTTGTGATAAATTCATTACCCAACAAATAATTCAATGATGGCCTCCTGGTACTTTTACCCATTTCCAATATTTTACATTTCTTTACATTAAATTTCATTTCCCACGTCCAGCTCCAATCATGTATCCTATCCAGATCCTCCTGCAGCATTTTACAATCATCCCCAACCTCTATCTCCCTCAAGATCTTTACATCATCAGCAAACAGACTTGCATAACTGTTCACTCCATCTACCCTATCATTTACGTAAATCAGGAACATTACTGGCGCCAACACCGAGCCTTGAGGGACTCCACTTGTTACTTCCCTCCATCCAGACATTCTGTCCTTTATTATTATCCTCATTTGTCTGTCTCTCAAAAAGTCTCTCATCCATTCCAGAAGTTTCCCTTTCAGTCCTCCTATATATTCTAGTTTCCACATTAGTCCCTTATGAGGTACCTTGTCAAAGGCCTTCTCTAAGTCTAAGTACACACAATCCACCCAACCATCTCTCTCCTGCACCACGTTAATCGCTCTTGAGTAAAAGCTCAACAAGTTAGAAACACATGACCTTCCACTTCTGAATCCAAACTGACATTCAGCCAAAATATTCATCTCTTCTAGATATTTTATCCATCTGTTTTTCAGGATTCTCTCGCACAATTTTGCGACCATGCTGGTTAGAGACACTGGTCTATAATTCAGGGGTTCTTCCCTGTTTCCTCCCTTATAAATTGGTACCACATTTGCCCTCTTCCATTCTTGTGGCACTTTCCCCTCTTCCAGAGAACACACGATTAAACACGTGTGCATGTATGTACGTATACTATTACAGCTACTGCAAATCGACTTAGGACTTTCCCCCACAAGGTATTAAAAAACACAGAAATCATAGTGTATCACAATGTTTGTTCATGAAATTACATTCATTAATATGAAATCATGTTTCCCTTGCTTTCAGGACCAGTTGGATACATTGTGGCATAGAATCACTTAGATCTCTAAAGTAATCTAAGGACATTTCTTTGCGCAAAACATTTGTCAGTACAGTCTTAAGGTTGTACAGATTGTGTGCCTTCTTCTCTGCCTTGATTTTCTTCATCTTTTCCCAGCAGTTTTCTATCGGATTTAGATCTGGACTATTGCCAGGCCAGTTGAGGACCTCAGTCCGATTATCCTGAAGCAATTTTGTTACCTTTCTTGACGTGCGAAATGGAGCTGAATCGTGCATGAAAAAGTCACACCCATGTATAACAAAAAAGTTTAACAAATGATCTTTCAGAACTTGAATGTACCGGCCACCATTCATCATGAAGTTCTTAGGAAGAAAGTAGAGGCCTCCCCTTCCAATTTCAGCTGAGAAACACCCCCATACCATTACTGATTATGGGTGCTTAACAGTCGGCACCGTGTAAGCAGGGTCATATCGATTACGGGAGGCAGGGCGACGAACCTTGGCAGAACACACCTGGAACACTTGAAATATGCTTTCATCGGAAAACATAACTTTTCTCCACTCATCCGATGTCCAGTGTGCACACTTCCTGGCAGACTGTACTATCCGGACTCCCCACATACCAGACATTGTGAGCCTGGACCTTCGGATCCCCCCCCCCCCCCCCCCCAAAAAAAAAAAAAAAAAAAAAAAAAAAACGCATTTTGAAATTGGCGTGCAGCACTGGACAGCTGTGTTTATGCACAGTCCCTTCACTGCTTCCTTCCTTCTTTCTCACCAGTTACCACCTAACCACTGTCGTGAGTAAATGTTCATCGCAGTGGATGCCACACGTGCTCGTTTTTGTGAATAAACAGTGAATAAACTGCAATACCTTGCCACTAAGCCGCATGGGAATTTACAGTGTTGTGCAGTGTTAAAAATCAGAATTTAGAGTGCAGAGGATTAAGTGTAGTGCAAAGTGGCAGTTGAAACTGGTGTGGTGCAATTAAGAACAGAATGTGCAGTGTTAAACAGTTAAAATTCACAGTACAGAGAATTAAGTGTAACACAACACTGGATTACTGTATGTGCTTCAAGAGTATTTTCACCACTGCCGGAGCCTTAGAGGTGGCGGCCACAGACGTGCTATAAGTACCTGTACACGCTAAAAATTTTCCATACTCACTTCTAATTCCTCATTCTCTGGTTCCTTTTCATTTATTTCATGCTTTATGTCCATTAATGGTGTGAATGGGGTCATAAATAGGTGCTATGCATGTCCGGTAGGGAGTTATTTAGATGGCGTTCAAAGTTAGGCTGGGTTAGGGTCCATAAGTACTAGTCCAGGAGGCAGGGGCCCACTATCTAGACCAACCCATTTCCCGGACATGCCTTTGGCTCTGTTACATCAGATAGTGGAGGGATTACTGTATATGAGAAGGACTTGCTATGGTACATATATTCATTTAAAAATGAGACATAATAGTATAATTAAAGTAAATTTATATTATGTGTAGTCCATATTTTGTTATTTTAAATAAAATACTGGTATATATACAATATTTACAATATTTACTCAGTTTGTCTCACTTGTACTGAACAGTTCTTAAACACTGATTCCAGGTTAGCAATCCTGGTTTGCATTCTGTGCATGTCCAAAAGTAAATTAGCAAATCTGGTGGAGAAAATTACAAATATGACTGGAGCTGGGCTGTATACATAGTATGGGTTGAACATAATCCTGCTGTATTCCTCCCAGGGTTGTATTGTCTGATTTATTATTTGCATGGTTTCATACTTACGTGAAGTCAACTTAATGTGTGCACTTATATTTAAGTTCATCCTAGGTAATGGCTAGAAGTACTTGTGTGTGTAGTTGAGAATGACACAATGGTTTTTAGTGGACAGAGTGAATAATGTAGGTGTCAGAACTGAACAGTAGTCTGGTGAGATGTATAAACCAGTTGCTGATGTATGGGCTGGAGGTGTGTCTGGGCAAGTCACAAAAACTGATGTATTGTGATTGAAGTAGAAAAACTGTGAATTTCCAATGTATTGATGATGGATGAGTTTATTTGGAGCAAATGTAAAGTTCCAAAGATGAGAAATGTCGTGATATTTTATGATAGCCATTTCAGAAGGGCCGGCTGAAATGTGAAGACGTACACAGGACTTAGGTGAAATGCATGTAATGATGTATGACATTCGTGTTCAATTGTTTCACTAATGAAAATGACAGTGTCCTGTTTCTTGGAGACCAAGATGACTTCTGTTTTAATGTTGATGGTGACTAATGAGTCATCTTTTTTAGAAGGAAAAGGGTATACAATATTTGATAGCCTGTGAAAAATCATCTGTTACGAACGGTACATGAACTCCTATTGATGTTGCTGTGAGTGTTGCTTCCAAACATGGATAATATAACATCAGCTTTCTTTACTCAAACAAAGGTTTCAAACCATGCTTGTGTATGCCTTGGCTAATTATTTGACGGAGATTGCAAATGGGTAGTAAATTAATGATGATCCTTCCGTTACCAGCATTAGCAAATCCTTTCATGAAAGACTGATAATGAGCTCTAATATTGTCTAAGTGTAGTAGTATTATGTCAGTATGTTCTGTGATCACTGAAAGATGTTGGAATAGTGTATTGTTTCCTTCTTTTGCATTTACTTTCTCCACAGTTCCTAGAGTTGACTTTTCTTCCTTTCTTAGGTTCGTTACAATTGTCAGCATTAACCCCTAATCACCGGCTGGCATGTATAGTCGTCCCGATTTTGGGCGCAGAGCAACTCTGGTTGACGTGTATAACCGCAGGCATCTTCCCACCACCCTTTGAACTTATCCTTACTCATCGATGGGACCACCTGGAGATGTGGGGATACTTTCATTTGATAGAGGAAGAGTTGGTGATTTCTATGTATCTTTCATTTTTTCTCTAGCTGTTATAGTTTGGCAGATATCAGGGTTTGAAGTAAGGGTATTTTTTTCCATCATGGATATCCCCTGTAGGGAAGAGTGTGCAACATTGGAAAAACCCCGGCGTGTAGGGGTTAAGGTGTTCTGGGTATCAGCCAACTTATGTTGATATGAGAGAATTTATGCAATTTTGTCAAATTTGTTATTTATTTCCTCCAGATCATTTTCTGTAGCCAGTTCAAAAATGTTGCCAATAATTGCTCCACCTACCGTCGAACAAACCACGTCTGTTACGTGCATATGTGATGTCGTTTTGTGCCCTAAATGTGTTACTCCCACCTGATGGATTGTCCTGAATCATGTTGAGCATTATGTGTTTAGCCTGTTTTAGTTTCCAGTCAGTTAATTAATTCAGCTACTTCCTGTGTGGGGTGATCATGTGAGGAAGGACATGTTAATACCACTTCCAGAGTTCTAAGTGGTCCTGATATTTTCTGTAACATTATTGGTAGGTCTTCCAGTACCCCCAGACTAATTTCAGTGCTCATTATGGCCTGTACAATTGCCGTTGAGGCTGTTGGGGCGATGAAGCATCCCTGTCTGATTACATGTTGAGGGTGTAAGTGAGGTGATCCTCTTGATATTAACAGGAACATGATCCGTGGAATAATTCACCTCATCTTTACCTGCTGAACGAACAGTTGTATTAGATGGCTAATCCACTGTTGTTAGCAAGTTGTACTAAGGGTGATGATAGTGATTATGAACACTACAGTTATCTCGGCCTCTTTAATCATAGTACCTATTAAAGGAGTCTGAATCGATTCCTAAGTCACATAAATGCCATGCTATGGTGAGAGCTGTATTGGTTGCACCTATGTTTGTCTGTCTTGTATGCGACCACAGTTTATTCTGATATGTGTTAATTGCTTCCGACTTATTTTTGCCGCTTATACTAGGCTTTTCGGTCGTGTCCGATGTTTTATAATTGCAAGCTAAATTTCTTGAGACATTTTTCAAATGGCCAATATGAATTTGTTTTTCTTCATCACTTGATAGAAACTTAATCACTGCTTTATTGGCTGTTCTCTTAGTGACACTGTGTAGGCCTTCAAATTTCGGTGACAGTTTATTGTCTCTGGTGTGAATGATGCCATAGACAGTATCATCTATACTGATGTTTGATTCTTTTGCCCTCTTATTCAATGATTCTGTTATTTCTTCCTTGGACATCATAAACTATTTCTTTACATTTGTGTATATTTCTTGAAATTCACGTAAGCAAAGTTTAGGATGATTATAATGATTGTATACGGGAATTTGTTCACCTTCCAACGTCTTGTAAGGGAGACGTTTGTCGGACCCTTAAATGATGAGAGGAGGTGAGTCTCCTACAGACTTGTTAATTGCACAGTTAATTGATGCCTCAGCTCTGGGGATCCAGTCATCCTAGTTTGCATTATTTTCATCGAGAATGTGCGGTAGTACATCTAATATTTTTTTATTCTGTCTTTCCACCGGTCCATTGGAAGCTGGATGGTAGGCCAAGACATTAACCTTCTTTATATTGTATTGTTTACATATTTCTTGCAAAATTTCAGAGTTAATTCACCACCTTTGTCACTTATTAGCACCTTTGGTGTGGTGAACCTACATATGACATGATCAGTGATTACCCGCAATTGTTTCTGCTGCTTTATCCATAATTGGAACCAAGATCACATATTGTGAAAAATTATTAGTAGGGGGGTTTCAAGAATACTCCCCCAGTATCCCTGCTTGTCGTACGAGGCGACTAAAAGGGTTGGTGGTGGGTTAGTGCCCCACCCCGTAAAAAGAACTAACTAAAAAAGCAAATAAAGCGCCTCGGACCCGGACGGACCATACGTTGACGACTAAGGAATGGACAAAGGACATTCTAAGAGTAGGAACGTGGAATGTGAGAGGAGTGAATGATGAAGTGAAAGAGAGAGAGATTGTCCAGGTGCTTGAGGATGCAAAAGTGGATATATGTGGATTGACTGAAACTAAATGGAAAGGTGAAAGGATGAGAGAATGGGAATACGGTGTAGGTATATGTGCGGGAGTCAGTGAGAATGAGAGGGCAAGAGAGGGAGTATGTCTGATGATAAGCAAGAAGTGGAAGGAGAATATAAGAGAGTATGGAACAGTGGGTGCAAGGACTGTATGGGTGAGGATGAAAGTAGGTATACAAGCATGGGCGATTGTATGTGTGTATGCTCCAACAGAGGATCGAGTGGCAAGAGTGAAAGATGAGTTTTGGGCGAGAGTAGAAGCATGTATGGACAAGTTTGAGAGGAGCAAGAGAGTGCTGTTGATTGGAGACATGAATGGCAAAGTCGGGAATGTACGAGTGGATGGAGTGGTTGGTCAGTGGGGTGTGCCAGCGGAAGTAGATGGGAATGGTAGTGCTTTGGTGGACATCTGTGCTGGTAAGGGGTTGGCAATAGCCAACACCTACTTTCGTCATAAGATGATCCACCGGTATACATGGAGAGTAATGAGGAGGATGGATGGTGAACTTGTTGAACGAAAGGCAATGATAGACTACGTGTGTGTGGATGAGCGAATGAGAAGACAAGTGTTGGATGCAAGGGTGTGGAGAGGGTGGGGAAATGGAGTCTCGGACCATCACTTAGTGATGGCCAAGGTAGAGCTGCAAAGAAAGTGGTTGAGGAGGCGAACGGGAAGACAGGAGGAAGCAGCTCCTGTGAGAAGAGTGGAGAAATTGCATGATAGTGAGAAGAGGACAGAGTATAAGAGCATAGTGGAAGAAAGATTGGGAAGGTATGAGCTAGAGCAGATGGAAGGGGTGGAAGACGTATGTAAGATATTCACGGAAGAGATAAGCGCAGCGTGTGAGGCGGTTTGTGGAGTGAGGAGGAGATGCAAGGGTGTGCAAGGGACAGCATGGTGGAATGATGAGGTGAAACGAGCTGTGGAACAAAAGAAGAAGGCATATGGTGAATGGTTGGCGAGTAGAGGAAGGGGAGAAGATGAGAGAGAGAAGAGAGAGGTATATGTGAGCAGGAGAAGGGAGGTTAAGAGACTGGTGAAGGAGAGTAAGAAGAAAGTGGATGAAGAGTTTGGGAGGAATCTGAGTGTGAAATGGAGGGAGAGTAAGAAATTGTTTTGGAAGGAGGTAAAGAAAGTAAGGCAGTGTGAAAGGGGAAATAGTAGGGGAGTGAAAGATAGGAATAATAGATTGTTGGTGGAGAAGAGAGAGAAATTGAGGAGATGGAAGG
This sequence comes from Coenobita brevimanus, assembly GCF_032717465.1. NCBI lineage: Eukaryota > Metazoa > Arthropoda > Malacostraca > Decapoda > Coenobitidae > Coenobita > Coenobita brevimanus. The sequence goes on along the minus strand of NC_137028.1, from coordinate 11,020,236 downwards.
AGCACTTTGAGGATTTGTTGAATGTAGAGAGTGAGAGCAGTGTGAGTATAAGTGGTTGGGGAATGGCTGGGAGAAGAAGAGATGAGAGGAGGGAGGAAGAGATCAGTAGGGCGGAAGTAGTGGAAGCGATGAGGAAGATTGAGCTGGGAAAGGCCCCAGGAATTGATGGAGTGTGTGGTGAAATGCTTAGGTATGGGGGTGAGATTGTTGTGGAGTGGATATGGAAGTTGTGTAGATTGGCTTGGGAAGAGGGAAGGGTTCCAGAGGACTGGAAATCAGGTATAATTGTTCCTCTGTACAAAGGAAAAGGGGAGAGAGAAGTATGTGGTAACCATAGGGGTATTTGCCTTCTTAGTGTGACTGGTAAAATATATGGTAGAATACTCATTGATAGGGTTAGGCATATGACAGAGGAGCTAGTTGGAGAAGAACAAGGGGGATTTAGGAAGGGAAAAGGGTGTGTAGATCAGATATTTGTTCTAAGATGTTTAGTGGAGAAGTATCTAGAGAAGGGAAGGAAAGTGTACGCTGCCTTCATGGACTTGGAGAAAGCTTATGACAGAATAGATAGGAAAGGTATGTGGAAGGTATTAAGAATATATGGAGTGGAGGGGAAATTGCTGAGTGCTGTGAAGAGTATGTACGAGGGAGCTAGGGCTACGGTGCGAGTGGATGGTAAGCTGAGTGAGTTCTTTGATCTCAATGTGGGACTGAAACAGGGGTGTGTAATGTCTCCATGGCTGTTTAATATATATATGGATGGGGTCGTAAAGGAGGTACAAGGTAGGGCAGTGGATGTGGGGGTGGCCCTAATGAATGAGGGTGAGATTTGGAAGCTTCCGGTGTTGCTGTTTGCTGATGATACAGTATTGTTGAGTGAAGATGAATGGGAGTTGCAAGGTTTGGTGAATGAATTTGGGACAGTGTGTAGGAGGAGGAAGCTGAAAGTTAATGTAAACAAAAGTAAAGTTATGGTGTTTGAGAGGAATGAAGTCACAGAGTGTGCAGTGAGGTTGGATGGTGAGGATATGGAGAATGTGAGTGCATTCAAGTACTTGGGTAGTGTGATGAGTAAGGATGGAACTTTGGGGGATGAAGTACGTGAAAGGGTACAGCAGGGAAGGAAGGTTGTTGGCACACTGAAAGCAGTGATGAGAAATAGGGTGGTGAGTATGGAAGTTAAGAAGTCACTGCATGATGGTATTGTGATCCCTACCCTGACATATGGAAGCGAGGCGTGGACCTTGCAAGAGGGGAACAAGTCAAGAGTGAGAGCAGTGGAAATGAGTTACTTGAGAGGAGCATGTGGAGTGACATGGAGGGACAGGTTGACGAATGAAGAAGTGAAGGAACGTTGTGGGGTAGATGTGGATGTGGTTGAAAAGATTAGGAGAAAGACACTGAGGTGGTTTGGACATGTGGAGAGGATGGAGAATGAAAGACTGACTAAGAGGGTGTATGTAGGTGAGGTGGAGGGAGGGAGAGGGAGGGGTAGACCGAGGATGAGGTGGAGGGATGGAGTTGAGAGGTATATTAGGGAGGGGGGGGTGAGTTGGGGGGAGGGGAGTCAAATGGTGGGTGACAGAGTGACTTGGAGGCGTTTTGTCTGCGGCCACCCTTTGCGGGATTAGGGCGTCGGGCTATAGATAGATAGATAGATAGTTAAGGGTAACTTAAGTAAATCAACCATGACAATGTCCCATGCTTGGTTAGGTACAGGATGTTTCCCTATAGGTGCAGGTGATACGTGTAACCTTTGTTTCTTGCACATGACTCATGTTTGTCAGTATGATTATACTGTGTATGTCTTTGTGTAACATTGGCCAGTAATATGACATCCAGGCCTGCCTGACTGTTCTGTCCTAGCCAGAATGCCCTGCATGTGGACTATCGTGTATTATCCTTAAGATGTGAGGTACAGGTATACCTCGGTTTAACGATGCAGTTAGGTAGGTACAATCCCATCGTTAGTCGGGGTATCGTATATCAGGGTAGATTTAACACATAAAGTACTGTAATGGGATGCGTTTTTCAGCCGTGGGTTTCCCCCCCAACCAAGTCCAAAACCCACCCAAATGAGCCTAAAAACAAGTTTAAAGGCAATCTAAATGGCCTAACAGCTATAAAAGAAGCTAACCAAAGCCTAACACCTGTAAATAACTCACAAAAAACAACAAATAATATCTGGAAATCATCAGACGTAAGTCTGGAAAAATCAAGCTTAGTAAACTGTACCCTAAAATGACATTGTTCACCCCACCTGTGGCTAAAAACATTAATCTAAGTCTAAAAACAGTTTATAAATCAACTTAAACACACAATTTTAGTCTAAAATATAATCAAAATCGGTAAAAAAAATAAAAACCCATCATTAAACCGGGATTTGGCTATTATTAGGTGGGGTATGGTAGTATTTCTACCCCCATCTTTAAGCTGGGGTATTGCATCTAGGGGTATCATATATCGAGGTATACCTGTATCATTGTACAATAAATCCTCGTTTTTCGCTGCTTGGATGTTCCTCCAATACCTCATGAATCATGAAACATTGAAGTGTGAAGTTAAGAATCAGTGGGAAAAATAGAGGAGCGTTCCGGTAGGACACTTATCTACCCAATCAGAAAGTACTATAACACCAAACAGGCCCTACCCAAAATTAAATGAAGAGTGTTTGCTAGTGCTAAAACAGCATAACACAATAAACATGTGCCTGAAAAGACACTAAAACTGTTATAAAAAGCTGCATCACCAAAAATCCTTACCAGAAATAAAGTGAAGACTGGCTTGAGTGCCAAGTGAAGAGGTGTTGAGAATGGATGGGCTAGTTCCCAATGTCACTAACCAAGGAAAAGCTGCCACTTTTTACCAGATTATTTAATTTTCGACATTAAAATAGGTCAACTAAACTCTGGTCATTTTATGTGCCCTCTTTATCATTAAAAGAAAGGGAGACATTATGATAGCATTATTTTGCTCACTGCTACAAGGAAGAGAGGCTGTAATATAGTCAAATAGAATAAAAAATTGGTGGGCTAAGTCTACCATCTCTGTATTGGGATGGTCATTATTCTTTCCTTCCTTAAATATCGATAAGCTTTATTTTACATCCATTTCAGGTATTTGTCCATCAAAACAAAAATAAAGTGTTACAAGAAACATGTAACGTTTTTATGTAAAGAAATAGTAGCATGGCACGGCTGAAGATCATACGTTACGATCACAGACAATTACAAACTCACATGTGTCTACTGCCCTGTTGGACCTGCTGTATAAAGATCATGGAAAACTGTTGCATAGAAAAATGGACAGTGCCTAGACTGAGCATTGGTATGCATCGTCTGCTGAGTGTCGTCTGCTGGCTGGTAGGGTCGAAGTGCAGGGAAACTAGTGAAGTGTGAAACAACTCGGAAACTTTATTCTAGTGCAAAAAACGAGGCGTCGAAGTAAAATGCGTTGAACTATGAGGATTTACTGTACTAGGAATAAATATTTGCCTAATATTTCTTCTATGTTTTGGTTGTCCTGGATTCACCCTATAGATCTTTTCCACGTGGCGTCACAAGTCATGTGATTTTTGTTTACGGTGCCATATTGGACGGCAAATTGTCAGATGTCTTTAGTGACTTGGAGGCGTTTTGTCTGCGGCCACCCTTTGCGGGATTAGGGCGTCGGGCTATAGATAGATAGATAGATAGATAGACAACGATATTCCACTGTTGTGCCGTCAGCTGTAAGGCAAGGTAGAAAACTGGAAGTGGGGTACTCTTCTATCGGTTTCTAGCCAATGAGGAAAGGTGGCAGAACCGAATAGCTGCCATGAAGAGGGAGAATTGGCAGCCGACGGCCTGCTCCCACCTCTGTAGCAAGCATTTCATATCAGGTGAGCCGATGATTTGTGAGCAGATACGGGCATATTTACCATTCTTTGCAGTTGTAGGTATCATGGGATAAACTAATTATGTTAATGTCACGGAGCAAAAGACCCACACGACCATGTGTGTGCATGGAAAAAGATGGGGAGGGTCCATGTCACAGGCCTTGTTTTGATATTATTCCAGAGTTTCACCCAAACCAAATCGGCAAATCGAGCATAGCAGTGATGATCAAGAATGTTAGATGCATAATTAAAACTGATTAAATTACAGGTTAGGTCATACTTAAAGTTGGTTAGGTTAGGTAAGGAGGTTAGGTAAGGTTAGGTTAGGTTAAAGCTTATGTTTTTATTTTTTCAATGTTTTTCAGTGTGATTCATTTGAAACTGATGTTTATGTCATGGTGGATGATTTTAATAATAGTGTAGTACAGAACATTGTTCAACATATCAGTATAAATCTGTTATATACCACTGTGAGCCTGTGTGCTAAATAGTGTTTCAATTACAGCTGAGGCATAATTACTAGTACTGTACTACTATTTTAATTTTCAATTTTTTTTTAGAAATGAATGTTGCTCCACAGAAGGCAAAACTGTCAATATATACATGCTCCAGTTGAATATATATTTTCCACGTGGTACAAAAATAATTTAATTACAAATAAAATGATAAATAATGTACTTATATCAACAGCCCCCTATATTTATCTTTTACCAGGAATATAGCTACAGTACTAAGATTTTTTGTTAATATAAAATGTAAACTCATTAAGACTATAGTTTTGAAGTCTTTTAGTTTTATGTTGTGGTAGACTACTCATCAGCATGAAATAAATTACCTTAATTTAAATCTGTGCCAATGTTATGTTTCACTTGTAATGTAAAAGTTAACTTCAAGAGTAATTTTGACAGTTTTGGCAAAAACTATCAATTACACATTTTATGTAAAACTACTTTAAACATACGGTATATAGGCTGTGTGTTTATATCTAGGCCTATAATTACTGATATTTCCCAAATAAGTAAAGTTTTTGGTAAATTTCCAGAATTACACCCAACTTACCCTGAAGCTTAAAATTTCATTTTTTAATGTTTTATGATGTGATTAATTTGAATCTGATATTTATTTCTGTCGGAAATTACTTTTTTTTTTTTTTTTCCAAACCATGCCAACCCAACCAACCTAACCTGACCTAACCTAACCTAACTTAGGGCCTAACTTGAAGATTAAGAAGAGAGGATAACTGCAGTAGGCCAGTAGGCCCATGCTAGACAGCTCCCATAGAAGTGTGACTAATTTACCCTCCCTACAATAGCCCATACAGGCCCATGCTAGGCAGCTCTCACAGGAGTGTGACTACAAGAATGACAAATTTTGTGTGCATCCCATACCTGTCATACGCTTATCTAGCCTATTCTTGAAACTTTCTAAACGGGGCAGCAGCTAGGGTACTGTACTGGGAAACCTATTCCATTTGTTAACTTCTCAATTAATCAGTGTATACAGTTCCTCCCCCAATGGACCCACGTCATTAATTTGCTGATTACCAAGACGATTTACAAGTGCCATATGTCAGTTCCATCTATCTACATTGTGCATATACAATAATATGACATGTCTGTTTACCTTGAAGAATGTCCCGGTGAACTTTGATGAGTATTTTCCAAATAGTGATAGAGATCATCATATCAGAGATCTGGTTTCGATCCCCTATCCTTGAAACTGATTAATCTCTCCCTAGAAATGGTGTAAGGATCTAGCCCCAAACACTTTATCATGTTCCTGTACAGATCTTGGTGGCTTTGATTCAGATTTCTGCATATATCTGACAGTTTCATCTCTGACAGTGCTGTCTGGACAGCCATTACTGCGAGGAGTTTGCCGTCCAATATGGGGTCGTAAACAAAATCACGTGATTTCTGTGACGTCACAGGAAAAGGTCTGTAGAAAGCATTGTTTACCACTGTGAATTGTTTAAGTGGTACATGTAACTTGGGCAATGGTACATCATCGCCTGACTCGAGATGAGATACTACTTTGGACCATACTGGGTCCCATCTATGCCCGTGAGACTTCTTGATTAGTAGGGATCGTTTCACCATTGTTGTAGAGTGATTCCCCTGGACTTATTGTAGTGACATTGGCTTATGATTTCACGATAAGGCATCTGCTGCCAAATTTACTTTACTTTTTATGTAGTGAATATTTACATTGTAATTCTGGATTTTCATTTCCATCATGCTCTCCTCCCAGAGAAGTTTTTCTTGGAACATGCCCAAGAGAGGCTTATGGGCAGTGTATAGGTGAATTTCATATCCATACACAAGGTCACAAAATTTATGTAGAGCAAATATTACCACTAGGGCTTGTAAGTCTGTTGTACGGTAATTTTTCTCTGCTCCTTTTATTTGTTTACTGGCAAAAGCGGTGGGTTGGTATTTCCCTCATTTGTCCTTTTGCATCAATACAGCACCTAAACCTTTGAGGGAGGCATCTGTGCAAATTATGAATGATTCTGTGAAATTAGGATGGGCCAAGCAAGGTGCACATGTAAGTTTATCTTTTTATCATTAAAAGCTATTTTTTGTTCCTCTCCCCATTGAAAAAGTGCTTGTTTTTTCAGTAGGTGGAATAATGATTCTGTAGTGTGAGATAATTGTATGAATGATCTGTAGTATCCTGCCAGACCTAAATATTATCTTACTTCATCCACATTTGTGGGTTCAGGCAAATCCCATACTGTTTGTATATTGTCCTCAGAGGTTTGGATACCTTTTGCATCAAGTCTGTGGTTTAAGAATTTATTTCCTTATAGCAAAATTTGCATTTAGACAGCTTAATTTTTAAACCATCACTGGCTAACTTGTGTAGGAGCTGGTCTAATTTCTGCAGATGCTCATCTATTGTGTGTGTTGTGATTATGATGTTGTCCAAGCACATAAAAATACCATCACCTAATATTCCTGATAGTACACTATTTATTAATAGTTGAAATGTACCTGGAACTGTCCTTAATTCCATCGTCATTCTTTTATACTGATAATGCCCACTATTCATAGAGAAGGCAGTGTATTTGTGTGATTCTTCATCTAGCCCTATCTGATAATAGCCTCAAAGTAAATCAGTTGTAGAAAAGACCATATTTTCTGGTCCACTGTTGTGCAGGACATCGCTTAACAGTGGTATTGGGAAAACGGTTGGGAATGGTTTCTTGATTAAGTTTGCAGTAATCAACAACTGCCTACATTTCCCCGTTTTGTTTAAGTACAGAGAAGAGTGGTGCATTCCATGGGGATACTGAAGGGTCCATGATCTCCAGACATAACATTTCATCCACATACTGCTTTGCTAGTGCACGTTCTGAGTGTGCAACTCTGTATGCTGGCAAATAGATTGGTTGTGTATCCTGTTTTACATTAATATGGTGTTGTGTTAGATTTGTACATCCTAAGTTTTCACCAGGTAATGCGACAGTCCATCGATGCTTCTGTAGTAAATCTAATAAAGCATTTTCCACATCAGAATTATCTGAGCAAACCAAATGCTCCTTTATGCACTCTCTGTCTCACAAGTTTACTCTGCTCGACGTTCCTGCTACTGCCACCTCGCATATAGGAGCTGGGGAAATCTCTAATCTAGTGATACAAGCTCCTTTTTTAATCATCATATCTCCATTCATGGTGTCAGCAAGAATGACATTAGTTTCACCCTTGTCATTTACATGACATAGGGCACTTTCTGTCAAAAGGCCATTTATTCTAATAGTCCCTTCTAATACAATGGCATTACAATTTCTCAATTTACTCTTAATTGTAACTTGCATGAATGATTTTGTGGTAAATTTATGTTATGCTTGCTGAGTGAGTGAGCGAGTCATAATTGGATTGTGGGTGAGTGGGTGAGAGGTTGGAGTCAGCTTGTGAAGGCTGGTCTAAGCACCCATTTTCTTTAAGAGATTGTATGTCAGATTCTGCCTTCCTTGTGTAGTGTGTAATTGCTCTTGTAACTAGTTTTTCTATAATTATTGATTTTAGTATGAGGAGATGAAATTTCCTCTGTGAATTCGCTGTCATAGTTAATTCCATTGAAATGGGGTTTCAGTATTATATTTTTTGCCCTTATTGCATTTAGTCCAAGCAGCATACAGTATTTCCTCTCATTGATAATTTTTCCATTACGTAAAAGATGGTAGTGAATGATTTTGTGGTCTCCGTGTATTTCATGTTTAACTCAGTCATACCTTATTTCTTTACCATCCACTGTGTATAGATTCAAGTCTGAATTTTCCAAAAATGTCATCTTTCTTCTGTTTCTAAAAATTCTTTCTAACCCATCTTGCATTATTAAATTCATTGGTGAGCCTGAATCCAGAAATAATGAAATCTCTTCCTCTTCACATACAGCAGAGACCAAAATGCTTTCATTTCCAAAAATACTTCCTATGTTTACTACTGTATTTGTTTATTTGGTTGTTTTATGTGTTGTCGTCCCTTGGGCAGATACGATCTTCCCCCAACTTATAGATAGATGCCAGTTTTTCCATTGTTTTACAGTCTGAGGTCTGTTGACCAGAAGATTTATCTGTCTATCTATGTCAATCGCCAGATGCCTCAATCCCATAAGGGGTGGCCACAGACAAATCGCCTCCATGTTGCCCTGTCCTCCGCCATTTCACTGCCCTGCTCCCAGCTCACACCCCACCTCTCTTATATACCTCTCCACTCCATCCCTCCATCTCATCCTTGGCCATCCCCTCCCCCTCCTCCCCTCCATCTCACTCACATACACTCTCCTCGTCAGTCTCTCACTCTCCATCCTCTCCAGGTGGCCAAACCGCCTCAGTGTATTTCTCCTAACACTTCCCATCACATCCACATCCACACCACAGTGCTCCTTCACTTCCTTGTTTGTCAGTCTGTCTCTCCATGTGACTCCACATGCTCCTCTCAAATAACTCATTTCCACAGCTCTCACTCTTGACTTCTGTTCCTCCAACAAGGTCCAAACTTCTCTTCTATACATTAGAGTTGGTATCACAATACTGTCATGTAGTAACTTTTTCACTTCCATGCTCACTTCCCTGTTTCTTATTACTGCTTTCAGAGAACCAGCAACCTTTCTTCCTTGTTGTACACTTTCAAGCACTTCACCTTCTTTCCATCCTTACCCCTCACACTACCCAAGCACTTAAACGCACTCACATTTTCCATTTCCTCCTCATCCAACCTCACTGTACATTCACTGACGTCATTTCTCTCGAAGACCATAACTTTACTCTTTCCTACATTCACCTTTAGCTTTCATTTCTTACATACACTCCCAAACTCATTCACCAAGCATTGCAGCTCACGTTTATTTTCACTTAACAACACAGTATCATCTGCAGACAACAGTTCAGGGATTTTTCAGACACTGCCCGCTCTCAAAAGGGCCACTCCACATCCAGTGCCCTACCTTATATCTCTGTTATAACCCCATCCATATACAGATTGAACAACCATGGAGATATGACACAACCCTGTTTCAATCTAACCTTCAGATAGAAAAATTCACTCAGTTCACCATCCACATGCACTGCAGCCTTAGCACCCTTATACAAATTCTTCATGGCATTCAGCAACTTCTTATCTACTCCATATGTTCTCAATACTTTCCACATTCCTTGTCTATCCACCCTGTCATATGCGTTCTCCAAATCCATGAAGGCTGCATACAACTTCATTCTGTTCTCTAGAAACTTTTAAATTAAAGATCCAAGAATGAATATCTGATCTTCACAACCTCTTCCCTTCCTTAAACCTTCCCTAACTCTGTTAATAAGTAACCTACCATATACGTTTCCTTTTGCATTAAGAAGACAAATGCCCTTATGATTACCATACACTTCTTTTTCCCCTTTTCCTTTGTACAGGGGAATAATTTTACCTGACTTCCAATCCTCTGGGATTCTACCTTCCTCCCAGGCCAATCTGCACATCTTCCACATCCATTCTGCTACTATCTTTACCCCATGTTTCAGCATTTCACCACACACTCCATCAGTTCCTGGGGCTTTCCCCATTCTGACTCTTCATTGCTTCCACAACTTCCATCTCACTGATTTCTTCCTCTCTTCTCACCTCCCTCCTTCTCCCAGCCATTCCCCAGCCACTTATACTCGCATTACTTTCATTCTCTATGTTCAACAACCCCATGAAAGTGTTCTCTCCATCTGCTCAATTTATCTTCCTTCTCCACTAGTAATCTACCATTTTTATCTTTCACTCCCCATTGTATTTTTTGATACCCTGTCTAACTCTCATTACTGCTTTCCAGAACATTTTCTTGCATTCCCTCCACTTTACACTCAAATTTCTTCCAAATTCCTCATCCACTGTCTTCTTACTCTCTCTTACTAATCTTTTCATCTCTCTCTTCCTCTCTACATGTAACTCTTTCTTCCATCTCTCAACTTCTTCCACGCCCCCGTTTCCTGCAATATGGTTCAAATTGTTTTGCCTTTTGCTTGTCTTCTTTATCCTTAATACAACACTCAACTTTTGTGTGACCAGGATTTGCACAGTAGTAACAGTGTGTCACTTGAGTTCAGCTTGTGAGGTGATCATCCATTTGTTTGTTTTTGTGCCAACCAATGTCTACTGGAACTTCGGCTAGACTTTTGTACCACCATATTACCTGGTGTGCGGGAACGAGTCCTTGAGCTACCTTGACTGTTTGTTTGCTTGTATTCTGATCGAGATTGTCTCTGGTCCTTGCCGGGACTTGACTTACTTATCCCTGCTACAATTTTTGGCACTGTGATCTCTGTCCTTTGGCCTGTGATGTGTCAACCATGTCAGCTTTGCTGCAGTTTAATTCCATTTCATAAATGAAATTAAGTAAGCACATCCCTGGATTATATGGTATGGTTTCAGAGATTATTAACACCCTGTCAGGAAATTTGCATGGGGCTGATATGTAACCAGTGATGTCAACAACATGCACTGGTGACATATTACCATCAGCTGTGACTCAATTTGAGTTTTCTAGGCTAGGTAACAGGGTTTTCTTATTAGTGGAAATATCTGCTTTTACATCCCCTAGATTTGAGCTTGAGTCTGTTTGCCTCTAGAAAATTTCCTTAGAAATTTTGTCCTAAGTTGCTCAAATGTTGCAGCTCTCAGTAGCTTGCCTGACTTCAGCAAATTGCTAGCTGGGCATCGTTCTTGGTTATTCTAGCTGAAAAAACAACAATTTTTCCATTCTCATCTGTAATGTGTCTCCTAACGAAATATTGCTGACACTGCTCAATAACTGTGTGTATGTCAGTCTTATCTTTTTCAGTACCAGAAAATTTTGTGAGATCTTTGTCTTCACGAAAAATATACACTGGAAGTGGAGTATTACTGGAATTTTGTGGAGAAGGTACTGTACTGCTGCTTGCTGCATCTGAGCTAGCCATCTTTACAGTTTTCCTTTCAGTTGTCATTTACAGGAAATTTATGCGCTTTTCCTGACCTTAATACTCTATGGTCTGGGTTATAGTAAGTTGGTGGTAAATTTTTGTAAAGTTCACTATTTACATCTGAAAGTTCTGACCAGGTGTCATCATTATTTACATCAGTGTAAATTGCATCAGTTTGTTGTTCTCTATCTTCTCTATCTAGTGTGTTTTTTGTTTCATGAGTTTGATGTTCTGTTTGTTCTTGTCTGTGATGGTGTTTCGTAATTTATATTTTGTTTATCGTTTTTTGGTTCTTGTGTTAGGGTATTTGGCACTACTCAAGCTGATTCTTCAGGCATTAAGTTAGCCAGTTTTCTTAGCATAATGGGATTACTCACTAAATCACATTCTGCATTTCTCTTGGTCGCTTAGAAAATTAAAATTATAAAACACATATGTCATTGTACATTGTGTAATTGTCAACTTTCCTTCCATCCTCTTCTCTCTTTCTTTCCTTCATTCTTTTCTCCTCCTGTCTATGGGTGACTTTACACTCCCTTTTCTGTCTTTCTTTCCTTCATTCATTCCACATCTTTCTGCCTGTGGGTGACTCTACACTGAGTGGCAAGCCAAATGGTTTCCTGTACATCAGGAACAACTCACTAAACAACTCACTAACAACGTTAGTGAAGAGACAGTCGTGGTGCAAGGTGTGGCGAGGATGTTGAGTTCAGGATTGTTGATCCAGCTCAACATGTCAGCATCGTTTGGTCATCACTGCGGGGTCAGCACACTTGCTTGCCTCTTGTGGTGGTGAAGATGGTGGTGGTGGGGAAAAGTGGTGGTGGGGACATACAGTGGAGAGTGGTGGGGTTGTTGGAGTTGGCGGTGGAGGTCAGATCTGCTGTGCTTAACTCAGCTGTCACACTGTTCACTCACATCCCTGTTGTTGCTTGTAGTTTTGTTCTCACTGTCTTCACTTGTAGTTTGATCGATGATTGTTGCGTGTAGAGCAGTCGTAGTTTGCTGTGACTGTAATTTGTTCGTTGATTGTTGATGAGACGTTTATTGGCTTCATTCACCGCTGTCACCATTGTCGATGAGTGTAGATTGATTGTAGTCTGTTCATTTTCACCGCTTGCCATCAATCTGGATGAGGGTAGCCACAGGCACATGTAGAGAGATGAGGAGGTTGATTGTAGATCATCTAAGCATTGCCAGAACAAAGTCATGAGATGTCCTATGGCTCAAACTTGTCGCTTCATAGTAAAATGGTGTATCGTTGGCTAGAGTGAATAGGTAGGTCTCTCTCTCTTTCTCACCGTCCCCTTTTGTGTATCATAAGTGAGGTGAGTTACAGAGAATTCTTGGGTTACGGAGTTTATTGTACACAGTTATATCGAATTGGGATTTACAGCATAACTTAGTGTGATGGCAAAACCACTTAGCTGACCCTATCTCCTGCCTTCCACCCTCGATTGTGTCCTCGGGCCTTCTCTAACCCCTTCTGACCTAAAGGGAATCTCTCCAACATTATATACAGCTTGGAGAGGATGTGTGTGTGTGTGATGTAGTGTCAAGTAGATTTCCATTCACATGGACTGACTGACTATAGCTGGTTACTCCACGTGTGTGAATATGTCGTGAAATTCTTGGTCGTCTGGACTACAAAGAGATTGTTTGAGAAACATCATATGTTAAGACATTCTTGATGGTTTGAGACAACAAGATTGTGGATAAACATTATGTGGATTGACATTATTAGTGAGAAGCTGTGTATGTCTCCAGTAGACACTACATCCTGCACATTGTGATGTGAGATATATACTAGTGCCTATATAATGCCTACATGGTAATCATAAGGGCATTTGTCTTCTTAGTGTAATAGGAAGAGTATATGGCAGGATACGTATTGACAGGGAAATAACAGAGGAATTGGTTGGAGAAGAACAGGGAGGTTTTAGGTAGGGAAGAGGTTGTGCAGATCAGACATTCATTCTTAGTTCTTTAGTGGAAAAGTTTCTAGAGAAGGGAAAGAAGTTGTATGCGGCCTTCATGGATCTTGAGAAAGCATATGACAGGGTGGATAGACAAGGATTGTGGAAAGTATTATGAAAATATGGAGTAAATGGGATTTTGTTGAATGCCATGAAGAGTATGTATGAGGGTGCTAAGGCTGCAGTGCATGTGTATAGTGAACAGAGTGAGTTTTTCTGTCTGAGTGCTGGATTGAAACAGTGATGTGTCATGTCCCCATGGTTGTTCAATCAGTATATGGATGGGGTTATAAAAGAGATACAAGGTAGGGCAGTGGATGTTGGGGTGACCCTAATGACAGAGGGCAATGTTTGGAAACACCCTGTACTGTTGTTTGCAGATGATACTGTATTATTGAGTGAAGACAAAGAGGAACTGCAAGACTTGGTGAATGAGTTCGGGTTTGTGTGTAAGAAACGGAATCTAAAGGCAAATGTAAGGAAGAGGAAAGTTATAATCTTTGAGAGTAATGAAGTCACTGAATGTACAGTGAGGCTGGATGAGGAGGAAATGGAAAATATGAGTGCATTTAAGTATTTGAACAGTGTGTTGGGTAAGGATGGAAGTTTAAAGGGTGAAGTGCTTGAAAGGGTACAACAGGGAAGAATGGTTGCTGGTTCTTTGAAAGCAGTGATAAGGATCAGGGAAGTGAGCCTGGAAGTGAAAAAATCACTGCATGACAGTATTGTGATACCAACTCTAACTATGGAAGTGAAGATTGGACCTTGTTGGAAGGACAGAAGTCAAGAGTGAGAGCAGTGGAAATGAGTTATTTGAGAGGAGCATGTGGAGTTAAATGGTGAAACAGATTGACAAATGAGGAAGTGAAGGAGCACTGTGGTGTGGATGTGGATGTGATAGAAAGCTTTTGGAGAAATACATTGAGAAGGTTTGACCATGTGAAGAGGATGGAGAGCAGGAGGCTAACGAGGAGAGTGTATGCGAGTGAGGTGGAGAGGGAGGGGGAGGCCGAGGATGAGATGGAGGGATGGAGTGGAGAGGTATATGATAGAGGGAAGTGTGAGCTGGGAGCATGGCAGCGAAGTGACATTGGACAGGGCGACATGGAGGTGATTTGTTTGTGGCCACCCCCTGCGGGATTGAGATGTCTTGCAGTAGATAGATAGATACATAGATCGAGACTCATGACACTCTTTTCATGGCGAGACACAGCACTGAATTGTTTTAGTGGTGGGACACTATATGAACGGGGCAGATTTTGATTTTAGGGCTTTCCGCAGAATTTTATAAATTCATTCCATATTCTGTGACTGATTGACGCCTACCATATATAATGTGTATGGATTTGTACGTTATGTACACAATAATGTAAAATATACTCCTTTGGCATTTTCCAGGACCATCTAATACAAATTATGGTAGCTGTGAGAGAGTTTATTCCTGAACACAAGAAGCTGAGTATAGAGCAGGCATTCACCTCTCTGAGGGAGCAGCTCAACTTTGACGAGGCCATGAACCAGATCAACCTTGCGCTTTACACCTTCCAAGATGCTGTGAGTATACAACAATGTGAGATAATGTAATTAATGGCACATGTGTGGTAGCACCATACTTTGAAGCACTGCATTTTAGGAAAGCTGTTCCTCTCTTATTCTTTTTAATGTACTGTACATTTGTTTGCTATAAGCTAAGCATGGAAGCTAAGTTTTGACTTTGTAATGACTTTACATAAGGTAGTGAATTTGTAAATCAGTGGTTCTTAATTTGGGGGGTTGCAACCCATATTTGGGCCATAGGATCTTGGCATCATGTAACTTGTAACTTCAGTGTTGTTTTTCCTCTACAAAGGCTGTACTGTATCCACATTAATATTGATGCCTGTTATGACACAAAAAAGGTAAAATGAAGCTGATTATATGGATGTGTAGTGCATCCTTGAATGCAGGGCCTGGGGGGCTAGGTTTGTGATTGAAGAGTTGAGAGGAAAGATGAGAATGGAATGTATTGTTGTTGTTATGAGGAGGGGTAGATTGAGATGGTTTGGACATGTGGTGAGGATGGAGGATGGTAGTTGGGTGTGGAAAGTGAGAAGTGTAAATGTCGGGGGTAGGGTTGTGAGAAGCAGACTGAAAAAGACCTGGGTCGAGGTCATTAAGTGTGACCACAGGGATGAGGCACTGAATAGGGAGGCTGCCTGAGATCGAGCAGCATGGAGAGCTGCCATTAAGTGGCCAAGGCTGATATATGCAAACATGTTTGAGCCTGTATAAGCAATACTATACAATACTTGTACACTCAATCCTCATAAACCGCGTGTTTATAAACCACGGATTCTTAATCCGCGGCAAAGTGGCCGTCAGACTGCCAGCACCCTTAAACCGCTGTTAAGTCACGAAAATCACGGATCTAGGCACTGGAGTGGGCCTTTTCTGAGGAGAATCGTAAACCGTGGCCTTCAATTTGAAAATCGCGACCCAACAACCAATCACCACCCGTCCCTGGTGGCAAGTGTGCATACTAACGCCGCAGAGTTAATGAGAAACATCGGGAACTCATCACCCACTATTTTGCCTGGGTAAGGGCAGAAGCTAAGCCTGAACCACAGCCTGGCCCTTCACACACTGAGGACGTGGGTGACGTAGCATCTGTCATCTCTGAGGCAGACTTTGAGGGCTTCATGAGTGAGGCAGAGGAGCTGGAGAAGGGAGAACAGCATGAGGGAGCACCCCCACCTCATGCTGAGAGGTTCTAAGTTCTTCCCAACACCACCCCACTCCATTCACTTAAGCAATATCGTCATAGGATTAAGGTGAGATCCCTTAACATTGCTTTTTTCTATTAAATACATGCACTGAATATTCCTAAATTTGTATGTTTGTGTTTGATGGTGCCTAGATAGGTGTAGGTAGGGTGCTTTGGGGAGTGATTGGCCAAAGTCCAGACCCTAATTAATTTTTCACATAAGTTATTATTTATAAACCGGGGAATTTGCAATCCGCGGCAGTGGTCCAGACCCAAATTGCTGCGGTTTACGAGGATTGAGTTTATTTGGCATTTCTGGTGTGTATAATGGCACTAAATAAAATGTGCCTTTTTAATTGTGAGGTTGTGCAGTCATTGACAGTGGGTGATTCCATCCATCCATCCATCATCCAATCCTACGTTGCCCCATGAGGAGTGTAGGAGCCTGGGGCTAGGCAGTTGGTCCCGACATTTAAGATTAGAGTGACCAGCCTCACTCGTCCCTGAGTGGCATTACGTGAGCAATAAACCCCAACCATCCCTTGGATATAAACCTTTACTGGCTCAATCCGATTGGAGCACAATAATTGCCCGCTAAACCACCAGGCGCCAAAATTTGGTTATATGGTTACCACCCAGCGTAGTAAATGGTTTCCTGGTGTACAGGAAATCATTTGGCTTGTCACTCAGTGTAAAGTCACCCACGGCCAGAAGGAAGAGGAAAGAATGAAGGAATGAAAGACAGAAGAGGGAGTGTAAAGTCACCCGCAGGCAGAAAGACGAGGAAAGAATGAAGGAAAGAAAGACAGAAGATAGTACATGAAAGAACACAGTACAGTATCTGCATTGAAACATACCTTTTTTTGTTTTATGTGGATTAACCCCTTTGCTCAGCAGTGGCTCATCGCATGCCACATCCGTATCTAAGATTCCTGTGCACACCAAGTTTCATTTTGTTTGTTTACTGTGTGCCTCTGAGGGGCAGGGAAGGGTATTACCCGTATTTTATATAATTGTGTTAAGTATCGTCATTTTTTTATGGTAGTAGGTATAGTATGTATGAATAATATGGAGACAGGGAAAGGGGGAAGAGAGTGAGGTGGGAGGAGAGGAAGGTGGTAGACATGATGGAGGGAGGGGAGGAAGTTTTTTTTTTTTTTTTTTTTTTTTTTTTTTTTTTTTTTAAATAAATGAAAGTGGCGAGAGGATTGAGAGGGAGAAAGAGGAAATTAAAATAATAATAATTATATATTGCCAGATGCCTCAATCCCGTTTTGGGTGGCCACAAACAAATCGCCTCCACGTCGCCCTGTGCCCCGCCATTTCACTGCCCTGCTCCCAACTCACACACCCCCTCTCTCATATACCTCTCCACCCTATCCCTCCATCTCATCCTCAGCCTCCACCTCACTCACATACACTCTCTTCGTCAGTCTTTCACCCTCCATCCTCTCCACATGGCCAAACCACCTCAGTGTGTTCCTCATAACACTTCCTATCACATCCACATCCACACCACAACGCTCCTTTATAACCTCATTCGTCAGCCTGTCTCTCCATGTGACTCCACAGGCTCCTCTTAAATAACTCATTTCTGCTGCTCTCACTCTTGACTTGTGTCCTTCCAACAACGTCCAAGCTTCACTTCCATACGTTAGAGTTGGTATCACAATACTGTCATGTAGTAACTTTTTCACTTCCATGCTCACTTCCCTGTTTCTTACCACTGCTTTCAAAGAACCAGCAACCTTTCTAATAATAATAATCATCATCATAATCATAATAATCACAATGGAGTCCATGCTCCTTTAACAGGATTGGCTGATGAGACTAATATGAGCGGAGTTAAGGTGAGCTTTGTATGAAATCAAACCTTCATTTAGTAAGCTGTGGTAACTGCTTCATATTATGAAGTACGGTAATTCCTAGTATGGCACTGATTTGTGATGTCAATAGGTATCATCCTTCACTGCATTAAAAATTTGCTAACACACACACACACACACACACACACACACACACACACACACACAAGAAACAAGAAACAACCATAAATGAGCTAACAGTTGAAGTGGGTACACTTAGGAGGAAAGTTAATGAAATGGCAAGTACAGTAGTCAACCACGAGAGTGTTATAGAAGAGTTCAAAAATGATACAGAGACAATTAGGCAAGTAAGCAGTCTGATAGATCAGAGCATTGATATTGAGGAGAAGATAACACAGGTGAATGAAGCTGTGCAAAGCTACAGAAATGATGTGGAAACCACTTATGCTGAAATGGTGAAAGTAAAGAAAGACTTGGAAACAAGGGTGGAAGAAAAAAGCATTAAAAAGGAAGTGAAAAGAATAATCCAAAACAATCCTAAGTTAGTTAGAGATTCAGTAGATGTTAACAAATCTATAGTAATTACTGGTATAGAAGAGGAAGAAGTAAAAAACAAGATCTCAAGAGACAAAAAGGAGATGGCAAATGTAATGAGCATATTGAAAGAAGTATCAGAGGAAATCTGTAGTAAAGACATAGAGGAACACAAAAGGTTTGGGAAATACGAGAAAAGCAAGTCAAGACCCCCAAAGGTAACCTTCCTTAATGTAAACACCATGGAGGAGATAGTAAAAAATGCAAAGAACCTTATGGAAAAAGAGGAGTTCAAAAATGTATGTATAAAAGATGCCTAACACAAGAGGAACTGGAATTACCGAAAGAGAAAAGAGAGGAAGCAAAAACAAAAAATGAGGGAAGATCAGAGTTGGAGAAGAATACATTTTTTTACAAAGTAATTGGATTGCAGATACGAAAGTGGTACATAAACAGGAGGAAATAAAAAGGAGGAAGGTAATAGAACCAAATCATGATAAGTATATAAACAAGATGATTCAGTTGATGTACTCAAATGTGGATGGAATGGTATCTAAATTATTAGAGATGAATGATTGTCAGAGAAAATGAACCACATATAATATGCCTAATTGAAACAAAATTAACACCAAGTATATCGAATGACATCCTAAACTTAGAGGAATATAATATATGGAGAAGAGATTGGAACTTAAAAAAAGGAGGAGGAATTATAATATTAACTAAGAAAAATCTAAAAGTCAAAGAAATAGAATTAGATATACCCTCACAAGTAGAACTGATTGCAGTAGAGATAAATACATCTGAAGGGAAAGTAATTGTAGCCAATTTGTACATGCCACCCAGATCAAACACATGGGAAAGAGATGAATATGAAGACCTGGCAGAAAGTACAATTCAGAGTTTAAGAGCATTACTACATAAAATGGGAGAGAAATCGAAAAGAATTATACTAACTGCAGATTTTAATACAAATATAAATTGGAATACTCTAGATATAATAAGCCAAGAAAGCTGTTGGGACCAAAAGCTCCTGGATCTTGTGCAAGAGTTTTTACTAACGCAACATGTAAGGGGAAGCACCAGAAAAAGAGGACTCGATATGCCCTCAATGCTAGATCTCATATTTACTAGGCAAGAAAACAATGTTGACAATTTAATATATCACCCTCCATTCGGCAAAAGCGACCATGCACTACTAAACTGCAGTTTCAAGATTGCATATGACATAGATAACAGTAATGAAAGTTACAAAAAGAGCCTAAACTATAAAAAGGGAAAGTATCATGACCTAAAGAAGTACTTCTTAGAAATTGCTTGGGAAAAGGAGCTTAGAGGACAAGATTTAAATGCTATATATGAAAAATTCTGTGAACTTTATGAAATAGGAGTCCAGAAGTACATCCCACAGCACAAAGAAGCAGAAAAGAAAATAAAGAAATGGTTCAATACAGAATGTAAAAAATCAAAAGAAAAAAGAGGTTTGTTGTGGAATAGATACAGAAGACACAATTGTGAAAGGGCATATAATAATACAAACAGGCAAGAAACGATTATACAAGAATAAGGAGGGAAGCCCAAAAACAGTTTGAGGAGGATATCATAAATAAAAGTAATGATCAACCAAAGCTATTTTACAGCTACGTCAGAAGCAAAACCAAAGTAAAAGATAAAATACAATCCATTATGGACGATGGAATCACCTATACACAAGAGAAGGATATTTGTGAAGCACTAAACAAGAATTTCCAATCAGTTTTCACAGAGGAAGAAAATTTTGAGAGGGATTATATGGATCATGCATGTCGACACATACTACCAGATATACAAACATCAGAAAAAGAAATACAGGAGGAGCTAAGTAAATTAGACAAAGGAAAAACAAATGGTCCTGATGAAATTTCATGTTGGATGCTACGTTAATGTGCAAAGGAGTTAAGTAAACCATTATTTTTAATTTTCAAGAAATCCTTGAGTCAAGGCAAACTACCTGATATTTGGAAGAAAGCAAACATTGTTCCCTTATTCAAGAAAAGGAATAGACAAAATCCACTTAACTACCGACCAGTATCACTAACCAGTGTTGTAAGCAAGGTATTAAAAAAGCTTATAAGAAAAGCTTGGGTAAATCAACTAGAAGAACACAGAATGATAACAGAAAGACAGTTTTATTTCAGAAAAGGAAAATCATGTGTTACTATTCTGTTGAGCTACTATGACAGAGTAACAGACACATTACAGGAAAGAGAAGGATGGGTGGACAGTATCTATTTAGATTTCAAGAAAGCATTTGACACAGTACCACACCAAAGACTTTTATGGAAACTGTACCATCAAGGAGGAATTCGAGGCAGACTGTATTGTTGAATGCAAGATTTTCTCATGAAAAGAAAAATGAGAACAGCACTAAGGGGAAATTATTCGTCATGGAAAGAAGTGACTAGTGGAGTACCACAGGGCTCAGTGCTGGCACCAGTCATGTTTTTAGTGTATATAAATGATATAGACAGTAACACTGGAAATGAAAGCTATCTAAATATGTTTGCAGATGATTCAAAAATACAAAGGAGAATTACTAACACAGACTCTTGTAAAGAGCTACAAGAAGAATTAAATAAACTTCATGAATGGAGTAATAAATGGCAAATGGAATTCAATGTGGATAAGTGTCATGTAATCAAGTTTGGTAAAAGTGGAAAAAGACCTGATTGGGATTATACATTAGGAAATAAAACCCTACACACATCAGAAAGAGAGAAGGACCTAGGTGTAATTGTCAATAACAGACTATCTCCGGCTGACCACATCAGTGAGAAGGTACGGAACATGTATATATACTGTTTGCCAATATGAGAATAGCGTTTACATACATAAATGAAGACATGTTAAGAAAGATAATAACATCATTCATCAGACCAACCGTGGAGTATGCATCAGTAGTCTGGAGTCCTCATCTCAAAAAACACATAGACAAGATTGAAAAAGTTCAAAGGGCCGCTGCAAGATGAGTACCAAGCTTAAGGGATCTAAGCTACGAAGAAAGACTAAAGAAACTGAATCTACCAACACTAGAGGAGAGAAGGAAAAGAGGTGTCATGATTATGCTATATAAATGCATATCAGGGAAGGAGATAATAGACATAAATGATTACTTAATGTATGGGGAAGCATCAACAAGAGGACACTGCAAAAAACTGCATAAAAAGAGAGGTGATAAAGACGTAAGGAAATTCAGTTTCCCAAATAGAGCAATTGATCAGTGGAATGCACTACCGAATGAAATAGTGTGTGCCAAAACAATTCACAAATTTAAGGATATGTACGATAAATATGGTTTAAGACACGGGACAGGACGAGCTTGACTCATTCCTGTAAAGATACAATTAGGTAAGAACACACACACACACACACACACACACACACACACACACAGCTGGGTTTGTTTAGACTACAGCAACACGGGGAAAGTATACATACTCTGTAAGTACATACTCTGTTCATTTAGTATTACAAAATGGATACATACTTCAGTAAAACAAATTTGGAAAAGAAAAGGGATAAAAGTAAAAAGCAAAATGATGATTTCTACCAAGAACTGGTTGAAGTGGAGACTCACAATAGACTGGTTGAACGTGTACACAAACTAGAAATGGCTTTCAAAAATGAAATTGATGAAATAAAGAAGCAAATGCACTTGCAAAAGGAAGAGATAGAAAAACTAGGAAGGGAGGCCAATAAGAAAGACACAACCATTAGTGAACTAACAGTGGAATTGAGTACGCTTAGGAAGAAAGTGAGTGAATTGGCAAGTACAGTAGTCAATCACGAGAGTGTTATGGAAGAATTCAAAAATGACACAGAGACAATTAGGCAAGCAAGCAGTCTTATGGACCAGAGCAGTGATATTGAGGAGAAGATAACACAGGTGAATGAAGTGTGCAAAGCTACAAAAATGATGTAGAAACCACGTATGCTGAAATGGTGAAAGTAAAGAAAGACTTAGAAACAAGGGTGGAGGAAAAGAGCATTAAAAAGGAAGTGAAAAGAATAATCCAAAACAATCCAAAGTTAGTCAGAGATTCAGTAGAGATAAACAAATCAATAGTAATCACTGGTATAGAAGAGGAAGAAGTTAAAAACAAGATCACAAGAGACAAAAAGGAGATGGCAAATGTAATGAGCTTACTGAAAGAAGTATCAGAGGAAATCTGTAGTAAAGACATAGAGGAACACAAAAGGTTAGGGAAATACGAGAAAAGCAAGACAAGACCTCTAAAGGTGACTTTCCAGAGTGTAAACGCTGTGGAAGAGATACTAAAAAATGCAAAGAATCTTATGGAAATAGAGGAGTTCAAAAATGTATGGATAAAAAGATGCCTAACACAAGAGGAACTGGAATTACTGAAAGAGAAAAGAGAGGAAGCAAAAACAAAAAATGAGGGAAGATCAGAAGAGGAGAAGAAGAAATTTTTTTACAAAGTAATAGGATTGCAGGTACGAAAATGGTACACAAACAGGATGGAAGAAAAAGGAGGAAGGTAGTAGAACCATGTCATGACAAGTATATAAACAAGATGATAAAGTTGATGTACTCAAATGTGGATGGAATGGTATCTAAATTACTAGAGATGAATGATTATGTCAGAGAAAATGAACCACAAATAATATGCCTTACTGAAACAAAATTAACACCAAGGATATCCAATGCCATAATAAACTTTGAGGAATACAATATATGGAGAAGAGACAGAAATTTAAAAAAAGGAGGAGGAATTATAATATTAACTAAGAAAAATCTAAAAGTCAAGGAAATAAAACTACATATACCATCACAAGTAGAACTGATTGCAGTAGAGATCGACACATCTGAAGGTAAAGTAATTGTAGCCAATTTGTACATGCCACCCAGATCAAACACATGGGAAAGAGACGAATATGAGGACCTGGCAGAGAGTACAATTCAGAGTATAAGATCATTGCTACATAAAGTGGAAGAGAAATCAGAAAGAATTATACTAACTGGGGACTTCAATACAAATATAAATTGGAATACTCTAGATATTAATAGCCAAGAAAGCTGTTGGGACCAAAAGCTCCTGGATCTCGTACAAGAGTTTTTCTTAACGCAACATGTGAGGGAAACCACCAGAAAAAGAGGACTTGATATACCTTCAGTGCTAGATCCAATATTTACTAGGCAAGAAAATGATATTGACAGTTTAATGTATCACCCTCCACTCGGTAAAAGCGATCATGCAGTACTAAATTATACCTTCAGGATAGCATATGACATAGTAAACAGCAATGACAGTTACAAAAAGAACCTAAACTATAAAAAGGGAAATTATCAAGACCTAAAGAAGTATTTCTTAGAAGTGGATTGGGAAAATGAACTTAGAGTACAAGATCTAAAGGCTGTATATAAAAAATTTTGTGAATTTTATGAAATAGAAGTCCAGAAGTACATCCCACAGCACAAAGAAACAGATAAGAAAATACAGAAATGGTTCAATACAGAATGTAAAAAATCAAAAGAAAGAAGAGATTTGTTGTGGAATAGATACAGAAGACACAATAGTGAAAGGGCGTATAATAATTACAAACAGGCAAGAAACGACTATACAAGAATAAGGAGGGAAGCCCAAAAACAGTTTGAGGAGGATATAATAAATAAAAGTAGTGATCAACCAAAGCTGTTTTACAGCTATATCAGAAGCAAAACCAAAGTAAAAGATATAATACAATCCATTACGGACGAGGGAATCACTTATACACAAGAGAAAGATATTTGTGAAGCACTAAATAAAAATTTCCAATTAGTTTTTACAGAAGAAAAAAATTTTGAGAGGGACTATGTGGAACACGCATGTCCACACATACTACCAGATATACAAATAGCAGAAAAAGTAATACAGGAAGAGTTAAGTAGATTAGACAGCGGAAAAGCAAGTGGTCCTGATGAAATTTCATGTTGGGTATGACAAGAATGTGCAAAGGAGTTAAGTAAACCATTATTTTTAATTTTCAAGAAATCCTTGAGTCAAGGTAAACTACCTGATATTTGGAAATAAGCAAATATTGTCCCCTTATTCAAGAAAGGAAATAGACAAAATCCACTCAACTACCGACCAGTATCACTGACCAGTGTTGTAAGCAAGGTATTAGAAAAACTTATAAGAAAAGCTTGGGTAAATCATCTAGAAGAACACAGTATGATAACAGAAAGACAGTTTGGTTTCAGAAAAGGAAAATCATGTGTTACTAATCTGTTGAGCTACTATGACAGAGTAACAAACACAATACAGGAAAGGGAAGGATGGGTGGACAGTATCTATTTAGATTTCAAGAAAGCTTTTGACACAGTACCACACCAAAGACTTTTATGGAAACTGTACCATCAAGGAGGAATTCAAGGCAAACTGTTTAGTTGGATGCAAGACTTTCTCATAAAAAAGAGAAATGAGGACAGTACTAAGAGGAAACTATTCATCATGGATAGAAGTGACTAGTGGAGTACCACAGGGTTCAGTGCTGGCACCAATCATGTTTTTAGTGTATATAAATGATATGAACAGTAACACTGGAAATGAGAGCTATCTGAATATGTTTGCAGATGATGCAAAAATACAAAGGAGAATTACTAACACAGACTCTTGTAAAGAGCTACAAGAAGAATTAAATAAACTTCATGAATGGAGTAGTACATGGTAAATGGAATTCAATGTGGACAAGTGTCATGTAATCAAGTTTGGTAAAAGTGGAAAAAGACCTGATTGGGATTATAAGTTAGGAAATAAAACCCTATACACATCAGAAAGAGAGAAAGACCTAGGTGTGATTATCAATAATAGACTATCTCCGGCTGACCACATCAGCTAGAAGGTACGGAACATATATACACTGCTTGCAAATATGAGAATAGCATTCACATATATAAATGAAGACATGCTAAGAAGGATAATAACATCATTCATTAGACCAACCCTGGAATATGTATCAGTAGTCTGGAGTCCTCATCTCAAAAAGCATATAGACAAGATCGAAAAAGTTCAAAGGGCCGCTACAAGATGGATACCAAGCTTAAGGGACCTAAGCTACGAAGAAAGACTAAATAAACTGAATCTACCAACACTACAGGAGAGAAGGAAAAGAGGTGACATGATAATGCTATATACGTGCATATCAGGAAAGGAGAAAATAGACATAAATGATTACTTAACATATGGAGAAGCATCAGCAAGAGGACACTGCAAAAAACTGCATATGAAGAGAGGTGATAAAGACGTAAGGAAATTTAGTTTCCCAAACAGAGCAATTGATTAATGGAATGCACTACCGAATGAAATAGTGTGTGCCAAAACAATTCACAAATTTAAGGATATGTACGATAAATATGGTTTAAGACACGGGACAGTACGAGGTTGACTCATTCCTGTAAAGATACAATTAGGTAAGGTAAGAACACACACACACACAGAGGCAACATTAGAGTCGACACATCTGTCTCCTAGTTTCGCGCTGTCCACCCTTGGCCACAACTAGCCACACCTAAATAGTATCTTTATATGAGTCAGGCTCAGTACTAGGGTAAACTAAATGGTGTTCTAATATAGCTAAACAAGCATACGCAAAAGTGTTGTCCAAATAACAATACGGCCAATTAGTGCAGGAATGCGCTGACCAATACTTCATCAGCTGTGTCGTCTATCACCAGGCGAGAGCAAAGAGATGCTTAGTTGTAAGTAGAATGTTTCTCAGTGATACCACAAGATGAGCACCATCTTTAGCAAGGTGAATACGGAAGGAATTAAGAAAAGGGATAAAGGTAGAAAACAGGATGATGATTTCAACCAGGAACTTGCTGAAATGGAAACATATAACAAACTAGTAGAGAGGATGAACAAACTGGAGAAGGCTTTTCAGAGTGAAATGGATGAAATTAAGAAGCAACTGTGCATGCAGAAGGAAAAAAATGATAAATTAGTAAAGGAATCAAACAAAAAAGGCACAACAATACATGAGCTATCAGTTGAGGTGGGTTCACTTAGAAGATTAGTGAAATGGCAAGTACAGTTGTCAACCATGAGAGTATTATGGGGGAGTTCAGAAATGATACGGAGACAATTAAGGAAGCAAGCAGTCTGATAGATCAAAGCAGTGATATTGAAGAGAAGATCCCAGGGGAATGAAGTGATGCAGAGTTACGAAGATGATGCGGAAACTACACATGCTGAAATTGTGAAAGTAAGGAAAGACTTAGAAACGAGTCGAAGAAAAAAGCATTAGAAAGGAAGTGAAAAAATAATCAGTACAGTACAACCCAAAATTGGTCAGAGATTCAGCAGATATCAACAGTGTCTGGCCCTTGGCCTTTGATTGATACTGCTACTGTGAGTGAGGCAATAGGCAGGATGAGGGTGGGGAAGGCAGCAGGTGTGTCTGGGTTGACTGCCGAAATGTTGAAGGCCTCAGGCGATATAGGGGTGAGTTTAGTCACTGACCTGATAAATAGGATTATTTATGAGTGTGTTGTCCCAGATGATTGGCTGAAGAGTGTAATTGTAAATGTGTATAAAGGGAAGGGTGATGCCCTGGAAAGAGGGAATTATAGAGGTATAAAGCTTTTAGATCAGATAATGAAGGTAATGGAGAGAGTTTTAGAAGGTATGATTAGAGAAAGAGTGAATATTGATGAGATGCAGTTTGGGTTTATGCCAGGTAGGGGGACCACTGATGCCATATTCATTGTTCGACAGCTTCAGGAAAAATATATTGGTAGGAGAAGGGATCTTTATTTTGTTTTTGTTGATTTGGAAAAGGCCTTTGACAGAGTCCCTAGAGAGGTGGTGAAGTGGGCAATGAGAAAGCTTGGCTTGGAGGAGTGGCTGGTTAGGGTGGTTATGGCCATGTATGTGGGTGCTCACACCCAGGTGAGAGTGAATGGAGATTTGAGTGATGAGTTTTCCGTGAATGTTGGTGTGCATCAGGGGTCAGTCTTGAGTTCCATGTTGTTTATCATGGTACTTGAAGCCCTTTCACGTGACTTTAGAAACGGACTCCCGTGGGAGTTGTTGTATGCTGATGATTTGGTGTTGATTGCAGAGAATGAAAGGGAGGCGGAGGAAAGGTTTAGGAAGTGGAGAGATGGTATGGGGCAAAAGGGTTTAAGGGTAAATGCAGATAAAACAAAAGTGATGATATCTAGGGTTGGTGGCGGTACTGTCAAAGACGAGGGAGAGTGGCCATGTGCAGTTTGCCACAAGGGCGTGGGAAGTAATTCCATCTTGTGCGGTGTGTGTGATAAATGGGTGCATAAGAGATGTAGTGGTATCAGAGGTAGACTGCGAGATAATGCTGATTTTATGTGTACGGCGTGCCGGGGTGAGCAGGTGGAGATCGTCAGACGTGAAAGAATTGAACTTGCTGGTGAATCTCTTGAGTGTGTGGAAGAGTTTTGTTATTTAGGAGACATGTTGTGTGCTGGAGGTGGGGCTGGAGCTAGCTCTGTGGCTAGGGTGAGAAGTGGTTGGAAGAAGTTCAGGGAGCTCTTGCCTCTCCTGACATTGAGGGGGCTCTCCCTACGTGCTAAGGGGTCTTTGTATGCAGCGTGTGTTAGGAGTGTAATGCTGTATGGCAGTGAGACCTGGGCAGTGAAGGAGGAAGACATTCGCCGGCTCAGACATACAGAAATGACAATGATTAGGTGGATGTGCAGTGCGTCCGTGCGTCCAAGGCCTGGAGGGGCTGGGTTTACAATGGAAGAGTTGAGAGGCAGGATGGGACTGGAGTGTATTGGTGTTGTGATGAGGAGAGGTAGATTGAGGTGGTTTGGACATGTGGAGAGGATGGGGGATGATAGTTGGGTGAGGAAGGTGAGAAGTGTTAATATTGGGAGTGGGGTTATGAGGGGTAGACCGAGAAAGACATGGGACGAGGTCATTAAGTGTGACCTTAGGGTTAAGGGACTGAACAGGGAGGCTGCAATGGATCGTGCAGCATGGAGAGCCGCCATTAGGTGACCAAGGCCGACACATGCAAGCATGTTGGAGCCTTTAAAAACGAAAACGAAATATGTGCTGCATGTGATGTGGTGTGTGGAAGGAAGAGAAGACGGAGGAGGGTGCAAGGAACAGCATGGTGGACTGAAGAGGTGAGACAGGCTGTGGCACAAAAGAAGAAAGCATACAATGAATGGATGAGAAATAGGGGCGTGGAAGAAGTTGAGAGGCGGAAGAGAGAGTTATATGTAGAAAGAAAGAGAGAGGTGAAAAGATTAGTAAGAGAGAGTAAGAAGAGAGTGGATGAGGAATTTGGAAGGAATTTGAGTGTAAAGTGGAGGGACTGTAAGAAAATGTTCTGGAAAGAGGTGAAAAGAGTAAAACAGGATGGAAGTGAAGTTAGCAGGGGAGTGAAAGATAAAAATGGTAGATTACTAGTGGAGAATGGAGAAAAAGTGAGCAGATGGATAGAACACTTTAAGGAATTGTTGAACATACTGGATGGAAGTAATACGTGTGTAAGTGGCTGGGGAATGGCTGGGAGAAGGAGGGAGGTGAGAAGACAGGAAGAAATCAGTAGGATAGAACTTGTGGAAGCAATGAAGAAAGTTAAATCGGGGAAAGCCCCAGGAATTGATGGAGTGTGTGATGAAATCCTGAAGCATGGGGGAGAGATAGTAGTAGAATGGATGTGGAAGATGTGCAGATTGGCCTGGGTGGAAGGTAGAGTTCCGGAGGATTGGAAGTCAGGTATAATTATTCCCTTGTACAAAGGAAAAGGGGAAAAAGAAGTGTGTGGTAATCATAGGGGCATTTGTCTTCTTAGTATAATAGGAAAAGTGTATGGTAGGATACTTTTGGACAGAGTTAGAGAAAGAACAGAGAAATTAGTTGGAGAAGAACAGGGAGGCTTTAGGAAGGGAAGAGGTTGTGTAGATCAGATATTCATTCTTAGATCTTTAGTAGAAGAGTTTCTAGAGAAGGGAAAGAAGTTGTATGCGGCTTTCATGGATTTGGAGAAAGCATATGACAGGGTGGATAGACAAGGATTGTGGAAAGTGTTAAGAATATATGGAGTAGATGGGAAGTTGTTGAATGCTGTGAAGAGTATGTACGATGGTGTGAAGGCTGCAGTGCGTGTGGATGGTGAACTAAGTGAATTTTTCTCTTTGAAAGTTGGGTTGAAACAGGGATGTGTCATGTCTCCGTGGTTGTTCAATCTGTACATGGATGGGGTAATAAAAGAGGTACAAGGTAGGGTAGTGGATGTTGGAGTGGCCCTGGTGAGAGAGGATAGTGTTTGCAAACTCCCTGTACTGTTGTTTGCAGATGATACTGTGTTGTTGAGTGAAGATGAAGGGGAGCTGCAAGGCTTGGTGGATGAGTTTGGGAGAGTGTGTAAGAAACGGAATCTAAAGGTGAATGTAGGGAAGAGTAAAGTGATGGTCTTTGAGAGAGGCGAAGTCAGTGAATGTACTGCGAGGTTGGATGGTGAGGAATTGGAAAATGTGAGTACGTTTAAGTACTTGGGTAGTGTGATGAGTAAGGATGGAGGTTTGGAGGGTGAAGTGCTTGAAAGGGTACAGCAGGGAAGAAATGTTGCTGGTTCTTTGAAAGCAGTGATAAGAAACAGGGAAGTGATCATGGAAGTGAAAAAGTTACTACATGACAGTATTGTGATACCAACTCTAACGTACGGAAGTGAAGCTTGGACGTTGTTGGAAGGACACAAGTCAAGAGTGAGAGCCGTGGAAATGAGTTATTTAAGAGGAGCCTGTGGAGTCACATGGAGAGACAGGCTGACGAATGAGGATATAAAGGAGCGTTGTGGTGTGGATGTGGATGTGATAGGAAGCGTTATGAGGAACACACTGAGGTGGTTTGGCCATGTGGAGAGGATGGAGGGTGAAAGATCGATGAAGAGAGTGTATGTGAGCGAGGTGGAGGGGGGAAGAGGGAGTGGGAGGCCGAGGATGAGATGGAGGGATGGAGTGGAGAGGTATATGAGAGAGGGGGGTGTGAGTTGGGAGCAGAGCAGTGAGATGGCGGGGGACAGGACGACTTGGAGGCGATTTGTTTGTGGCCACCCCAAACGGGATTCAGGCGTCTGGCAATAGATAGATAGAACAGAGTATAAGTTTTCCCCAAGACTTTAAACATATATGCAATTCATATTCTTCTGTCGCCTTCCCTTACCCTCATGTGTACGTCAAAAAGTGCTGACTTTCGCAGGTCTAGCGCTCATCCTATTCCCACACCAGGCTTATACTGAACTGGCATTTGGATCTTCATCTCAACAATACGACACATTTTCTCTAAATATGAATAAACACAATATGTATAGTAGTGAGAGACATAATTCTAATGTGGAAGTGATGTCAGCACCAGAACATTGCTCGGCCACACCCTTTCGACGTCCCCGTCAACATTGTTGTCCAAACTACTGTGTACCCTAACCAATGTGTAGGGTAGCTAACTATTCAGGCAAGTCCATTTGCGATCCGCGAGTACAGACCTGTGGTTTTAGTGGGTTTCTCACTCAGCCCTTTAGATAGTAGCCCCAAACACAGACACAGGACAAGACCACAAGAAGTAGAAGACCAACACCAGTACCAAAATAGGAAGGAGAAAGGTATGAAGGGAGGTAAGACAGTACATATGGTTCTAAATCAGTCTTGTTCAGGTAGGAGAGGAACTGTACTCTCTTTAACACATGAGACAGCCTATTCACGTCCAATAGAGAAACATTGAATGAAGGTAGAAAGGATCGTAACTGGGACGAGAAATTCACTGACAAGACTAGATGTTGCTTGTTAGGTAGAATTGCTATCTCTTTACTGTGCAACTCATAAAAATCGGGTGCAACATAGTAACCCATTACCGTAAGGAACTGGTTTTGTGAGGCACATGTCAATGTTACGTCCTTTGTCTCAGGAAAGAAGTACTGTTTTACATGTACATGAGCATGGAAAACTGACTTCAATTGAATGGGTTGAATAGTGCAACGTTGTAGTGTAGAGGAAGTGTTTGTGTCCAACAAGGCCATCTTACACTCCTCTGCCTTTGATGATATGAAGACAAAATGGAAAGCTGGACATACATGGAGATCTAGAAATGAGACCTTACACTTCTCAAATTCATCCACAGTCGTTTGTGCTGTATATCCTTTGTCATCACAGACAACTAGCACTTCTGGTCCCTTATTGAGAATGACAAGTGTATTGTTAGTAGTAGCAAAAGGAAAAGGAATGAACCGCCATGCATGGTATGTCACAGCATTCCTCTTAGGTACCAATATCAGGATGCCATCATGGGTCAACTGGGCTTCTAACAATGGGTATCATGGGTCAACTGGGCTTATAACAATGGGTAATAATATTCCAGTTGACTCATACCAAAAAGTGGCATGAATCCATGCTTCACCATAGCTATGTCAAGAGCATTGATTAGAATGTGAGTAGGAAGTAGTAAAGCATTAACCCTATTCAAACTTGCATCGATGAAGATGTCCACTATATACGCTGCATGCGACTCCAAATCAGTGGTTGACTCATCAAGAGCATGTAAGCACTCATCAATTAACACTAAGTTAGTCAGGGTTGGTAGGTTAGTTTGGATGTTGTTCACAACTCTTACGAGATGGTTGGTAGTCTTATCTCATTAGCTTTGTTAGTGAACTCACCTAAATGTTCATACGTGTGTACGATTAGCCTGTTATTTGCCTTAGCCGCCAATGCCAAATCATGCATCTGTCTGCCCAATTGCACTACATCCTTGTCTAGCCCTGTACCAGAGAGCTTTTGAGACAGGATACCTAGAAGGTCCACAAGTCCTCTTTTAACCCCTTAAACGCGGATCGTCACATTTGCGACGGTCGGCCCAAAGGACATAACGGCGGATCGTCGCGTTTGCCATCCATCCATCCATCCATTGCCAGACGCCATGTATCCCAAACGGGGTGGCCAAAGGCTTAGAGTTAATTGTTTTACAGGGAGGGGCACTAATCCTCCACCAACCCCACTTGACACGCAGGGATGCCAACAGCATCTGGTGTTCCCAGGCGGTCACCCATCCAAGTACTAACCAGACCCAACGGTCGCGTTTGCGATTTGAGTAAATTTTGAATAACCGCGGGCAAGCAGGCTCCAGCTGGTATTGTCTATCAGTACCACCACCCTCTAGCTACAACTAGCATACTTTACCTTTGTACTACTGACCTCAGTTGTTGCCAAATATCGCGTTTTCCCCCCGTCCCCCCCTCCCCACCACGGCCCGGCCAGCCTGGCTGTGATACATGGCAGCGCTCTGAGCACTCAGAACTGTAAATCTGCGCTCTCCTCTCACAAGCAGTTTATGCTACTAGGAAACGCTTGTTTCCCCAGTTGTAACACTACTGTAGCTTTTTTTCTCACGGTTTGCCCCTGTTTAGCATCAGTTTACTGCAGGCTTTCAAAGTGAGATTATGGCGAGTTCTAGCTCTTCCCAGTCAGTGCAAGCGGCCGACAGGAACGAGAATAAAGTGGCGGACGTAAGGCAGAATAAAAAGCACGCCGTGGTGATCTTTTGGGAAGTAATATGATTGAAAGTAATGTAGTATACATGTTTTTAGCTGTGAAAATGGAAATGTTTGTTGAGTGACGGGAAGACCGCCGCCACAGTGCATGTCGGGCGTACGCTCCGTTGATTTTACCCTTATTTTCAGTGCTTATTGTACAAATACGGATTCCTAACTACCTTTACGTTGTAGTATAAAGTTTACTGTGACAGAATGAGGCTGTGGTAGAGGGGAAACCGGGTTGCTGGAGGTGTGAAAGTGAAGATTTGGTTACCCAACTTTGCAAGTCTCCACAAGTCCTTGGGTAGTCCATGAAGACTCAACACCTGTCTCTGGAGAAAGCTGAATGTAAGTACTATCTGCCATACCAAGTATAATGTTCTAGGGTTAATCTCTGATTTTTGGCGAATATTTTCCTACAGGTACTCAGACCGCGATACAACCTCGCCACTCGGGGGGGAACGACTGTACACAGCCGCGTTTAAGGGGTTAATATGTGCATGGACATGCTGGGAAAGATCAGAATTTGCATTAGGTAAAGCAACATGTAATTTAGTGAGCCTGTATGTGAGCCTATCTATATGTCCAGTTTGAAGCTCAACTATACCGTGCAGGGTTTGAACTAAAGCTTCACTGTCTGAGGTTGTCAACTGTGGGTACCGGTTAAATGACTTTCTTATTTGCAACACTTGCTGTTAGAGGTGAAGCAATCCCTTGGAGACCTCTTTAACAGTATCTGGAGCTTGGAGATAGCCTTCCATTGGATAGTAGACGCATACTGCATCCTCTGCCACCACGACTTCTCCAAATGCGCTCTTCAGGATTCCTGGCATTAGCGCAGTCGTGTTCGTGTCTGAAGTTCCATAAGTCCATCCCAAGCAATGCGAGAGGAGTACAAGCCACAGCCACCACATTATCTGGAAGAGAAGATATTCCCTTAATCGCTCTTGCTGTGGGATCGTAGCTTCTGCGATACTCTTGGTTAGGGACAGGTAAAGACAACAACAGACTGTGACGAAGACAGGGGACAACACATCAGACGATTGGTTAGTTAGGCCTAACTCTTGACTTACTGGTTTGATCCTGTCAGCATTTACTATCTCTTGAGTTCCATTAGCATCATCCCTTATTTTATAAGTATGTCCATGCACTTGTTTCACAATGGTATATGGTCCGCAGAACTTAGGTCTGAGCTTGGAAGTTCTCTCAGTGTTGTGGATCATAACCTCCTGGCCTAGCTCCAGCGTCTTTTCGTGACTACCTTTGTGTTGTTTCACCATCATCTCCGCTCTTGAGGCTTTCAATCTTTTTCATACTTCACTATGTATGCGTTGGAACTTTTGCAAGCTGAACTTTGTTATAATCTTCTTGATTGTACACTGGTGTAGGAGGTCCAGCTAGCAAATCATAGGGTAACACTTTCTCTTCCTCATAGAGGATGTAATGAGGAGACTTCCCTGTTGATGAATTGTCTGAGGAGTTGATGGCCGCCGCTACATGTGGTAACCAGTCTTGCCAGTTATCTTCCAATGAGTTGATTGCTGGTCTCAAGACTTCCAGTATTTTCCTGTTTGCCCTCTCCACAAGGCCATTGCTCTTTGGACTGTAAGGGACTTGGGACTATAAAGACTTGCCTTACCCCATACGTACGACAGATTTCCTGTAACACTTGGTTACAAAATTCACTGCCATTATTGCTGAGCAATACCTTGGGTGTAGAGTATGGACAAATCACTGAGGTTACAAAAGCGTGTTCCACCTCCTCTGCAGTTTTCATCTGTAAAGGTTTCTAAAACAGTGAATCGTGAAAAATGGTTCACTGCCACCAGTACATAGCTTGAGCCTTGGTGACTCTTTGGCAACGCTAAGAGATCAGTGGAGACTGTATCCCATGGTTTTTCCAGTAGGGGATACTCCAAAATGGGAGTCGGAGGTCCCGTCGTTCGTCGCATTTCCGCGCACTTGACACATTGACTAACGTGGGTTTCTATGCCCTTCCTCATGGTCGGCCAATAGTATTTCTTTCTTGCCTCACGTATGCATCTGTCGTGTCCAGGATGACCTGCATGAGGTACGTCATGAACCAGCTGTAACACAGCTTGCTGTAGTGTAGCAGGAATAACCAACTGATACATGATTTCCTTCCCTGGGGGTTTCTTATACAAAAGACCCCATTGAAGATGGAAGTGAGTCATCGGTACCAGAAGTTCAGGTAGATAAGACTCGTCGCCAGACTCCAAGGCATAGATGACTTGAGCCCACGTCACATCCTTACGTTGTTCCACTTTTACTGTGTCCAGGGAATTCCCAGAAAGAGGGATATCCTCAGACATGGCAGCAGCAGTGTTTCTTCTCAGCGCGTCGGCAATGACGTTTTGTCGGCCCGGTAAATGTCTGACCTCTGGGTCAAACTCCATTACCTTGCTGAACCAATGCGCGACCTTGCCGTGCAAGTTCTTCCCCTTAAACAAGTCGCTTATGGGTGCGTGGTCAGTTAAAACAATTATCCGGTAACCGAAGATGACATCCCGGAAATGTCCTAACGCCCATACGACTGCTAATGTCTCCAATGTGTCGCCGAATAATTCTTTTCTTGGGGTCTCAGTGCCCTATTGGCATACGCAATGGTGTGCATTTTGCAGTGGTGGGCAGCGCAAATGAAGAAGGACCTTGCGCAAGCGCAAAGCGCAATCCACAGTTCATTACCTTGTGCAAGCGCAAAGCGCAATCCACAGTTCATTACCTTGCGCAAGCGCAAAGCGCAATCCACAGTTCATTACCTTGCGCAAGCGCAAATGCGCAATCTGACAAATATTTAGCTTGTGCTATGTCTCAAAGCGCAAGCGCAAACCATTTGCATATATTTTTGGGAATTACTGAAAAATATTGAGATATTTAAATAAAACTTCATAACTACTTACTTTTATTTTTTTTTATTATTTTCTGTTATTTGTAATTTGTGCAAGTGCGCATCCAATATTTAGCTTGTGCAGTGTCGCAAAGCGCTAGCGCAAATCATTTGCATATATTTGTGGGAATGACTGTGAAATATATATTGGTATAATTAAATAAATTACTAAATTAGCAACCTGCCCACCACCCGCAGTGACTGAGGTACAGTAGGTCATTGTCCAGGAAAAACAACCCATATTTACCAAGGCATTGGCAAAGATCACATGATTACTGTATCATCAACTCTCTCTCTCTCTCTCCGACAGAGGAGGGAGGAAATAGAGAATAAGAGAGAGAGGAGGGAGGGAATGGAGAATAAGAGAGAGAAGAGGGACGAAGTTTATGCCTTATCTCCTCACTCAAAGGGACGCTCCTTTGCCATTCCCGTATTTATTCTCTCTCTCTCTCTCTCTCTCTCTCTCTCTGAATAATGCTCTTTATCTCTCTCTCTCTCTTGTCTTGTCAAGACAGTTTATTTTATTTAATAATTCAATATAGATATACAATAGCATATGTAATTTGTCACAAAAAATAAAAAATCATGAAAACAGAGTATTTAAATCAAATATTCACAGCCTAATAAATTATTAGGCTGTGGATATTTTATTTAAATAATATGTTTTAATGGTTTTTGTAAGGAATTGCATATGCTAATCTTAATAAATAATATATATTTATTATTATTTATTAATACTAATAATTTCTATCTATCTATCTATTGCCAGACGCCTCAATCCTGTTTGGGGTGGCCACAAACAAATCGCCTCCAAGTTGCCCTGTCCCCCGCCATTTCACTGCCCTGCTCCCAACTCACACCCCCTCTCTCATATACCTCTCCACCCCATCCCTCCATCTCATCCTTGGCCTCCCCCTCCCTCTTCCCCCCTCCACCTCACTCACATACACTCTCTTCATCGATCTTTCACCCTCCATCCTCTCCACATGGCCAAACCACCTCAGTGTGTTCCTCATAACGCTTCCTATCACATCCACATCCACACCACAACGCTCCTTTATATCCTCATTCGTCAGCCTGTCTCTCCATGTGACTCCACAGGCTCCTCTTAAATAACTCATTTCCATTGCTCTCACTCTTGACTTGTGTCCTTCCAACAACGTCCAAGCTTCACTTCCGTACGTTAGAGTTGGTATCACAATACTGTCATGTAGTAACTTTTTCACTTTCATGATCACTTCCCTGTTTCTTATCACTGCTTTCAAAGAACCAGCAACATTTCTTCCCTGCTGTACCCTTTCAAGCACTTCACCCTCCAAACCTCCATCCTTACTCATCACACTACCCAAGTACTTAAACGTACTCACATTTTCCAATTCCTCACCATCCAACCTCGCTGTACATTCACTGACTTCACCTCTCTCAAAGACCATCACTTTACTCTTCCCTACATTCACCTTTAGATTCCGTTTCTTACACACTCTCCCAAACTCATCCACCAAGCCTTGCAGCTCCCCTTCGTCTTCACTCAACAGCACAGTATCATCTGCAAACAACAGTACAGGGAGTTTGCAAACACTATCCTCTCTCACCAGAGCCACTCCAACATCCACTACCCTACCTTGTACCTCTTTTATTAACCCATCCATGTACAGATTGAATAACCACGGAGACATGACACATCCCTGTTTCAACCCAACTTTCAAAGAGAAAAATTCACTTAGTTCACCATCCACACGCACTGCAGCCTTCGCACCATCGTACATACTCTTCACAGCATTCAACAACTTCCCATCTACTCCATATATTCTTAACACTTTCCACAATCCTAGTCTATCCACCCTGTCATATGCTTTCTCCAAATCCATGAAAGCCACATACAACTTTTTTCCCTTCTCTAGAAACTCTTCTACTAAAGATCTAAGAATGAATATCTGATCTACACAACCTCTTCCCTTCCTAAAGCCTCCCTGTTCTTCTCCAACTAATTTCCCTGTTCTTTCTCTAACTCTGTCAATAAATATCCTACCATACACTTTTCCTATTATACTAAGAAGACAAATGCCCCTATGATTACCACACACTATTATTAAAAATACGTTATCTCTGTTGAAGCATATTAAGAAATGTTACTATCCTCTTCCCTCCCGCCTCCCCCCACCAACCCACCCTCGTGACCCGCCCCAGCCTTCCCCATCCATTGTCCAGCCACGCGGGAAGCTCCCAAGACCACTTGTCCCCTGGAAGACCACGTGTCCCTTGGATTGCACAGTGCGCAATCCACAAGGCAGGTGCGCAAGCACAAATTTAGTTGTGCAAGGGCAACTAAGTTTTCGCTTGCGCACCTGCCTTTTCATGTGCACAAGCGCAAAATTGCGCATGGTCTCATGCTGCGTGCAATGCGCAAACGATATCACCGGAGCGCAAGGGTGCGTAATTGCGCTTTGCGCAAGTGTTTGCGCACCTGCCCAGCACTGGCGTTTTGCCTTCCTCATCCTTTTGCTGTAACACCGCTCCCAGTCCTGAACCTGAGGTGTCCGTGCACAGGTAGAAAGGTTGAGTATAAACAGGAAACACTAACACAGGTGTCTCTGTCATGGCTTTCTTGAGGTCGTTGAAGCTTTTCTCTTCCAATGGTCCCCAATTCCATGCAGCATCCTTCTTAAGTAGTGTCGTCAGTGGTGATGCAGTAGCAGCATATTTGTGGACGAAACTCCTGCAGAAGCCAATGAGCCCGAGTAACGAGTGAATGTCATCCTTGGACTTGGTTGTAGGGAAATTTACCATGGCGGTAACCTTATCCGGAAGAGCTTTGATGCCATCGCCATCAACTAAGTGCCCTAGAAATCTAACACTTGACTTTAGGAATTCGCTCTTCGATAGCTTGATTTTCAGACCTGCGGATCTTAAGGTTTCCATCACTCGTTTTAACTTACTAAAATGAGTGTCCATGTAGTTGCTCACATTTATTAAGTCATCTAGGTACACTAACACGTCCTGCCCGATCATGTCACCAAACAACTGATTTATCATCCTCTGAAATGTCAAAGGAGCATTACTCAGTCCCAAAGGCATCCGGAGAAATTCAAATTGCCCACAGTGAGTGCTCAAGGCATTGATGGGACACGACTCTTTGGTCAGCTCCACCTGCCAATATCCTGACGCTAGATCCAGGCAGGTGAACTCGGTAGTTCCTTTACCCAAGGACTGCAGTAAGTCTCTGAGATGCAGAATTTGATAATGATCCAGTACAGTTACCTTGTTCACTTGCCGAAAATCCACAATAGGTCTCACACCACCGTCCTTTTTAGGCACCAGAAAGAGTGGTGCTTTCCAAGGTGAGGAAGAAGGCTGAATGACTTCATCATGAAGCACCTTCTCAACTTCCTCTTCCACTGCTTTCCTTTGGCTGTGTGGTAGACGGTATGCAGGCACATGTATCGGATTTGTACCAGAGTACAAACCAATATGATGCTTCACCTTGCCTGTTCTACCCAGCAATTCTCCTGGAAGTGCCACTATGTCAGAGAATTCTTTAAGAAATGCTAGCAACCGCGTTTTGTGGTCAGTATTGTCTGTTATCTTCACGTATTGGTCTAGCAGCTTTCCTCTCCCAAGACGTGTAAGTTCCGACTGAGTCATTGTTTGTGATGTGACTGCGGGAGAGATCACCAGTACGTCATTGACTTCCTTTACAGGGGCTCCATAGCACATCAAGTCACCTGCGTAACAACCATCTCTGAGCTTGACTGCGCCACCACTCATATTTGCAATGAAGATGGGCGTCTTCTGGTCTGGTCCAACACTGCTCAGGGTGGATTCCAGCGACAATGCCTTATGTTTTACGGTCTCTGGTAAGCATGCCACATCAGTTCCCTCTGACACATCAGGTACTCGGACAGAAATTTTGCAGACAGTTCGACTGGGTAAGTGGTGATTCCCACTCACTATAGCCCTGACCTGCTTCCAATCTATACCCTCTGTTTCGTGTTCGTCTGGGGACTCCCTTGACGCTTCACTTGTCGGGGTCACAACTGGTTGAACAGCTCCTTGTTGGACGCCAGTTCCAGCTTGTGTTGCTGAGGGAATAAGGCCTACAAACTCCTTCCCATTAAAGGAAATGGAATGTCTCCGAGGGTGTATAATCACATTATACTCCTCCATGGATTCAAGGCCCAATAATCCATCATTTGGCAGAGGAAAATCCTCAACCACATAAAACGTAGCACATAACACGGGAGATTGTTTATCTGCCCTCAGTGTCAACGGTACCTGGCTTAGATCTTCATTTTACTCCCTGTCACACCTGTCAAAATGACATCAGGTGCTGACAACATCCAATTGGTTTGAGGCATCAAACATTTGAGCCTTTCCAGCACTTTACTAGAAATAATGTTTGCACATGCCCTGGTGTCCACTATCAAAGACACCTCGCCTTTCCCTATGATCCTAGGAATTGACAACAAAACCATATTTTTGATAGCTGCCACACACGCATCGGTGGATTGTAATATCCTCTGGGTTACTTCTGCGTGTGGCCCTGACCTTTCCCCGAACTAGCTTGGTTGCCCAATTTTTCCCGATTGGCAAGAACAATTGGGCAATAGTCTGACGAATGAGGACACTGCCCATGGATGACACACCATCCTTGCGCTTTTGGCTTTACAGCCTTGGCTGGTTTTTGCTGTGTAGGACAAGTACTGGGTTGTTTGTTGCCCACCTGCTTTTCAGTACGAGGTCCAGATGTTGTGGTCAGGTTGGCCTTGGCTGCCTGACGTGCCGCCTTTTGAGGATGCCAACACTTTTTATCTCTGTGACCAGCATTGTTACACACAGTGCAGAATCTGCCAGCAGAGCTTTTCTCTGTGTGTACGGCTAAGACACTACCGCCCTCTCCTTCTGCCTTTTCTTTTAGCTTAAAGCTCATGTCAGGCAAGGCTATTTTGGGAGGTCTTTTCATCTGCCTAAGTACCTGAAGTCATCTAGCAGGGGTCAGACAAGAAATGTAGGTACTCTAGGAGTCTAGCTACCCTCTCAAAAGTCAATAGTTGTCTCTCCCCTGCCCGAAGTTTGCAAGGCTTTGCTAGCTTCTGCATAGCATCTGCCTGCCTTCGCCAAAGCCTGGCTTTTTGTACAGTTAGGATACTGCTGTGCCCCATTTACGAACCTAAACACCCAAGCGTCTGACACATAGTAGTCACTTACAAAAGTGTTAATTAGGGCTTCCTTAACCCCTTAACCGCGGGGTGTCACTTTCGTGACGTTCAGGCGCAATGGATCATACCGCGGGGCGTCACTTTTGTGATTCTGTGTTATTTTGAATTATCCTGAGCTTTCAAGTGGTGGCTTGTATCATCTATCA
Organism: Coenobita brevimanus; assembly: GCF_032717465.1. NCBI lineage: Eukaryota > Metazoa > Arthropoda > Malacostraca > Decapoda > Coenobitidae > Coenobita > Coenobita brevimanus. The sequence continues at coordinate 10,979,016 of NC_137028.1, read as the reverse complement.
GTACTGCCAATGTCCAACACTAGTCAACACTCCAAATCTCATCTGTACTTCCATCCATTGTTGACATTTTAGCAATTTTCCCCCCTTCCTGACTCCCCTCCCTACCTCCCCTCCATTACCCTGTCCTCTCACCTCCCAGGCCACGCTGCGCTAAGCAAATCTCCCCCGGATTTTTCCACAGATTTCATCCATTGAAATAAGCCCTATGCCCTATACTTATACAAAATAATATATAAAAAAAAAAAAATAAGGTAAGTGATAGTGGTATACACCAGGAATTGGCTAATTATCACCTGACAAGACCTCACATGCATTCATTCGCTACATTACCACGGTAATTTCCCCTTTGAATTATGCCTTGTAATCTATTTCTGTAATAAAAATATATATCAGAAAGGAAGAGAGAAGCCTAAGTGACATTTACATTCACCTGGAACTACCTATTTCTTTATGTATTGCCGAGATTTTCTGCCAATAATTTATTAGCATGTAAGTTAACAGCTGTCATCCTCATTGTCACTGTCAACCCTTGCCTTCTCAGATAAGCCTCAGCATTTAGTTCCTTGTCCTCCGCTGTGGTCAAAACATGTCGCACTCGCACCCCGCCATTTCTGCCGCTTCTGCGCCCATTGCAAAGGGCCCCGTGACCTCTACACCCAGAAAAAGTCATGAGGGAAGCAGGAAAGGACTAAGTGACTCTGCAGTGGAACGTGAACTAACGGAATTGTCAATGGTGATGATGGATAATGATTTTGATCCTTCAGGGGAATTGTATGATGAGCCGGGTGAGGAAATCGTGCCAGAAAGTACTAGTATGAGTGCTTCAGTGTCCAAAGTTATCCCTAGCTCCAAGGGAAAGGAGCCGTTAGTGCAGCAAGGGAAGGAATTTGGGAAGGGAGTGAAAAAGCGGCATGTTAGCCCCAGAACAATGGCCCCGCGTGACCCAGCCCGCCATTAGTCCCGAGTTGATTCACCTCCCCGTTCCCCAAGCCCCACTTCACTCATTTCTTCCTCTTCTTCTGCTGAATTATCTCCGGAGTCTTCGTCGTCGGAGTCACCACCAGCATCAACAGTGAAGGCAGGCCGTAGAGGAAGAGGTAAATCCCTGACCCGTAAAAGTAGAGTTGCTACTAGAGTAAGGGCTGCTAGTGCTGTACAGCAACTCAGGGTCAGTGCGAGTGACCTTGAACGTGGTAAATCTCCCTCACAGCCACCCACCACCCTCACCTATCCTACACCGCCACAACAGGGAATCCTGGACGCCTTCGCGTGGACGGAAGGGTCCGATTTTGTGCCAGAACATTTAGTTTTTGATGAGAGTTCCTCAGGAGTACAGCCTGCCTTCACTCTTGACGATGATGCTGAGTGTGTGGACTTCCTTTTGGCCTTCCTAGATGACAAAGTCATGCAGCACATATGTGATGAGACCAACAGGTATGAATCACAACGTGCTGCAAGTGGTACAGGTGCAGCCAAGATGCAACAGTGGTCCATGCTGGGAGTTCAGGAACTGTATGTGTTCTTCGCCCTCATGCTTCTCATGCCACACTCAAAGAAGCATGAGTTGGAAGAATACTGGTCCATGGACCCCTTACTACCCTCACCCACCTTCAATAAGTACATGGCCAGAGATCGCTTCCGGAACATCATGGGAAACCTGCACTTTGCCGACAACGATGTACCTTCCCAAACCGACCCACTCTGGAAGATCCGGGAGATTCTGAGCAGAATGAAGGATAAGTTTATGTCATTCTTCCACCCCTTTCAGAAGGTTGTCATTGACGAATCCTTGGTTTTGTTCAGAGGACGTCTTCGGTTTGTACAGTACATTCCAAGCAAATGCCATCGCTTTGGAATCAAGTTCTTTGTACTGTGCGACTGTAAGACGGGGTACATCCTTGACTTTGTCATTTATTCAGCCAGCACTGTCGATCTGGATAAAACACACCCCCTTGGCTTCTCAGGCTGTGTAGTGAAAGTGCTCCTTGAAAAGTATTTTGGTGGGAATCATGTGCTGTCTACAGACAACTATTATACAGCACCGAAACTTGCCAAATACCTTTCAGAGCACAGCATTGGCTCCTGCGGCACTGTCAAAAGTAATCATGCCCACTTCCCTAAATTCCCAGAGGCAGGAACCTCGCAGCGAGGAGACGTGCACCTACGCAAGTCTGAGAAGATGCTGGCAATACGGTGGCATGACAAGAGGGTCGTGCACTTGCTCACCACCGTACATAAGAGGGAAATGACAGACAGTGGGAAGGTTGACCGTAGGACAGGCGAACCTGTGATGAAACCTGATGCTGTGTTAGACTACAATATCAACATGTGGCTGGTGGACAAGTCCGACATGATGATTGGTGAGATCGACTGCCTCAGGAAGAATACTAGGTGGTACAGGAAAGTTTTTCTGTAACTCCTAACGCTTCCTATCACATCCACACCACAACGCTCCTTTATATTCTCATTTGTCAGCCTGTCTCTCCATGTGACTCCACAGGCTCCTCTTAAATAACTTATTTCCACTGCTCTCACTCTTGACTTGTGTCTTTCCAGCAATGTCCAAGCTTCACTTCCATACGTTAGAGTTGGTATCACAATACTGTCATGTAGTAATGTTTTCACTTCCATGCTTACTTCCCTGCTTCTTATCACTGCTTTCAAGGAACCAGCAACCTTTCTTCCCTGCTGTACCCTTTCAAGCACTTCACCCTCCAAACCTCCATCCTTACTCATCACACTACCAAAGTACTTAAACGTACTCACATTGTTGAATGTGTGCTTTGAGAAAGGTATGGTGCCAGTTGACTGGGCAAGTGCTTGTGTGGTCCCGTTGTATAAAGACAAGGGTGATAAGTATGAATGTACTAGCTTTAGGGGTATAAGTCTGTTGAGTGTTGTAGGTAAGGTGTATGGTAGAGTGTTAATTATGAGAGTTAGAGAGGGTACAGAGGGAGTGATTAGTGATGAGCAATGTGGCTTTAGGAGAGGGAGGGGATGCGTTGATCAGGTGTTTGCTGTGAGACAGGTGTGTGAAAAGTATTTAGCAAAAGGCAAGGATGTGTTTTGGGCATTTATGGATTTAGAGAAAGCGTATGATAGAGTTGATAGGGAGGCTTTGTGAACTGTTTTAAGACTGTATGGACTTGATGGTAGGTTACTAAAAGGGGTGAAAAGTTTTTATGTAAATAGTAGAGCGTGTGTAAGAGTGCAATTGGAACTTGGAATGTAAGGGGAACAAATGATGAGGTGAAAGAGAGAGAGATTGTCCAGGTGCTTGAGGATGCGAAAGTGGATGTATGTGGAATAACTGAAACAAAATGGAGAGGAGAAAGTGTGAGAGAATGGGAGTATGGATGGGGTATATGTGCAGGAGTAGGTGAGAATGAGAGGGCAAAGGAAGGAGTATGTATAGTTGTGAGTAAAAGATGGAAGAGGAGCATAAGACAGTATGGATCAGTTGGATCAAGGATTGTGTGGGTAAAGTTGAAAGTTGGAATACAAATGTGGGCGACTGTGTGTGTGTATGCGCCAACACAAGATCGTGCGAGAAGAGTGAGAGAAGGGTTCTGGACAAATGTAGAAGTGTGCATGGAAAAGTTTGGAAGGAATGAGAGAGTGCTTTTGATTGGTGATATGAATGGTAAAGTTGGGAATGTGAAGGTGGATGGACTAGTTGGTGAGTGGGGTGTGCCTGCTGAGGTAGATGAGAATGGGAGTGCGTTAGTGGACATTTGTGCTGGGAGGGGGTTGGTGATAGCCAATACCCTCTTCAGGCATAAAATGATCCACAGGTATACATGGCGAGTGATGAGAAGGGTGGGTGGTGAACTGAGTGAAAGGAAGGCAATGATTGATTATGTGTGTGTGGATGAAAGGATGCGAAGATGTATATTGGATGCAAGAGTTTATAGAGGTTGGGGGAGTGGACTTTCTGACCACTACTTGGTGGTGGCCAGAATTAAAGTTCAAGTAAGATGGAGGAATAGAAGAAGGGAAAGACGAGAGGAAGGAGTAGTTGCAAGGAGAGTGGAAAGGTTACAAGAGGATGAGAAAAAGGCAGAGTATAAGAGAGAAGTGGAGGAATGATTGGGCAAATATGAATTGGAGCAGATGGGGGACGTGGAAGGTGTGTGTAGAATATTTACAGAAGAAATATGTGCAGCATGTGATGTGGTGTGTGGAAGGAAGAGAAGACGGAGGGGGGTGCAAGGAACAGCGTGGTGGACTGAAGAGGTGAAACGGGCTGTGGCACAAAAGAAGAAAGCATACAATGAATGGATGAGAAATAGGGGCGTGGAAGAAGTTGAGAGGCGGAAGAGAGAGTTATATGTAGAAAGAAAGAGAGAGGTGAAAAGATTAGTAAGAGAGAGTAAGAAGAGAGTGGATGAGGAATTTGGAAGGAATTTGAGTGTAAAGTGGAGGGAGTGTAAGAAAATGTTCTGGAAAGAGGTGAAAAGAGTAAGACAGGGTGGAAGTGAAGTTAGCAGGGGAGTGAAAGATAAAAATGGTAGATTACTAGTGGAGAAGGGAGAAAAAGTGAGCAGATGGAGAGAACACTTTAAGGAATTGTTGAACGTGGAGGATGGAAGTAATGCGAGTATAAGTGGCTGGGGAATGGCTGGGAGAAGGAGGGAGGTGAGAGGACAGGAAGAAATCAGTAGGATAGAAGTTGTGGAAGCAATGAAGAAAGTTAAATCAGGGAAAGCCCCAGGAATTGATGGAGTGTGTGGTGAAATGCTGAAGCATGGGGGAGAGATAGTAGTAGAATGGATGTGGAAGATGTGCAGATTGGCCTGGGAGGAAGGTAGAGTCCCGGAGGATTGGAAGTCAGGTATAATTATTCCCTTGTACAAAGGAAAAGGGGAAAATAGTGTGTGGTAATCATAGGGGCATTTGTCTTCTTAGTATAATAGGAAAAGTGTATGGTAGGATACTTATTGACAGAGTTAGAGAAAGAACAGAGAAATTAGTTGGAGAAGAACAGGGAGGCTTTAGGAAGGGAAGAGGTTGTGTAGATCAGATATTCATTCTCAGATCTTTAGTGGAAAAGTTTCTAGAGAAGGGAAAGAAGTTGTATGCGGCTTTCATGGATTTGGAGAAAGCATATGACAGGGTGGATAGACTAGGATTGTGGAAAGTGTTAAGAATATATGGAGTAGATGGGAAGTTGTTGAATGCTGTGAAGAGTATGTACGATGGTGCGAAGGCTGCAGTGCGTGTGGATGGTGAACTAAGTGAATTTTTCTCTTTGAAAGTTGGGTTGAAACAGGGATGTGTCATGTCTCCATGGTTGTTCAATCTGTACATGGATGGGGTAATAAAAGAGGTACAAGGTAGGGTAGTGGATGTTGGAGTGGCCCTGGTGAGAGAGGATAGTGTTTGGAAACTCCCTGTACTGTTGTTTGCAGATGATACTGTGTTTGTTGAGTGAAGACGAAGGGGAGCTGCAAGGCTTGGTGGATGAGTTTGAGAGAGTGTGTAAGAAACTGAATCTAAAGGTGAATGTAGGGAAGAGTAAAGTGATGGTCTTTGAGAGAGGTGAAGTCAGTGAATGTACAGCGAGGTTGGATGGTGAGGAATTGGAAAATGTGAGTACGTTTAAGTACTTGGGTAGTGTGATGAGTAAAGATGGAGGTTTGGAGGGTGAAGTGCTTGAAAGGGTACAGTAGGGAAGAAAGGTTGCTGGTTCTTTGAAAGCAGTGATAAGAAACAGGGAAGTGATCATGGAAGTGAAAAAGTTACTACATGACAGTATTGTGATACCAACTCTAACGTACGGAAGTGAAGCTTGGACGTTGTTGGAAGGACACAAGTCAAGAGTGAGAGCCGTGGAAATGAGTTATTTAAGAGGAGCCTGTGGAGTCACATGGAGAGACAGGCTGACGAATGAGGATATAAAGAAGCACTGTGGTGTTGATGTGGATGTGATAGGAAGCGTTATGAGGAACACACTGAGGTGGTTTGGCCATGTGGAGAGGATGGAGGGTGAAAGACTGACGAAGAGAGTGTATGTGAGTGAGGTGGAGGGGGAAAGAGGGAGGGGGAGGCCGAGGATGAGATGGAGAGATGGGGTGGAGAGGTATATGAGAGAGGGGGGTGTGAGTTGGGAGCAGGGGAGTGAAATGGCAGGGGACAGGGCGACTTGGAGGCGATTTGTTTGTGGCCACCCCAAACGGGATTGAGGCGTCTGGCAATAGATAGATAGATAGAGAGATGGAGATTGGTTTCCCGTGAGAGTCGGGCTGCGACAGGGATGTGTGATGTCACCTTGGTTGTTTAATATTTACATGGATGGTGTTGTAAGGGAGGTGAATGCAAGAGTTTTAGGTGGTCTTAGTCTGGTAAATGTTGATGGAGGAGAGTGGAATCTGAAGCAGCTGCTGTTTGCAGATGGTACTGCACTGGTGACTGATTCAGAGGAGAGATTGAGACAGTTGGTAGAGGAGTTTGGAAGGGTGTGTGAAAGGAGGAAATTGAAAGTAAATGAGAATAAGAGTAAAGTGATGAAGTGTACGAGGTTGATAGATGGTAGGGGAATGAATATAGTTTTGAATGGTGAGTTGCTTGAGGAGGTAGATTGTTTTAAATATCTAGGGTCACATGTTGCTGTTGATGGAAGAATAGATGCAGAGGTGAAGTTTAGAATAAATGAAGTAGGAAAGGTGCTGGGAGGAATGAAAAAAGTGTTTAAATGTCGTTCACTTAGAATGGATGTAAAGAGAAGGCTGTATGAGGGTGTTGTGGTACCGACTGCATTATATGGGGCTGAAACATGGAATATAGGTGTAGCAGAGAGGAAAAGTTTGAATGTAATGGAGATGAGGTGTCTGAGGAGTATGTGTGGAGTGACGCGTATGGATCGGGTGCGAAATGATGAAGTGCGAAGGAGAACTGGAGTTGTTCGGGAGATGGCTGGTAGAGTTGAGCAGAGGGTGTTGAGATGGTTTGGGCATATGGAGAGAATGGATAATGAGCGATTGGTGAAAAAGATAACTAGATCTGATGTGAGAGGTGTAAGGCTGAGAGGAAGACCACGAATAGGATGGATGGACAGTGTGAAGAGAGCGCTGGATGCGAGAGGGATGTCTGTTGAGCAAGGAAGAGTGGCTGTGCGTGACAGAAATAAATGGAGAGAAATTGTGAATGAATAAGTGATGACGCAGCCTTGAGGGGATATTCTCTTCAGAGGAGTAGACTGTAGCACCAGTCGAGCAGGGCAGTACTCCCGAGGTGGATGGAAAGCTGATGACAGGGAGTGCTGGAGCTCCCGTTTCATCAGCCCTCAGGACTAGTTCCTGACCATCCCCCTTTGCTGAACTTTTTCAGTGTCTCAGCTACACAGAGAGTAGGCCAGCATGCTCTCCAGTACAAATTTCTCTATCTATCTTCACCAAACTACATGCACAGTACACACTACACTTCCTATTCAAAATTTACCAAAATGGCGTCAATTCACCCAGCCTCGGAGTCCCCAGGGGGGGGGACCATAAATGCCCCCGCCATCTGCCCCTCTCCCGGTGACGACTCGAGGTGCCTGGAACCACTGTCTGACTCTCTTCTTCTTCATTTCTGCAACATTCGCGGCCTTTCATCTAACTTTCGCTCTGTTGAGCACCACCTCTTCTCCTCTAAACCTCACCTTCTTTTTCTAACGGAGACTCAGCTGTCTGAGGCAGATGACAGCAAACCCTTTTCTGTATCCTCCTACTTTCTCTATACTCATTTCAAAGCCAAAGGTGGCTGTTGTGTATACATACGCAACGACTTATCTTGCTCTCGTGTTCCTGAACTCGATTCTTCTGAATTCTCTACACTCTGGCTTCGGCTTTCCTGTCATTCTCTGACTAAATATATCTGTGCTGTTTACTTATCCCCTAATTCTACTGACTATCAAAAATTCTTTGACTATCTTACTTCTACGATGGAACACATTCTGTCCATTTCTCCTTTCTCTGAAATCTCCATTCTTGGAGATTTCAATGTTCACCACCACCTTTGGCTCTCCTCTCCTTTCACGGATCCACCTGGTGAACAAGCCTACATCTTTTCTATCCTTAATGACCTAGAGCAGCTTGTACAGCACCCTACCCGTATCCCTGACCGCCTTGGAGAGAGCTCCAACATACTTGACCTCTTCCTCACAACTAATCCTTCTGCTTACTCTGTTAATGTTTTCTCTCCGTTGGGCTCCTCCGATCACAACCTTATTACCTTAACCTGTCCTGTCGCTCCAGTACGGCCTGCGGACCCTCCAGGGAAACGTCGTCTCTGGCATTTTGGAGCTGCGGACTGGGAGGCCCTCAGGCAGTACTTCTTTGATTTTCCCTGGAATGATTATTGCTTCCATGGCCGTGAGCCATCTGAGTGCTCCTTGCGCATTACGGAGGTTATTCTCTCGGGCACGGAAGCATACATTCCTTTCTCATATCCTTTGACTAACGCAAGAAAGCCTTGGTTTAATCACGCTTGTTCTAATGCTGTCCGCAACAAGAAGGCCTACAAAAGGTACCGGAGCCAACCCACCCATGAATCACATAATCTTTACGTTTCTGCCCGGAATCGTGCTAAGTCTGTTCTTCGCTCTACTAAAAATAATTTCATCCATACTAAATGCTCTCAACTCTCCAACTCGAATTCTTCCCGCTCCTTCTGGCACCTTGCCAAAAATCTTTCTAACAACTTTACCTCATCATCCTTCCCTCCTCTTTTCTACTCTGATGGTTCTGTAGCTATTTCTTCTACTGATAAAGCAGATCTCTTCGCACAGACTTTCTCCTCCAATTCCACCTTAGACGATTCCGGTGCTGTTCCTCCATCACTTCCCCCCTCTGACTTCCTCATGGCTGACATTAAAATTTCTTCAGTTGATGTATTTTCTGCCATTACTGGCCTCAGTACTAACAAGGCATATGGGCCTGATGGGGTCCCTCCTGTTGTTCTCAAAAACTGTGCTTCTGTGCTTACACCCTGCCTAGGCAAACTATTTCGCCTTTGTCTGTCAACTTGTACCTTTCCTTCTTGCTGGAAGTTTGCTCTCACTCAGCCAGTCCCAAAGAAGGGTGACCACTCCCAACCCTCCAACTATCGTCCAATTGCTTTAACGTCCTGTATTTCAAAAGTTTTCGAGTCAATTTTTAATAAAAAAATTTTAAGGCATCTTTCCTATCACAACCTTCTTTCCGATCGTCAGTATGGGTTCCATCATGGACGCTCCACTGGCGATCTTCTCACCTACCTTTCAGATTCCTGGTCATCCTCCTTTCGGGACTTTGGCGAAAGCTTTGCCATTGCACTTGACATCTCAAAGGCTTTCGATCGAGTCTGGCATAAATCTTTAATTTCCAAACTGCCCTCCTACGGTTTCTATACTTCTATCTGTACCTTCATCGCTAGCTTCCTTTCTGGTCGTTCTATAGCTGCTGTCGTAGACGGCCATCGTTCTTCTCCTAGATCTATCAACAGTGGTGTTCCTCAGGGCTCTGTCCTATCACCAACTCTCTTCCTTTTATTCATCAATGATCTTCTAAGCTGTACATCTAACCCTATCCACTCATACGCTGATGACTCCACCCTTCACCTTTCCATTCGGTTCCCGCAACGCCCATCTCAACAGTTACTTCAAGAAGCAAGGGATGAGGCTATGGCACACTTAATGTCTGACTTGGCTCATATCTCTGACTGGGGTAAAAATAATATGGTTGTCTTTAATGCTTCTAAGACTCAGTTCTTACACCTATCAACCCGACAAAATCTTCCACAGGTATACCCACTAATGTTTAATAATATTCAGATTAATCCTGCATCATCCTTGAACATGCTTGGGGTTTCATTTACTCGGGACTTATCTTGGAAAGATCATATTACATCTCTTGTAAAATCTGCTTCCAAGAGATTGGGTGTGCTAAGCCGACTCCTCTCTTTCTTCACCCCTGCACAATTGTTGACTCTATACAGGGGTTTTATCCGCCCCTGTGTGGAGTACAACTCTCATGTGTGGGGAGGCTCCCCACATACAGCTCTTCTCAATAGGGTGGAGTCAAAGGCTTTTCGTCTCATTAACTCTCCTCCTCTTACTGACTCCCTTCAACCTCTGTCTCTTCCCCGCACTGTTGCATCTTTATCTCTTTTCTATCGCTACTTTAATGGTCACTGCTCCCCTGAACTGTCTGCTTGCATTCCTCCACCTCTACGACGGGCGCGTAGCACCCGTCTGGCAGCAAACTCTCATCCCTTTTCTGTCCAACTCTCTAATGCAAGAGTTAACCGTTACTCCCAGTCTTTCATTCATGCAACAGGTCAGCTCTGGAACTGTCTCCCTCTGTCTGTATTTCCTCCTGCCTATGATCTCCAGTCTTTCAAACGCAGTGTGTCCAGGCATCTCCAAATGATCGGATCTTGAATTTGGCTCTCTATTGTATTTTGTTTTTCTCTTGGAGGGAACTGTTACTGCGGGCTCATGGCCTTTGGTTCCTTCTTCCTCGCATAAAAAAAAAAAAAAAAAAAAAAATTGGTCTGATCAGCTAGTCAGGTCAGGTGCGGGTAAGGGGATGGGTCTGTTATGATGTGGCAGGGGTAAACCAGTTCTGCTGTCGGGCCCTGCTGCGGATGTCACTGATTGCATTGCGCAGTTGACCCTTGTGCGGTGTGGTGCGGTGAGGATCTGTCCGTTCTTCCCTTTGGGGCTAAGATGGAAATGAATGTGTTTGAATGGATGAGTAAATGGAGAGTGTGTCGTCCTGTCTCGGCTACCTCCCTTTCCTTGGGGGAAGCAGCCTAGGTATATAGATAGATAGACATTTTCCAATTCCTCACCATCCAACCTCGCTGTACATTCACTGACTTCACCTTTCTCAAAGACCATCACTTTACTCTTCCCTACATTCACCTTTCGATTCCGTTTCTTACACACTCTCCCAAACTCATCTACCAAGCCTTGCAGCTCTCCTTCGTCTTCACTCGACAACACAGTATCATCTGCAAACAACAGTACATGGAGTTTCCAAACACTACCCTCTCTCACCAGGATGTTTCTGATTTATGTAAATGATTTACCTGAGGGTTTAAATAGTTGCATGAGTATGTTTGCAGATGATGCTAAAATCATGAAACATATTAAAGGTACTGACAGTTGTAAAAAACTGCTAGAGGACTTGGATAAACTCCACAGCTGGAGCCAGACTTGGAAAATGGATTTTAATGCCAAGAAGTGTCATGTATTAGAAATGGGAATGAGTGAAAAAAGACCGCACTGGACATATAAAATGGGCAATGAGATAATTTGTAAGAGAAAAGATGAGAAAGACTTGGGAGTGACTATTCAGGATGACTTGTCACCAGAAAAACCTATAAACAAAATCATTGGAGGAACTTATGGATTACTGATGAACATGAGTGTGGCTTTTAATTATATGGATGAGGAAATGCTGAGAGAGTTGATAGTGACCATGATAAGACCAAGACTGGAGTATGCAGCTGTGGTATGGTTACCTGATTTGAAGAAGCATATTGATAAACTAGAGAGGGTTCAACAGATGGCAACGAGGATGATACCATGTTTAAGGGAACTCACCTACAAGGAGAGACTGGAAAAACTGAAGTTACCAACACTGCGTGAGAGAAGGGAAAGAGGTGACTTGATCACGATATTTAGAAATGTAAGAGAATTGGAAAGGGTGGATAGAGAGGATCTTTTTGTGTTGGATGATGGAAGAACAAGAGGTCATGACTTCAAGTTGAGGAAAAGTAGTTGTCTTAATAATCTTAAAAGGTTCAGTTTCCCGAACAGAAACATAAGTATTTGGAACGACTTAGCCGAAGAGGTGGTGCAGGCAAAAATCATTCATGTGTTTAAAAGTAGACAAAATAAATGTAGATATGGAGACAGGACAACACAAGCTTAGCTCAGTTCCGTATATTACAAATATGTAAATACACACACACACACACACACACACACACACACACACGTGAGTGGTGGTCCTGTTGTACATTAGTTAAAAAAAAAAATGCGGTTTCGGTCATAAAAAGAACAAGATATAGTGAAAATAGAAAGTCTCCATTTGGATGAATCATGGCGGAAAGGGACGGTGCATTGTTTACAATCGGCGAGAGAGAGTTTGAGGACTGCTCTGAAGGGGATGTGGGAAATGGAAGTATTAAGTTGAACCAAACAAGAATAGCAGGTGTAGAGAAAACGGCGGAGAGGAATGTCCAGGAGATAAAAAAGATATGAGCATTAATTAAAGAGTTACAGGAATGGACCATAGAGCAGGAAAACGAGATCAGAAGTTTATGGAATAAACTGGAAAATATTTATACACACAGTGACGAACAAGAAGAGAAGTTCCTGAATTAAAAGTGAACAATGAATCAGCCTCTAATGAAATAAAACAGCTTAAGAGGGAGAATAAGAGGTTGGAAGAGGAAAGGGACAGGGTGAAAAGCAAACTTGATGAGTATGAATCCAAATCAAGATTACAGGATGAGCACATTAAAGAAATCAAGGAGCAACATAAGGGATGGAAGAAAATTCAGGAAGAGGGAAATGTAAATTTGAAAGAGATTACAGAACAACAAAGCAAGGAAAAGGTGGAGAGGGAAGTGGTTAGGGTTCTGAGAAGTAGAGAATCTTTAGTTAGGGATGTAGCAGATTAGAAAAAATGTGTAATAATTTCAGGAGTTAAAGAAAAACGTATGACAATAAGATCAGACAGAGAAAGAGAAGAACTGAGTAAGGTTAAAGAAATATCAATAATCATGGAGGAAAACAACGAAGCTCAAGAAGAGATTGAAGAGGTGTTTAGGTTAGGAAAGTACGAGGAAGGAGGGGCAAGGCCATTGAAGGTAAAGTTTAAGTCCCAGGCAACAGTAAACGAAATTATCAGTAGAACATGGAAATTATCAGACAAGGAAGTGTTCAAATATGTTTGGATAAGGAGAGATGCAAATGAGGAAGAAAGAGCTAAAATAAAGGAATTAGTAAAGGAAGCATAGGTAAAAAACAAACAGAGAACGGAGGAAGAGAAGAGTGTTTTATTGGAGAGTCATGGATCAGAAACTAAGGAAGTGGTACCGGCAGAGAGAAGGAGAAAAGAGGGTATAAAAAACATCAAAATAATTGGAAGGCGGCATATACTAATGTTGATGGTTTAATATCGGCAAGGCTAGAAATCAACGATTTTTTGAGGGTACATGAACCTGATGTTATGTGCTTTGTAGAGACCAAGTTAAGAGAAGATATTGATGTTCATATGGGAGATGGTAAATACAAACTGTGGAGAAGAGACAGAAAAGAAAAAATGTGAGGAGGAATGATGATAGCAGTGAAGAACAACATAAATGTAGATGCCGTTGAAATGGGAGAAGGCAAGGCCGAAGTGATAAATCTGAAATTAGAAACTGGAGAGAATAGCTAAAGAGATATGGCAGTAGTGTATGTTCCCCCTAAGACAAGAGCATGGAGTGATGATGAATACCAGGAAATGTTGTCAGACATGGCTAGCTATTTACAGAAAATTGTTGAGAAAAGCAACAATATATTTTTAATGGGTGACTTCAATTGTAAAGAGGTGAACTGGGAGGATTGGGACTCGGGAGGTAGTGAAGATTCGTAGGGCTCTATATTATTAACTGGGAGGAATGGGACTCGGGAGGTAGCGAAGATTCGTAGGGCACTATATTATTAAATATAACAATGAACAATGTGATGACGCAATAGGTCAAAGAAGAGACACGGTTCCAAGGAGAGGACACACCAGCAAGACTAGATTTACTGCTTACCAAGGAACCCGATGTAATAGAATCCTTGAAATATCAGTGTCCTATTGGTAAAAGTGATCATGTGGTCATTGAGTTCCAGATGGCATGGAACGTGGAGTCAGGAGAAGAACTTTGTAGGCAGGTAAGATACAAATTTGGGAAAGCAAACTTTACAGGATTGAGAATATTTTTTGAAAATGCAGATTGGAGAAAATTCTGAGAAACAACAGAGATACAGAGGAAGTGGGATATTTTTCTAGGCCTCTATAATTTGGGAGTGGAAAAATTTGTGCCAAGATTAAGGGGGAAAGAAAACAGGATAAAGGAGTGGTTTAATAGAAGGTGTATGATAGCAAAAAAAGAGAGAGACACGGCATGGAACAATTGGAGAAAGAGAGGTAACAACAGAACAAAGGACGAATATAAAAGAACTAGAAATGAATACAAAAGAATACGTAGAGAGGAAGAAAGGAATTTTGAAAAAGGTATAATACACAAATGTAAGGATGAACCCAAACTGTTTTATAGATTTGTTAATGGCAAACTGAAACAAAACGAAGGAATCACCAAACTGAAAGTAGAAGGAGAGATCTATAAAGATGCAGCAATGCAAGCTGAAATAATGAACAAACGTTTCCAATCAGTTTTCACCAATGAAAAGGAGTTTGTGGAAAGGGAGGGAGTGACTAGAAATGTAGTGATAAAAGATATAAAAGTGGAAGTACAGGATGTGTATAAATTACTGGAAACTCAAGATGTAAGGAAAGCCCCAGGACCAGATGGAATCTCATATTGGGTACTGAAGGAATGCAGAGAACAACTGTCTGATAAGATTCACAGTTTAATTGTGTGTTCTCTGGAAGAAGAGAAAGTGCATCAGGAATAGAAGAGGGTAAATTTGGTACCAATTTATAAGGGAGGAAACAGGGAAGAATCCCTGAATTATAGACCAGTGTCCCTAACCAGCATGGTCACAAAATTTTGCATAAGAGTTCTGAAAGATAGATGGATAAAATATCTGGAGGAGATGAAAATTTTGGCTGAATGTCAATTTGGATTTTGAAGGGGAAGGTCATGTGTTTCCAATTTACTGAGTTTTTACTCAAGAGCGATTGACGTGCTACAGGAAAGAGATGATTGGGTGGATTGTGTGTACTTAGACTTAGAGAAGGCCTTTGACAAGGTACCTCATAAGAGACTAATATGGATACTAGAATATATAGGAGGACTGAAGGGGAACTTCCTGGAATGGATGAGAGACTTGTGTCAACAAGTGGGTTGGTGGAGGGTTACTGCTCCTCCCTGTAAAACAAATAACTCAAAGTCAAATGGCCACCCCTTACAGGATTATGGCATCTGGTAATAGATAGATAGATAGATAGACAAATGAGGACAGTAATAAAGGACACGATGTCTGGATGCAGGGAAGTAACAAATGGAGTCCCACAGGGCTCGGTGTTGGCACCAGTAATGTTCCTGATTTGCGTAACTGATATGGTGGATGGAGTGAACAGTTATGCAAGTCTGTTTGCTGATGATGCAAAGATCTTGAGGAAGGTAGAGGTTGAGGAGGATTGTAAAATGCTGCAGGAGGATCTGGATAGGATACACGATTGGAGCTGGATGTGGGAAATGAAATTCAATGGAAAGAAATGTAAAATATTAGATATGGGTAAAATTACGAAGATGCCATCACTGAATCATTTGATGGGTAATGCATCAGTCACAAAAGTGTGAGAAGAGAAACATTTGGGAGTGCTGGTCCAGGATAGTTTGTCACCTGAAAAACATATTAACAAGATAGTTAGAGAGACGTATAAACTCTTGACAAACATAAGAGTAACATTTCATTATATGGATGAGGAGGTGATGAAAAAATTGGTAGTGGCCATGATCTGCCCCAGGTTAGAATATGCAGCGATAGTGTGGTCCCCACACAAAAAGAAAGATATAAACAAGATTGAGAGAATACAAAGAACAGCAGCCAAGATGGTCCCCTGTCTGGCAGATCTGTCATACAGAGAGAGACTGGAAAAGCTGGATTTGCCTTCCTTAGAGGAAAAGAGAAAGAGGGGAGACATGATTGCAGTGTTTGGGACGATGATGGGAGTAGATGGGGTTGACCAAGAGGATCTGTTTGTGTGGGTTGGGAGAGCGGCAAGAGGACGCAGAGTGAGGTTGGGGAGGTTGGGCTGCTTGAAGGATGTTAAGAAATATAGTTTTCCTTGTAGAAGTTTGGACCTGTGGAATGGCCTGGACAAAGAGATTGTCCAGTCTAAAAGCTTGAACAAGTTTGGGGTTGGATTTGACTTAGAAACAGAGACAGGATCCCGCGAGTGTAGTTCATTTCCTGTATATCACAATTAGGTATATTAGGTAAATACATAAGTACATGTATTTGGAACGACTTAGATGAAGAGGTGGTGCAGGCGAAAAACATTCATGTGTGTCAAAGTAGACTAGATAAATGTGGATATGGAGACAGGACAACACGAGCATTGCTCAGTTCCTGTATACTACAAATAGGTAAATGCACACACACACACACACACACACACACACACACACACACACACACACACACACACACACACACACACACACACACACACACACACACGTCTCAATTTTTGGAAATTTCGTTTTTGTTTTTAAAGGCTCCAACATGCTTGCATGTATTTACCTATTTGTATTTACCTATTTGTAGTATACAGGAATTGAGCAATGCTCGTGTTGTCCTGTCTCCATATCCACATTTATCAAGTCTACCTTTACACACATGAATGTTTTTCTCATGCACCACCTCTTTGTCTGAGTCGTTCTAAATATTTAAGAATATACCTAATTGTGATATACACGGAATGTACTATGCTCGTGGGTTTCCGTCGCTGTTTCTCAGTAAGTCGAATTTAACTTTAAACTCGTTTAAGTTTTTAGACTGGACGATCTCTTTGTCCAGGCTATTCCATAAGTCTATACTTCTGTAAGGAAAGCTATATTTCTTGATATCCTTCAAGCAGCTTGACTTTTTCAATTTCATTCCATGCCCTCTTGTTGCTCTCTTATCCCATACAAACAGATCTTCTTTGTCAATTTTATCTACTCCCACCATGGTCCTGAACACCGCAATCATGTCTCCCCTCTTTCTCCTTTCCTCTAACGAAGGCAAATCCAGTTTTTCCAGCCTCTCTCTGTATGACAGGTCTGTCAGACTGGGGACCATCTTGGTTGCTGTTCTTTGTATTCTCTCAATCTTGTTTATATCTTTCTTTTTGTGTGGGGACCACACTACCGCTGCATATTCTAACCTGGGGCGGATCATGGCCACTATCAATTTTTTCATCATTTCCTCATCCATATAATGAAATGCTACTCTTATGTTAGTCAAGAGCTTATAAGTCTCTCCAACTATCTTGTTAATGTGCTTTTCTGGTGACAAACTATCTTGGACCAGCACTCCCAAATCTTTCTCTTCTCTCCTTTTTGTGATTAATTCATTACCCAAAAAATAATTCAGTGATGGTCTCCTGGTACTTTTACCCATTTCCAATATTTTACATTTCTTTACATTAAATTTCATTTCCCACGTCCGGCTCCAATTGTGTATCCTATCCAAATCCTCCTGCAGTATTTTACAATCCTCCTCAACCTCTATCTTCCTCAAGATCTTTACATCATCAGCAAACAGACTCATATAACTGTTCACTCCATCTACCATATCATTTACGTAAATCAGGAACATTACTGGCGCCAACACTGAGCCTTGAGGGACTCCACTTGTTACTTCCCTCCATCCAGACATCTTTTCCTTTATTACTGTCCTCATTTGTCTGTCTCTCAAAAAGTCTCTCATCCATTCCAGAAGTTTCCCCTTTAGTCCTCCTATATATTCTAGTTTCCACATTAGTCTCTTATGAGGTACCTTGTCAAAGGCCTTCTCTAAGTCTAAGTACACACAATCCACCCAACCATCTCTCTCCTGTACCACATCAATCGCTCTTGAGTAAAAGCTCAACAAGTTTGAAACACATGACCTTCCACTTCTGAATCCAAACTGACATTCAGCCAAAATATTCGTCTCTTCCAGATATTTTATCCATCTGTCTTTCAGGATTCTCTCACACAATTTTGCGACCATGCTGGTTAGAGACACTGGTCTATAATTCAGGGGTTCTTCCCTGTTTCCTCCCTTGTAAATTGGTACCACATTTGCCCTCTTCCATTCTTTTGGCACTTTCCCCTCTTCCAGTGAGCATACAATTAAGCTGTGAATTTTATCCGCCAGTTGTTCTCTGCATTCCTTCAGTACCCAATTAGAAATTCCATCAGGTCCTGGGGCTTTCCTTACATCTTGAGTTTCCAGTAATTTATACACTTCCTGCACCTCCACTTTTATATCTTTCATCACCGGAACATTTCTAATCACTCCCTCCCCTTCCACAAGCTCCTTTTCTTTAGTGAAAACTGACTGGAAACGTTTGTTCATTATTTCTGCTTGCATTGCCGCATCCTTAAAGACCTCTCCATCTACTTTCAGCTTGGTGATTCCTTCCTTTTGTTTCAGTTTGCCATTAACAAATCTATAAAACAGTTTGGGTTCATCCTTGCATTTGTCAATTATACCTTTTTCAAAATTCCTTTCTTCTTCCCTACGTATTCTTGTGTATTCGTTTCTTGTTCTTTTATATTCTTCCTTTGTTCTGTCGTTACCTCTCTTTCTCCAATTGTTCCACGCCTTATCTCTCTTTTTTTGGCTATCATACACCTTCTATTAAACCACTCCTTTTTCCTGTTTTCTTTCCCTCTTACTCTTGGTACAAATTTTTCCACTCCCAAATTATAGAGGTCTAGAAAGATATCCCACTTCCTCTGTATCTCTCTTGTTTCTCTGAATTTTCTCCAATCCGCATTTTCAAAAAAGTTTCTCAATCCTGTAAAATTTGCTTTGCCAAAGTTGTATCTTCCCTGTCTATGAAGCTCGTCTCTTGGCTCAACGTTTCCTATTAACATCTGGAACTCAATGACCACGTGATCACTTTTTCCCAAAGGACAGAGATATTCCAATGATTCTATTACATCGGGTTCTTTGGTGAACAGTAAATCTAACCTTGCTGGTGTGTCCTCACCTCGGAACCGTGTCTCTTCTTTGACCCAGTGCGTCATCACATTATTCATTATTATATTTAATAACACAGTACCCCACGAATCCTCGCCGCCTCCCGAGTACCATTCCTCCCAGTTCACCTCTTTACAATTAAAGTCACCCACCAAAATTATATTATTGCTTTTCTCAATTATTTTTTTTCAAGTAGCTAGCCATATCTGACAACATCTCATGGTATTCGTCGTCCTTCCATGCTCTCGTCTTTGGGGGAACATACACTACCGCCATATCTCTCTTAACATTCTCTCCAGTTTTTAATTTCATATATATCACTTCAGCCCTGCCTTCTCCCATTTCCACAGTATCTACATTTATGTTGTTCTTCACTGCTATCATCACTCCTCCTCCCTTTTTTTCTTTTCTGTCTTTTCTCCACAGTTTGTATTTACCATCTCCCAAATGAACATCAATATCTTCTCTTAATTTGGTCTCTACAAAGCACATGACATCAGGTTCATGTTCTCTCAAGAAATCATTAATTTCGATCCTTGTCGATATGAAACCATCAACATTAGTATACATCACCTTCAAATTATTTTTGACATTATTAATACCCTCTCCTCTCCTACTCTCTGTCCGTACCACATCCTCAACTTCTGATCTTTCACAACCATCCCCCCTAGTTTCCTTCACTTCTATTTCCTTAAATACCATTTCCTTACTTTCATATCCAATACTCTCCAAAAAAAAGTATTACGTTCTTCCTCTGTCCTCTTATCATTTTTTTCCTTTACTTCTTCCTTTAATGATTTTAAAACTTCTCTTTCTTCTTCATTCAGATCTTTTCTTATTATTCGGCCTTGGTCACCTAATGGCGGCTTTCCACACTGCACGATCCATTGCAGCCTCCCTGTTCAGTCCCTTAACCCTAAGGTCACACTTAATGACCTCGTCCCATGTCTTTCTCAGTCTACCCCTCATAACCCCACCCCCAATATTAACACTTCTAACCTTCCTCACCCAATTATCATCCCCCATTCTCTCCACATGTCCAAACCACCTCAATCTACCTCTCCTCATCACAACACCAATACACTCCAGTCCCATCCTACCTCTCAACTCTTCCATTGTAAACCCAGCCCCTCCAGGCCTTGGACGCAGGGACGCACTGCACATCCACCTAATCATTGTCATTTCTGTATGTCTGAGCCAGCTAATATCTTCCTCCTTCACTGCCCAGGTCTCACTACCATACAGCATTACACTCCTAACACAAGCTGCATACAAAGAGCCCTTAGCACGTAGGGAGAGTCCTCTCAATGTCAGGAGAGGCAAGAGCTCCCTGAACTTCTTCCAACCACTTCTCACCCTAGCCACAGATCTAGCTCCAGCCCCACCTCCAGCACACAACATGTCTCCCAAATAACAAAACTCTTCCACACACTCAAGAGATTCACCAGCAAGTTCAATCCTTTCACGTCTGACAATCTCCACCTGCTCACCCCGACACGCCGTACACGTAAAATCAGCATTATCTCGTAGTCTACCTCTGATACCACTACATCTCTTATGCACCCATTTATCACACACATCACACAAGATGGAATTACTTCCCACGCCCTTGTGACAAACTGCATATGGCCACTCTCCCTCGTCTTTGACTACCACCACCAACCCTAGATATCATCACTTTTGTTTTATCTGCGTTTACCCTTAAACCCTTTTGCCCCATACCATCTCTCCACTTCCTAAACCTTTCCTCCGCCTCCCTTTCGTTCTCTGCAATCAACACCAAATCATCAGCATACAACAACTTCCATGGGAGTCGTTTCTAGAGTCGGTTTCAAAAGTCACGTGAAAGGGCTTCAAGTACCATGATAAACAACATGGGACTCAAGACTGACCCCTGATGCACACCAACATTCACGGAAAACTCATCACGCAAATCTCCATTCACTCTCACCTGGGTGTGAGCACCCACATACATGGCCATAACCACCCTAACCAGCCACTCCTCCAAGCCAAGCTTTCTCATTGCCCACTTCACCACCTTTCTAGGGACTCTGTCAAAGGCCTTTTCCAAATCAACAAAAACAAAATAAAGATCCCTTCTCCTACCAATATATTTTTTCTGAAGCTGTTGAACAATGAATACGGCATCAGTGGTCCCCCTACCTGGCATTAACCCGAAGTGCATCTCATCAATATTCACTCTTTCTCTAATCATACCTTCTAAAACTCTCTCCATTACCTTCATTATCTGATGTAAAAGCTTTATACCTCTATAATTTCCTCTATCCAGGGCATCCCCCTTCCCTTTATGCACATTTACAATTAGACTCTTCAGCCAATCATCTGGGACAACACACTCATAAATAATCCTATTTATCAGGTCAGTGACTAAACTCACCCCTATATTGCCTGAGGCCTTCAACATTTCGGCAGTCAACCCAGACACACCGAAATGTTGAAGGCCTCAGGCGATATAGGGGTGAGTTTAGTCACTGACCTGATAAACAGGATTATTTATGAGTGTGTTGTCCCAGATGATTGGCTGAAGAGTAAAAATAAAATGAGACTTGATGATTGCCATTTCAGTAATCACTTCAAGCTGGAGTGAGGAAACATCTTTCTCCGGTAGAGGCCACTGTAACAAAGAATACTTTAAAGTCACAAAAGGTCTAAAGGTCAGACCAAGGGATGTTTGTGGGCACTAGCAAGAAATAGAAAAAAGGTTTGAGTAGATTTTGTCTCTCATATGATTACAGTAAATACTAGGAGGTGAATGGTTACCATTTTCCCTGAGAGGTACTGCCATGGGGGTAGCTAGATAAACCATTGTGCACCCTACAATAGAGCCACTGCCTTAGGATTAAGGAATTGTTTAATATTCTTTTTATACCCATTCTAAATCACTGCTGGATGAAGTATAGTATGATGAGATAATATGTTGCACTTTAGTTTATTTTTATTTGATGATGTGTTATAGGTAAATGAGGTGCTGAAGAGTCACAACATCAAGCCCCACTGGATGTTTGCACTGGATGACCTTGTTCGTAATGCTGTCCATTGTGCCATCACAGTCCTGTCACCAGGTAAACCATGTTTTTGTATGCCATTGTAAATCACAACCACCCGTCTAATGCACACTTTTATAGGCCACATCTAGTTGGAACACCCACTAGACCATGAGATGTCTGTTTGGTTTTATGGTTACCATCCAGTATGGAAAATGTTTTCTTGACTCTTGAGCTTTAGGAAACATTTAGCTTATTACTCAGTGTAGAGTCACCTGAAGGTACACTGCATGAAGTGAGCAGATAGTAAGCACTGCTGTGTAACGTGTAGTTCAGTATTGTAAATGGCAGTACATTTACTGCAGGTCATCCTCTTCTCTAGACATTCTGATTCTTCTCATCCTACTGCCTATTTGCTTGTGACAGCCCCTACTGTAATGTGTTCATAGAGATTGTGTTTACAAGCATTTTCTAGAACACAGAATGTAGGAATAAATGGCTATATTCTTAGGAGAGCTGTGTTTAATACAGTATAAGTACAGGGTAAATGGGGGGGCAGGATCATTTGGCTTTGAAGGCCAGTATACCAGGATCATTAATTAATAATTTTTGGTGGTAGGTTGTTTTTCCATACATCTGTAATTTTTTTACATTCATTTGGTCTCAGAACATTTGCAGTGATTAATGAGATATAATGATACTTTATTAATCTGATTATCATCATCATCATTATGTTTGAGGCTGTGATTCTTCTTCATTTCAAAGTTTTTTTTTTTTTTTTTTTTTTTTTTTTTTTTTTTTTTCAACAGGGATTGGCCATGACAGAATTGTATGGTTGTCTAATTCCTTGTAGTTACTACTCTTTCTATGCATTCTTTCTCAGTTCCATATTGTTTGATCACAGATCATGAGATCCTTCTGGGGTCTGGAGGTGATGGAGCAGGCTTGCTGGGTGTAGGTGCGGGTGGGGTGGAGCGGGGCCGGGATGTGGTGGAAGAAGGCTCCACTTCAGGTGTCTCCACTATAAACTCCACCAAGTCTACCCGCCTCCTTCATGACTACCACCATTCCAAGCACTGCCACCAGCTTCAGGAAAACCTTCAGGCTGCCAGAGCAGAGAACCTAAGGTGAATTCACGTGCACTATACGTGTAAGAGTGGCTTTTTCATCCTGCCATTATGGTCGTCTGTTCTTGGTATTATCAGATATTTCACTCAGCTTTAGGCTGAAGAAAATACTTTGTCAAAGAGTAGTATATGTAGTATCACAAAACATGTAAGCCGTTCACCAAAATGTGGTTATATAGTACTGTAGTTTGGACATGCCCCGGTTGCTCACTTGTGCAGTATTACGTGATCAGAAACCTCCTTTTATTTGCATTTAGTTTCAGGTTTGTTCTTGTACAAACCTGTTCAAACTGACAGCTTTCTACATATTTCTGTTATCTTCTGTCAGCAGTGCTAAAAGGTTAGCTTGTATATCTGCTGTCCTCACTTTCAATTCCTTGACTGTCTCGTTCACATACATATTAACCCGTGGATTGCGCAATTACTGTTTTTTATCCCACCCTGTGGTGCGCAAGCAATGAAGAAAAAGAAAGTGTTTTTAGTTTTTGTTTATTATAAACTTGAAGGTAAATATCCAGGGCATCATCTAGTGGAAAAAAAAAAAAATCTCTCTGTTCTTGTTTAGGGCCATGCATAAGTTTACATAGGAGAGTAGTGAAAATATGGGAAAAAAAAAAAAAAATTGTTTATTATAAACTTGGAAATAAACATCCAGGGTATCATCGGGTGAAAAGGAGATAATCTCTATCTCTTCATCTTTGCGTAGTGCCATGCGTAAGTTTGCATAGTGGTGGAGTAGTTAACGGTGATATATGGCCAGCACAACCTGAGCTGTGGTTCACAACGCGACACTGCCCAGCCTGAGCTGTGGGTCGCAATCTGCAGGTTAAACAGCAAAGGCAGTATAACATATCCCTGTTTCACTCTTCCATGCACTGTATTTTGAATGTCATGCTAAATTCCTTCCCCATCCTTGCATGTGAGGGCCTCCACGACCAAAGGGTCCAACACACCACCCAGTCCAGTTCCTGGGTTTTTGCATAAAATCATGTCCCAGTATGTGATGGTTGACTCAGTATGCAGTCAGTTTATAGAATGATTGATGGAAATGTGTACTTAGTTTCAGGTTAATGATAGCAAAAATCTCGTACTTTTTTTTTTTGATGGCCAAGAACGATGATCCCTTGTCAACATGTGTCACTCGTGCTAGCAGACAGTCATAAGATTGAGCCAAAATGGATACCCCGGTTTACAGGCACATCAACACACTATCTCAAAATAACAGTGCAAGTGCATGATGAATAGTGCAGTGTGCGATATTAAGTGGAGAGAGAACTTTTTTTTTTGTACGAGAAATGGTGGAACTTGTGACTTGGAAAACACCACATTAATCTCCCCCAACCTCAGGGGGTACCCTTGGTGATGACTCAAACTGACCTAGCATATAGTTCAGGTGGGTGGCACAATTTTTATTTATTTATTTATTTATTTTTTATTATTATTATTATTATTTTTTTTAGGTTGTGGCCCTTGACCCCCTCTTTGTCCTAAGTGAACCCATGCTAAATCGACATCAGTACAACATTTGATTTCCTGGTATGCAGTCTGTTTTCACTTGACATTACCCTACCACTTACCGGTACTGGGGTGTGGCCATGTATCTCTATTTTAACCCTCCCTCTCTCATGTGGGAGTGAATGGAAGGTCATTGTGGCAGAGGCATTATGGTTGAAAACCTTATTTCCAAACGTAGTAAAGACAACCATCTAGACAGTGGGGATGTACGTCTCTTTAGTTCACACCACATCCATGGTGCCACGACATTCCAGTCAATCAGCGCGCACTATGTGCGGCCATTGCCCAACAAGCTAGATGTGTCTGCAGGTTTCCCCTAACTTGGGCTGCTACTTTCATCCTCAATAGCCATGGACATCAAGAGTAGAGTGCATAGAGAAAAAGAAAATGCCCCCTTTTTTTTTTTTAGCTTATTCAATTATGCGGAAGAGAAAGAAGGTAAAATAAAAGAAGTGGGATGGGATGTGTTCATCACAAGTAACAAAGGGAAGGAATTGGGCCACTTTTTAGCTAGAGTAGTTTCGGGCAAGTATCAGCAGGATTTTACATTCAGCTGACACCATTGTGTTAGTCCCTGTTGTTGTTATTATTTTCATCATTATTATTATTATTAGTGGTAATTAGGCACTCCAGTCAGATTGAGCTGGTGCAGGTTTATATCCAAGGGATGGTTAGGGTTTGTTGCTCACGTAATGCCACTTAGGGATGAGTGAGGCTGGTCACTCTTATCTTAAATTTCAGGACCAACTTGCCTATCCCTGGGCTCATATGCTCTTCATGGAGCAACCCTGGATTAGATGATGAATGAATGAAAATGAAGTATCCCCACCATTTTCCATATGGCGGGGATATAGGAATCTCCCCTGTCCGTCCATCTGTCTATCTGTCTTTCCATCTGGGCCTGTGTCTCGAAATCTACTGGGTGGATTGGCATCATATCACACAGAATGATAAAGTATGTGTCGTAGTTGATGTCCGTATGTGTAAAATTGCCATATTGTCTGTACTTTACAAGCTGTGACCGTATAAGGAAAACTCTGCTTATAGTCCTTCCAAAATATCCAGATCGTTTAGGTGTTGTCCGTCATGGGAATTCCCCTTCATGCAACGCTGCCGAATCTTTACCAAAACACACCTCTCTGTCTCATGTCAGCTGTTTACCACTTCTAAATGAAATTTATTTCCAGTATGTATATATATAGAGAGAGAGAGAGTGAGAGTATATATATACAGTATATATATATATATATATATATATATATATATATATATAAAATTCTCTGATAAGGATATGTAGTGTAAGAAAATGCGTGTTGTTTTTAATGATAACAATGACCTTTTATACATACCTCAACACTTGGCAACGTTGCTTTCCAACGCTGTCACGTTTGTAGGTGAGCCAGTGAGGGTAGGTAAGGTGTCAATCCGCAGGTCACTTCCTCTCTGACCGCCATCAAAGATGGACAGACAGACAGACACACAGAGTCAGGAGGCTTTTCCTCAAATTATAATAATTCATAAAACCATATAGACTTTTTATAGAAATAAATCTCCATAAACTTTAGATTTTATATGCAGAGAGAGAGAGAGAGAGAGAGAGAGAGAGAGAGACAGACAGACAGACAGACAGACAGACAAAGTCAGGAGGTTTTTCCTCAAATTCTAATAATTCATAAAACCGTATAGACTTTTGATAGAAATAAATCTCCATGAAATGTTGGTTTTATATGGAGAGAGAGAGAGAGAGGTAGTGAGCTGGGAGTGAGGGTTAACCCTTGTCTCTGTTTCGATAATTGGCCCAGTAGAAACTGTGGCAACGTCGCATGTAGGGGAATTCCCATGAGGGACAACGGCTAAAGGATCTAGATATTTTGGAAGGACTATAGTGTTGCCCATCTTTCCGTCCGGGTCTGTATCATGGAAACTATACGGTGGACTGGCTTCATATCATACTAAGATAGAGTATCTACAGGCATACCATAGTTTAACGATACAGTTGGTTAAGTTAAATCGTATCTCATGTAGATTTACCATGTAAAGTACAATGCACCCCCACACAATGTGAATTCACACTGTGCGAATCATCTACAATGTGAGGTCAACCCAGAAAATGCCTATTTTTATTGAATGCGAAATCTGCTAATCTAACTTCCCAACATGTGAATTGGCTGTATGATTCCATGACTTCCTGCCATTACGAGTGTTGGGCTGGACAGTGTGAGTCAGTTACATGAAGGCAGGTGGCTGGCAACAAGCCAGATTCAAAATGGTGGACAGCTGGCCAGCTATCTGCATGCCACCTATTGACTTTCCTGGGTAAACAGACGCTTCTCTCCCATACTGCCACGAGAACAAGTCGTACCTCGCTTCCTGTGGTCTGTTTTAGCATCATAGCAGTTCCCACCTGTTCATCATGGTCTAAGCTGTCGACTTTGAAGGCTTTATGACGCCTCCAGGAGACCTAAGCAGTGACAGAGTGACAACGGGGCACCCCGCCCCGCGGGGCAAGAGTAGACACCTCGATGAGCCTCGGATACCCACCTCCCTCCCTTCTCAACAAGCCCAGAAGTCACTTAAATAAAGGTGCATGGTGTTCTATTTGTTGTTTTATTTGTTGGCCCAACTAGAAGTACTATTAGACACACTATTAGCAGGATAGAATAGGCTGGAAGGGGACCTGAAGACCAAGTTATGGTTGGGCTGTCCATCATATACCTTTCTTCCCATCTATTCTTTGGTTCACACAATGCGAAATCATAGAATGCCAGGGTCTCTGCCGCCCATAAACTTGCATTGTGTGAGGGTGCACTGTATAGGGATGCATTTTTGAGCCTTGGGTTTCCTCCAACCAAGACCTAAACCCACCCAAATGAGTGCAAAAAAAAGTTTCTAGCTAAGCTAAACCCCCAAATAGCTTTAAAACAAGCTAAACTAAGCCTAAAAGCAGTTTATAACTCACCTAAACCCAAAAATAAACTCTGAAAATCATAAAAAATAAGTCGGGAAAAAATCAGACTTAGTAAACTGTATCCCAATATGACAGTGTACAGCCCACCAATGACTAAACCTCATTAAGTCTAAAAACAGTTTATAAATCAACCTAAAATATCATCAAAATTGGGTTAGAAAAAACAAAACCCATCGTTAAACCGGGTTTTGGTATTTCTACCCTCATCGCTATGCCGGGGTATCGTATCTTGGGGTCTTCCTGTATTGTAGCTGATGCCTGTATATGTAAAACTGCTATATTGTCTGTACTTAATGAGCAATTACCATATAAGGAAAAATGTGTCTTGTTATCCGTCTCTCCGTCTTTCTGTCCGGGCCTGTATCTTGGAAACTACTACTGTATATGGATTGGCTTTGTATCACACAGAAAGATAGTGTGTGTCATAGTTGATGCCTGTACGTGTGAACTTGCTATATTGTCTGTACTTTACGAGCTATGACCATATAAAGAAAAATCTGTCTGTCCATCTTTCTGTCAGGGTCTGTATCTCGGAAACTACCTGGTAGATTGGCTTCATATCACACAGAAAGCTAGAATGTGTGTCTTAGTTGATGCCTATACAGTATACTGTATGTAAAATTGCCATATTATCTGTGCTTTACGAGCTATGACCGCATAACAAAAAATCTGCCATGATGGTTGTGTCTACTGGAGATTTCAGTCCAACGTGCACAAGGAATCGGAAGATAAAACTTGGCAGACCGATTCCTAAGAGTTTATTATTGTTATCCCCACGATTAGTGTACGAGTCCTAGTTTATGCCCTATACAGTCACTACTCGTTATGCGATGGGGTTACGTCAGGTCACACCCTAACGTATAACGAGTTTATCATTAATCGGGAGATAGAAATACATTATAAAAAGGGGGTTACATCAACTCAACTTCCCAAAGTCACCTACCCAAGACAGAAACAAAAATGACAACCCACTCAGTGACTTCCTGTGTTGGTTCAAGTCGTCTCCAAGACCAAAACAAACACAATCACACCAGTACAGGCAGCGTTACTCATGTGTAGTAAATTGTTGCAACAACACAACAGTCACACTTGCATAATGTTGGCCAGGTGCTACATGATGTATAGGCCTACTGTAGTACGATGATTGGCTGAGAGGTGACAATAGCAGGGGGGCACAGGTGAACGAGTGAAAAAGACAGGGCTTTGAAGGGGTGGCGGGACCGCAACTGAACCAAAACAGTGCTCTGCACACTGGGACTGCCATCTTGCCAGAGACAAGCGACGGTCACTTTGCGTGTGCCTGGTGCTTCACATGAAATTTTCCAATGGCTGTATCGTTATAGCTGGAAATTCATCGTAAATTGGATTTTGGAATGTAACTTTTTTATCATCATTGTAGCGAATCATCGTATACTGGTTCATCGTATAACGAGTAGTGCCTGTGTGCGAAATTGCCGAACTTATTCATGCATATCTACATATTCTTTACCATGTGGTGGGGGTATGTCTTTGATAAAGTCTTGGTATAATTACCCTTACTATTATTATCTTCAGTATTATTATTGGTAATATTAATGCTTACAGCTAATGATTATAACTATTATAGGTGCCAATTTCATGTTGAATAGGAAACAGAGTGACTGCAGTAATGTGGAATGTGGAGCATGATAAAAACATTACAACATTACCAATACTGTATTTAAAAGGTAGTTTCGATTACAGTACTGTCTCGATATAAGAGAAAATGAAGCAGCGATCTTACAGTAACACGAATATTTAATTTCTCCCAATATTTTATAGTAACACCAATATCACTTAATTACTCGACTCAAAATGGGTTTGTTTAGTATCCACTTTCTATGTGGCCGCATTTGTTTATGTGTGCATCGTGCTTTTGTCCTTCACTTCCACAGGACTTTACAGTGTTGCCAGATGAGCGTGTTCCTGCCAGACTAGGCAATGTGTGTGTGTGTGTATATATGTGTGTGTGTATTTCCCTAATTGTGATATACGGGAAATGAGCTACGCTCGTGAGGTCCCGTCTCTGTTTCTCAATAAGTCAAATTTAGCTTTAGACTTGTTTAAGTTTGTAGACTGGACGATCTCTTTGTCCAGGTTATTCCACAGGTCTATACATCTATAAGGAAACTATATTTCTTGATATCCTTCAAGCAGCTTGGCTTCCTCAGTTTCATCCCGTGTCCTCTTGTTACTCTCTTATCCCATAAAAACAGATCTTCTTTGTCAATTTTATCTACTCCCATCATGGTCGTGAACACTGCAATCATGTCGCCTCTCTTTCTCCTTTCTTCTAAGGAAGGCAAATCCAGCTTTTCCAGTCTCTCTCTGTATGACAGATCTGCCAGACAGGGGACCATCTTGGTTGCTGTTCTTTGTATTCTCTCAATCTTGTTTTTATCTTTCTTTTTGTGTGGGGACCACACTACTGCTGCATTTTCCAACCTGGGGTGAATCATG
The DNA here is from genome assembly GCF_032717465.1 of Coenobita brevimanus. NCBI lineage: Eukaryota > Metazoa > Arthropoda > Malacostraca > Decapoda > Coenobitidae > Coenobita > Coenobita brevimanus. The sequence continues at coordinate 10,949,046 of NC_137028.1, read as the reverse complement.
GCCACTATCAATTTTTTCATCATCTCATCCATATAATGAAAAGCTACTCTTATATTAGTCAGGAGTTTATATGTCTCTCTAACTGTCTTGTTAATATGTTTTTCAGGTGACAAACTGTCCTGGACCAGCACACCCAAATCTTTCTCTTCTCTCGCTTTTGTGATTGGTTCATTACCCATCAAATAATTCAATGATGGCCTCTTGGTACTTTTACCCATTTCCAGTAATTTACATTTCTTTGCATTGAATTTCATTTCCCACATCCGGCTCCATTTGTGTATCCTATCCAGATCCTCGTGCAGCATTTTGCAATCCTCCTCAACCTCTACCTTCCTCATGATCTTTGCATCATCAGCAAACAGACTTGCATAACTGTTCACTCCAACTACCATATCATTTACGTAAATCAGGAACATTACTGGCGCCAACACCGAGCCCTGTGGGACTCCACCTGTTACTTCCCTCCATCCAGACATCTTATCCTTTATTACTGTCCTCATTTGTCTATCTCTCAAAAAGTCTCTCATCCATTCTAGGAGGTTCCCCTTCGGTCCTCCTATATGCTTTAGTTTCCACATTAGTCTCTTATGGGGTACCTTGTCAAAGGCCTTCTCCAAATTGAAATACACACAATCCACCCAACCTTCTCTTTCCTGAAGCACGTCAATCGCTCTTGAGTAAAAACTCAACAAGTTGGAAACACATGACCTTCCACTTCTAAATCCAAACTGACTATCAGCCAAAATATTCATCTCTTCCAGATATTTTATCCATCTATCTTTCAGAATTCTTTCACACAATTTTGCGACCATGCTGGTTAGGGACACTGGTCTATAATTCAGGGGTTCTTCCTTGTTTCCTCCCTTATAAATTGGTACCACATTTGCCATCTTCCATTCTTGAGGCACTTTCCCCTGTTCTAGAGAACACACAATCAAACTGTGAATCTTATTTGCCAGTTGTTCTCTGCATTCCTTCAGTACCCAATTAGAGATTCCATCTGGTCCTGGTGCTTTCCTTACATCTTGAGTTTTCAGTAGTTTATTCACTTCCTGTACTTCCACTTTTATATCTTTTATCACTACATTTCTAGTCACTACCTCCACTTCCACAAACTCCTTTTCATTAGTGAAAACTGACTGGAAACGTTTGTTCATTATTTCAGCTTGCATTGCCGCATCCTTATAGACCTCTTCTTCTACTTTCAGTTTGGTGATTCCTTCCTTTTGTTTCAGTTTGCCATTAACAAATCTATAAAACAGTTTGGGTTCATCCTTACATTTGTCTATTATACCTTTTTCAAAATTCCTTTCTTCTTCTCTGCGTATTCTTGTGTATTAATTTCTAGTTCTTTTATATTCTTCCTTTGTTCTGTTGTTACCTCTCTTTCTCCAATTGTTCCATGCCGTGTCTCTCCTTTTTTGCTATCATACACCTTTTATTAAACCACTCTTTTTTTTCCTGTTTTCTTTCCCCCTTACTCTTGGCACAAATTTTTCCATTCCCAAATTATACAGGTCTAGAAAAATATCCCACTTCCTCTGTATCTCTGTTGTTTCTCAGAATTTTCTCCAATCTGCATTTTCAAAAAATGTTCTCAATCCTGTAAAGTTTGCTTTCCCAAAGTTGTATCTTCCCTGCCTATAAAACTTGTCTCTTGGCTCCACGTTCCCTGTTATCATCTGGAACTCAATGACCACATGATCACTTTTTCCAATTGGACACTGATATTTCAAGGATTCTATTACATCGGGTTCTTTGGTAAACAGTAAGTCCAGTCTTGCTGGTGTGTCCTCACCTCGGAACCTTGTCTCTTCTTTGACCCATTGCGTTATCACATTGTTCATTGCTATATTTAATAATATAGTGCCCCATGAATCCTCGCTGCCTCCTGAGTCCCATTCCTCCCAGTTCATCTCTTTACAATTGAAGTCGCCCATTAAAATTATATTGTTGATTTTCTTAGTCACTTTCTGTAAATAACATGCCATGTCTGACAGCATTTCCTGGTATTCATCATCACTCCATGCTCTTGTCTTAGGGGGAACATACACTACTGCCATATCTCGCTTGTTATTCTCTCCAGTTTCTAATTTCATATTTATCACTTCGGCCCTGCCTTCTCTCATTTCCACGGTATCTACATTTATGTTGTTCTTCACTGCTATCACTACTCCTCCTCCTGTTTTTTCTTTTCTGTCTCTTCTCCACAGTTTGTATTTACCATCTCCCATATGAACATCAATATCTTCTCTTAACTTGGTCTCTGCAAAGCACATAACGTCAGGTTCATGTCTCCTCAAAAGATCGTTGATTTCTATCATTGCCGATATTAAACCATCAACATTAGTATATGCCACCTTCCAATGATTTTTGATGTTTTCTATACCCTCTTTTCTCCTTCTCTCCGCCAGTACCACTTCCTTAACTTCTGATCCATGACTCTTCAATAAAACACTGTCTTCTCTTTCTCCGTTCTCTGTTCGTTTTTTACCTTTGCTTCCTTTACTAAGTCCTTTATTGAGCTCTTTCTTCCTCATTTCCATCTCTCCTTATCCAAACATTTTTAAACCCTTCCTTATCCAATAGTTTCCATGTTCTACTTATAATTTCGTTAACTGTTGCTTGGGACTTAAACTTAACCTTCAGTGGCCTTGCCCCTCCTTCCTCGTACTTTCCTAACCTAAACACCTCTTCAATCTCTTCTTGAGCTTCGTTGTTTTCCTCCATGACTATTGATATTTCTTTAACATTACTCAGTTCTTCTCTTTCTCTGTCTGATCTTATTGTCATACGTTTTTCTTTAACTCCTGAAATTATTATACATTTTTTCTTATCTGCTACATCTCTAACTAAAGATTCTCTACTTCTCAACACCCTAACCACTTCCCTTTCCACTTTTTCCTTGCTTTGTTGGTCTATAATCTCTCAAATTTACATTTCCCTCTTCCTGAATTTTCTTCCATCCCTTATGTTGCTCCTTGATTACTTTAATGTGCTCTTCCTGTATTCTTGATTTGGAATCATACTCATCTAGTTTGCTTTTCATCATGTCCCTTTCCTCTTCCAACCTCTTATTCTCTCTCTTAAGCTGTTTTATTTCATTCGTGGCTGATTCATTGTTCACTTTTAATTCAGTAACTTCACTTTCATGTTCGTTACTACGTGTACAGATTTTTTCCAGTGTACTCCTTAAACTTTTGATCTCGTTTTCTTGCTCCATGGTCCTCTTTAATCACTGCCCATACCTTTTTTATCTCCTGGTCATTCCTCTCCGCTGTTTTCTCTACACCAGCTATTCTTGTCTGGTTCAACTTAATACTTCCTTTTCCCACATCCTCTTCATAAAAGCCCTCAAATTCTTTCTCACTGATCGTAAACAATGCACCGTCCGTTTCCTCCATGATTCAACCATATGGAGACTTTCTGTTTTCACTTTATCTTGTCCCTTTTATGACCGAAACCGCGTTTTTTTTTTTATTACTGTCCGACGGGACCACCACTCACGCACTTATTAACACAGTCACAATTAGGCTCAGCTTCCTTTTGTCGGTAATTCAGCGATTATTTCCCCATGATCCTGGAAGAGGTCCGTCTCTGTCGGCGACCCGTGTGTGTGTGTGTGTGTGTGTGTGTATTTACCTATTTGTAGTACAGTACCCTCGCGTCCAACACGCGTTAGTCCAGCACGATTCGGGTCCAGCGCGGAGAGCAATTAATTAGTATTATTTAATACGATTTAATTACTGCAACACGAGTGTGTTAGCATAACACGCGCAGAGCTCCAAGAAGTGGGCGAAATCCGCAGAGTTCACTCTAGCACGATCATCCCCGGTCCAACACGGTCATACTGGACATTCCCATGATGATGATAGCCAATGAAAAACTTCTGATCAAGTAGCCTTCCCTGCCCGCTATCGTGACGTGATCGTGATGCCGCCCAATTAAAAACGCTTCTGGTGTCACGTGATGTTTTGTTTACATTTCTCCCGCCACAGAGCCACTCAGTTGCATAATTGCATTGAAAGGTGCTTTTTTCTTGCTGCATTTTCTGCCCTTGTTACTGCATTTTACCCTGCTCACGATGCCTAGGAAGCCTTCTGAGAACCCCAAGAAGCGTCGGCACCTCCCTCAGGCCACCAAGCTAGAAAGCATCGAGAGGAAGAAGAAAGGGGAGAGGCAAGTTGATATTGCCAAGGCCTACGACATGAATGAAGCCAACGTGATCATAATAAAAAACTTAAGACAAGATCCTGGCAGCCGAAGGCTATCACACGGCACTTCATACCAGGTTTGCTGAGGATACGATGGTAAATCGGAACGGTAACGTGGTAAAATTGCCGACGATACCATGGGCATTTGGAATTCATCTGGATGGATTCCTGCCCAGCATACGATGGGAAAACAGTGTGACCAAAACCCAGGGGAATCGACAGAGAATGTATCGTACTACAGCATTGAACATTTAGCCTGACACTGAATACATATTAATATTTTAGAATAAACATCAATCATTTTGAAACCCTTCTCATCGGCGTGCGTACCAGTTTATAAACAAAGTTGCTTCTCCTTATTCTCTACCGAGTCAGCAACAGCGATCATTTTCCACAGTCACGAGACGGGGCTCTGGCAACAGTGTGAGAAGCATGCACTTTGCCGAGGATTACAGGGCTAGGACAGGCAGAAGCAGGACCTTCCATGGCTGTGGACGAAGATAGTGATCCTGAGTGTGATTTCGAAGGGTTTATGAGGGAGGTTTGATTTCGAAGGATTTATGAGGGAGGTTGAGGAGGAGCAACAGCCATTACCCGCTAGTGACGCCAGCAGCCATCCTCCGGGGACCCAGTAGGACTAACTACAGCCTTGGATGCCACCTTCCATTTCCAACAAGCCCACCAACGCTATCCTAAAAGGTTAGTTATCATTCATAGCACAGTACCATTTATTATAATTACAATAGTACCAATATATGTATAGGTATATGGTAGGTATTTGGGGTGACTTTTCCGAGGGTTGCTGACATAATTCATTTTTCCCCATAAGCTCTATTGTTAGTCCAACACGTGACCCATGCATGACAATATTGCCGTGCTGGACGCGAGGGTACTGTATACAGGAATTGAGCAATGCTCATGTTGTCCTGTCTCCATTTCCACATTTATCTAGTCGACTTTTACACACATGAATGTTTTTTGCCTGTACCACCTCTTCGTCTAAGTCATTCCAAATATTTATATATTTACCTAATATACCTAATTGTGATACATATGAAATGTTCTATGCTCGTGGGTTCCTGTCGCTGTTTCTCAATAAGTCAAATTTAGCTTTAAACTCGTTTAAGTTTTTAGACTGGACGATCTCTTTGTCCAGGCTATTCCACAGGTCTATACTTTTCATTCATTCATTCATTGCCAGACGCCATGTATCCCAGACGGGGTGGCCAAAACTTTATTTCTTGATATCCTTCAAGCAGCTTGATTTCTTCAGTTTCATTCCATGTCCTCTTGTTGCTCTCTTATCCCATACAAACAGATCTTCTCGGTCAGTTTTATCTACTCCTATCATGGTCTTGAACACTGCAATCATATTTTTTCCCTCTTTCTCCTTTCCTCTAAGGAAGGCAAATCCAGCTTTTTCGGTCTCCCTCTGTATGACAGATCTGCAAGACTGGGAACCATCTTGATTGCTGTTCTTTGTATTCTCTCAATCTTGTTTATATCTTTCTTTTTGTGTGGGGACCACACTACCGCTGCATGTTCTAACCTGGGGTGGATCATGGCCATTATCAATTTTTTCATCATCTCCTCATCCATATAATGAAATGCTACTCTTATGTTAGTCATGAGTTTATACGTCTCTCTAACTATCTTGTCAATATGTTTTTCAGGTGACAAACTATCTTGGACCATCATTTCCAAATTTTTCTCTTCTCTCGTTTTTGTGATTAATTCATTATCCATCAAATAATTCAGTGCTGGCCCCGTGGTACTTGTACCCATTTCCAATATTTTACATTTCTTTGCATTAAATTTCATTTCCCACATCCAGCTCCAATCATGTATCCTATCCAGATCCTCCTGCAGCATTTTACAATCCTCCTCAACCTCTACCCTCCTCAAGATCTTTACATCATCAGCAAACAGAGTTGTATAACTGTTCACTCCATCTACCATATCATTTACGTAAATCAAGAACATTACTGGCTCAGAAAGTGGTATCTGGCAAATGCCGCAGCCTATTTATATTTCCTATACTGCATGCCGGAAAGAGCAGTGTTTAGGTAAACAACACCAAAAAGCAATATATGAGCATTTTTACTGTGTATATCTCGCATTACGAAAAAGAAAACCACAATATACTAAAGTTGAGGCTTAGCAGTACTAAAGAATGTGAAACGCACAGCCTATCTCTCGGCGGTTTCAGGGTTAAAATGCAGAGTAACTCTCGTAATACATATTTTACATCCTGAATCAACGTAACTGAAGGAAAAATGTCCCATTAATAAATCACACAGATACTGGTAATGCCAAAATCACTAATGCCATCAACTCAGAAAAATAAACATTTAAAAATATATTATTATCCACGTTTAATTCTCTATGCAGGATAATGTTTACGTGAGAAAACCCATGAGTGCTGTAGCATGGTGGATCGTCAACACATTACTGTAGCCTGTCAGTGCAAGCAGATTATTCTCTTTATTTAGCAAGAGTCCCAGCAAGACAAATATCTCATCAACTTATCATAGAGGACGACAGTTAACGGATAGATAAGCGATATAGACAGAGGTAGAACATAGAAAATTTGTCAAATGGAGCCCCTCCTACAGTAACACAACACAAGATCAAGACAAATTATTGCATGTGCCCATGAACAACCCCTAACCACCTGGTTTGCTATCAAGAAGCAAATTAATCTGCTGGTATTCAGTTATAAAATCAGTGCAGTTACTGGGGGGAAATTGGTCAATTTATTTACACGATGAAATCCGACACATAATAAAATACGTAGAGCAGTTTCATGAAGGAACTAAACAGGGAGAGGATGGTAGTCAAAAGCAAGAGTGCGGCAATGAAGAGAACTTCAGACGAAAAGGATTGTATGAAAAAGGGGGAAGGGGGGATCATGACAAAGACCAATACATCCACTCACTCCCATGACATGACACTGACTGACTAATGTAAAGCTTTCTGGGCAGTGTTGCCAAAGGAAAACCATTGAAATCCACTAGACTGATTTCAAAAGTAGTAAAAATCCACCAGACTGAGGGAAATTAAGGAAAACAATGCTAGACAGGACTTTAAAAGAATGCCAGATACTCAGAAAATATTTAAATATTTACAAGTTAGGTTGTTTTTAAAACCTTTAAATATAGCGGGACATTTGCTACGGTGGTAACACTGCTGGCATGAATCGTGACGACTTGTGGAAACGTGCCAGATGTCGCTTTTTACTTAATTATTGTTATTGGCCCAAAAAAGAAATAAATGCTAAACTTAACAAATGGTTTTTGAAAGATTAGTTTTTTATGCCATAAATAATGTTTGTAGGGAAGGCAAAGATTGTTTCCGTCTCCTAACTCACTTTCAAGTGAACGTTGCCAGACCCAGGGAGTTTGTCCAAAACTGAAAGAAAGCAAGACATCACTTATTTGGGCAATTGAACATATATATATATATATATATATACAGTAATCCCTCTAATATCCGGACGCCCAATAACCGAACATCCCCACTAACCAAACCTTATCGTCCTGGGATCAAACATTCCCAAAATGGTCCGAAAATCCAAAAAAACTGGGAAAAAAATCGATTTTTTGCCGTCCGTAATTTGAACTTGCCGCGCGCGCCGCGTGAGAGCATTGTTTTGGTTCGTCATTCCTCCGACGTCCGATAGAGCGCCGCTGCATCCTCCCCACTTCCCGCCTGTCTCTCACCGCGACAAGACCTACGCTCTTCGCCATGGCTGCCCACGTGCTCGCTTTTGTGGTGGTGCCGTACTTGCTGCAAGGCCTCCTGCTGCTCTCTGCCCTACTCTTAGTGTGTGTGATGATGGCCCCGCCTCCTGAGAAAAGGAAGAGAGTGGTGTTGACTCTGGAGAAGAAACGGGAGATATTGGAGAAGGTTGATGCGGGTTGGTCTTCCTCTCGCATTCTCCGCGAGTTCAACCTGGCCCGGTCGACTTTGTTTGATATCAAGCGTTCCCGAGACAAGCTCATGCAGTACACGGCTGACTTCTCGTCGAGAAGCAAACGCAACGTGGAGAGGAAGGTTATGTTTACCCCCAAGTATGCAGAGATCGACCGCTCCACGTTGATTTGGTATCGACAGCAACGTGCAGCTGGTGTGATGGTACGTGGAACGGAGCTGAAGGCTGCTGCTGAGAAGTTTGCAAGGCTTCACGACGCCCTAGACTTCAAGGCATCCGAGGGTTGGCTCTTCGCGTTCAAGTTGCGACATGGCCTTACTAACCGTAAAGCACATGGCGAAGCATTGGACGCTAACGAGGATGGAGTGGACGAGTTTCGGCACAAGGTGAAAGGCTTGATCGACAGGGAGGGCCTCACTCTCGGTCAAGTCTATAACGCTGACGAAACTGGCCTATTCTATCGCTCGGTGCCAACGAACACTCTCGCCGATGAGACGGAGAAGCGTGTACCTGGCCGCAAGCTTTCTAAGGAACGGATATCTGCTTTGTGTTGTGCCAATGCTAACGGCATGCACCGGCTTAAGCCCGTTATTGTTGGCCGTGCAAAGCAGCCTCGGTGCCTTCGTGGGGTGATGGATGTCCTTCCTGTCGTATGGTACCATTCTTTGAAAGCATGGTTCACAGCTGTGATTTTCAAAGACTGGTTTCACCATCACTTCGTCAAGGAGGTCATACATTACCAGACGAAGACACTGGGAATTCCTCGCGACCAGGTAAAGGCTCTCCTTCTCCTCGACAATGCACCTGCCCACCCGTGCGACAAGGACTTGGTTGCTGAGAATGGCCGTATTAGGTGCATGTTTCTGCCACCTAATACGACTGCTCTCATTCAACCAATGGACCAAGGAGTGATCGTGGCAACAAAGCGCCTGTACCGTCGGAAGTTCCTGGACGAGGTGATGGTGGTTCTTGAGGACGAGGACGAGCGCAGGGAAGGACGTGACACTCGAGGCAAGCGGACTTTAGAAAACCTTCGCCGCTACAACATCAAGTCTGCGCTGTACAACTGGGCTAGTGCATGGAAGGAAGTCCCTGTGAAAACTCTTGAAAATGGTTGGTCTCGTCTGCTTCTCAGAACAGATGTGGAGTACGATTTCCTAGGGTTTGACGTGGATGACTTCCATGCACGGCTACGTACGCACGGCAACGATGTTGATGTGGACGATGTTCGTGAGTGGTTGGACGACGACGAGGGCGATCCTGGGTATCAGACGTTGTCTGATATCGAGATCGCGTCTTCGGTTGCTGGTGTCAGTCCCGAACTTGAAGATTCCGACGACGAAGGCGATGATGATGCAGACTCCGCCCAGCAGGACACTACTCCAGCCATCCCCAAGCTGAGCGCACTCCGGGAACATCTAGAGTTCGTCCTAGACTACCTGGAACACCCGGACTGCGACAGGGAGATGGGGCCCTTGGGACTCGTGGAGGAAGTGCGTGCTTTCCGGCAGCGCATCATCAATCGCCAGAATCGTCGGTCCTTGCGTCAGTCAACGATTGACAGTTTTTTCAGGCCCGTGACCCCCTCTGTGCCAAGCCCTGGTTCCACTCCGTTGCCTCCCCAAGACAGGCCCTCATGCTCCGAGCCACAGCCCAGCACATCAGCTACAGTGGAGTCACCGCTCGACGTGAGTTTGCGGCTGTCTTCAGAGTCTTCTGTAGTCGGTACGCCATCACCACTACCCACCGATGCACCCCTTGGACGCCTGCCAGTGATACTCTCGGGCTCTGACAGTGAATAAACAGCAAGAACTTCTCCACTAGACCACACGGGAATTTTGAGTGTTGTGCAGTGAAAAAAACGGTGTGTTGTGTTAAGGTTTTCAAGTTGGGAGAAAAGACTAAGTAGAAAAGAAATTTAACGTAACTAACCTTCTTTGTTTTGGCTTTGGAAACTTAACAAAACTTGGGAAAAGTTAATGTGCAACACTTAAATTTAATGGAACATTATTTGGACTAAAGTGAACACTGTGAAAAGAACGGACTTCTGTGTGTTAGTGACTAAGTTCAGTGCAAGACTTCAGGAAGAGTGTAGTGCAAGTGCTTCAGGAAATCGTTCTTACTGTCAGAGTCCGAGAGGAGGCGGTTATTCATCGAGGTGGCCAGGGACTTGCTGTAAGTAGCCAAAATGTTTCATGTTGTACTATTTTCCATACTATATTTACCAGAATGTTTCATATTGTATTTTTTCCCATACTATACTTACCAGAAAGTGTCATACTGTACTTCTTTCCATACTAAACTTACCTCATGCATGTGCAGTAGGAATGTGTTTTTCAGAGTTCGGTTAGGTTCGGTTAGGTTAGGTTCGGTTAGAGTCCATAAGTACCAGAATGTTTATTAATGTATGAACGTACTTCTAAACCCACATTTTATGTGTCTAATGCATTTATTTCAGTCATTTATGTGCCTTATTGGTGTGATTTGGGTGTTAAATAGGTGCTATGCATGTCCGGAGGGAGTTGTATAGGTGTTTCTCTGTGTTAGGGTCCGTAAGTTCAAGTCCATAAGCTGGGGCCCAATATCCGGACAAAACCAATATCCGAACCCACCGATGGCTCTATTGATCCGGATATTGGAGTGATTACTGTATATATATATATATATACAGTATATATATATATATATATACACACACATATATATGGAGCCTCTGTGGTACAGTGGTAGAGTGTGCGTTTCGCACGCTGGTGAGCGCGGGTTCGTGTCCCTCCAGAGTTGTAAAAACTTTGGGAAGCTTTCACCAAGCCACTTGCTACTTTGGCGGACACCAAGGGTGCTGTGGTTGAACCAGTGTCGCATACTGGTATGCTTGCACCCAGTCAGCTTAAGGCGGGCCGATTACACTTGGTTCACAGACTATACACACATCCAAAGCCACTACAACACTACAACCACACTCACAAGCACTTCTCACCCTACATACAGTCTCTACCAGACAGCCTAAGCCACTGGGTATAGATACATTGGCTGTATCGTCCTTGCTTCGGCAGGGATAGGCCGTACCTGCAGTGGCCCTCAACGGCTGAATATATATATATATATATATATATATATATATATATATATATATATATATATACAGTATATATATATATATTTATATATATATATATATATATATTTATATATATATATATATATATATATATATATATATATATATATATATATATATGGTGGCCAAGGGCTTAGAGTTAATTGTTTTACAGGGAGGGGCACTAATCCTCCACCAACCCCACTTGACATGTAGGGATGCCAACAGAATCTGGTGTTCCCAGGCGGTCACCCATCCAAGTACTAACCAGACCCAACGTTGCTTAATATATATATATGTAACTCTTCTGTCTTCCTTTCCTTCATTCTTTCCTTGTCCTTCTGCCTACGGGTAACTTTACACTCCCTCTTCTGTCTTTCTTTCCTTCATTCTTTCCCCTTCTGCCTGTGGGTGACTCTACACTGAGTGACAAGCCAAATGGTTTCCTGTATACCAGGAAACCATTTACTACGCTGGGTGGTAACCATATGACCAAATTATGGCGCCTGGTGGTTTAGTGAGTAATTTTTGCGCTCCAATCGGATTGAGCCAGTGAAGGTATATATCCAAGGGGTGGTTGGGGTTGACTGCTCATGTAATGCCACTCAGGGATGAGTGAGGGTGGTCACTCTCATCTCAAATGTCGGGACCAACTGCTTAGCCCCGGGCTCCTACGCTTCTCATGGGGCAACGTAGGATTGGATGATGGATGGATGGATATATATGTACTGTATGTATATATATAGATAGATATATATACAGTTCATATATATATATATATATATATACACACACACACACATATAGATAGTGGAGTCACCTAATCTGTGACAATGAAGACTGGTACCTACCTGTGGATTACAAATTCCGCAGTTTACAAAATTAAGAACCAGTGGGAAGAAAGGATACTGTATATAGTCTGAACCCTTGTGGAACCACCCCTACAGCACCCTACCTGCACCTAACTAGCCATACTCTGTAGCCAAATGTGCAAACTTCTCTCCTTTCTCCACTCAACAAATAACGTCCAAACGCTGCTGATAACTGAGAGGAGCCGTCGTCTTGGACCCCAGCTGAGTTGAACGTCACCTTGGGGGGTTGAGGCCATCCATAACGGAGCCCAGGAAGAGGTAACCTTGACCAAAAAAAGGCCAGGTAGCACTTCACACTCATGGGGGAACACATGTAGTTGGCAGTTGGCGGGACAGGAGGTAAACAAAACATGGCAGCTGTAGTGTGCACACTTGCCACCGGGCCCATGCTATAATTACCTGCTAGGTCTAGGTTCTCTGTAACTGGCTAGCATCCGCAGAATACATCATGGGTGCCAAATATTGTAAATCTGCTCGGAAATGAGCCACTCTGGAACCTAGGAACAGTGTTTTTCTAATTTTTTTTTCCACAGAATAAAAAAAATAGGGACTGGTTGGGCAAAGTACCGCAGATTATGAATCTGCGGCTTACAGGTACCCAAATTTGGTGACTTGGCTGTATATATATATATATATATATATATATATATATATATATATATGTAGGGATGGGGTGGAGAGGTATATGAGAGAGGGGGGTGTGAGTTGGGAGCAGGGCAGTGAAATGGCGGGGGACAGGGCGACTTGGAGGCGATTTGTTTGTGGCCACCCCAAACGGGATTGAGGCGTCTGGCAATAGATAGATAGATAGATAGATATATATATATAGATAGATAGATAGATAGATATACAGGTAATCCCTTAATTCACGCGAGGGTTACGTTCCCAGACCTTTTGCGTATGTGGTAAATTCGCGTATACATTCTGCCCATGTGTGCATGTAATTTCGCATGTGTATTAAGTGTATTACATCTGAATAATGCTGTTTATGCACTACATACACCTAATAAACTAGCATGAAGTATGAAAAAGAACAAAAATGTAAGAAATTTACCACTGAAAGCTGAAAAGCTCAGGTGCAGGTGGAGACACTATCAGTCTGATGCACTAGCCCTCACTGCCTCCAGTACGCTATGTTCTGCCTTCTTTATTGTACGAAGAGTTGACTCATTCACCCCAAACATACGATTCCGAGACAATTCACTGTCAATTCTCCGTCAAAACATGGACGATTCCCCATCAGGACAATTGGCACCCTGGACGATTCCCCGTCATTCTATAAACACTTTTTTTATTGATTAATTAATACTGTACTGTACTTTAATAACTAATTTTCAGGGCGATTTTATTACTCATATAAGTAAAAAACTAGTGTACTCTACTTGCTAAATAAACTGGTATGTAAATAAATGACGGGGAATTGTCCTGACGGCGAATTGTCACCGACATTCCTTCCCTAAGTTTGCCCAACACTTTAACTTTCTCTGTCAGCGACATCACCTTACGAGCCCATTTTGGTGTGTTACCACATGCATCACTTGCACTATGCTTAGGGCTCATGTTGGCAAACAAGGCATGCAATCACTGGAAGGCAGAAAAATAAGCCACAAATAACTACTCGCGAGTCATGCACGGTTCGACCGTCGGATTCAAACTGACTGTGTGGTGTGTGGTAGACCGACCTCCACACACACACACATGTATGCACACGGGCAGCAGGTAGGCATGTTTATTTTATTTATTTCTCGTATATTAAAATTATTTATTTGAATACTATAATTTTGTTTTAATTATTGTACGAAAAATTCGTGGATAATCGAAATCGCGTGAAAAAAGTTCACGTGAATTAAGGGATTACCTGTATATATATATATATACATATATATATATATATATATATATATATATATATATATATATACATATGTATATACATACAGTGCTATATATATATATATATATATATATATACAGTGCTCGACAAAAGTATTAAGTGCCCTGCGTCCCTCCTACGAAACAAACCTTTCAACATTGAAAAAACATGTAAATAATGCATTATATTTACCTTTAATGCATGGTAGGGTATCCTTTGTGCTTCTTCATGAACCTGAGACGTCGTGGAAGTGAAAGGGCGAGGTTCCTGAGGTGCTGGGGTGGTATTTTTGCCCACGACTCACGAATGGCTGCTTCCAGCTTAGGCAGAGAGCTCACGTCCTTCCCTTGAAGATTCTTGTTTATGAGGTACCAGAGGTTTTCTATTGGGTTGAGGTCTGTGCTATTGCCTGGCCAGTCTTCCATGAAGGAGACCTCGCAGTCACGAAGCCAGTTGGTGACCGATTTGGCTTTATGAGCAGGTGCACCATCCTGCTGAAACACTCGTGCACCTGTGAGCTCGAAGGACTCAGGTAAATGATCACAAAGAAGCTCCAGGTAAACATCCTGATTCACTCTGCAGTTCTTGGGAAGCACAACAAGCTTCCCCAAACCCTTCCCAGAGAAACAACCCCATACCATAAGTGAATCAGGGTGTTTAACTGCTCTCCACATAACGGGGGTCAAGTGGGTCACTACCTCTGCGCCGGTACACACGCACTCCTCGATTACAGGTAACACTAAACATTGCCTCATCAGACCATAACACTGACAACCATTGGTCCTCACCCCAGTTAAGGTACTTGTTAGCAAAGGCAAGCCTACGAATTCGCCGGTAACCTGTTAGAAGAGGCTTTCTCACAGGCCTGTGACTTGTGTAACCAAGTTCATGGACTCTTCGAGACACCGTGCGCACTGAAACCTCACCAAACACTTCCGGGTTGCTCTCCTTAATTTTCCTTGCACTCACACTAGGATTTGACTCCACTGCACGTTTTAACACATTAACAGACCTCGGGGAAGTTTTCCTGGACCTACCAGACTGCGGTTTCTTTGTAGGAATGTCACCACTATATTCCACTCGAAAACAGGCACACCACCTCCGCACTGTCGATCGAGCCACACCAACCAAATCACTGATTTCCTTCGTGAGGTGGTCTGTCTCCTTTAGAGCAATGATCTGTGATATGATTTCACTCGAAAGTTCACGGGTAAGGGCCATAACAAAGTTGCAAAAGCCAAAACACTGCGAGGCACTAAGTAAAAAATGGCGCAAGGAGAGAGGGAGGAGAGGCGGAGTTCCTCTCTCTCACGCAGCCCATAGGCAACTGAGGCGGCACCCAACCAACACGCAGTAAGGCCTCAGACTGCCGTGACGTCATATTAGCAGCCCAAACATCTGGCTCAATTTCTAGTACCAAAAAAGGGTGATTCTTTTTTTGCCAAAAATAGATACTTTTGTCGAGCACTGTATATATATATATATATATACAGTACATCCCCACAGTATGCGAGTTCCAAGTACACAATCCCCCTTGTATGCGAGGACTTTTTTTTTTTTTTTTAGTAAGCGAATTGAACTCCTTGTGAGCAAGACGGGCAGTGAAGAGTGGCCCATATTTGGGGTTACTCCGAGTACGCGACATTCCCCCCCCAAGAAGTGATAACCGTAGTGTACACTTCACCCACCTTCAGCCATATTCTTGTTGGTTTAGTTAATCTGTATCCATGTTGATTTACCTAGTAAAGCCTTAATCTTGTTGGTTTATTTCATCTTAGGTAATATGTCTTAGGAAGTTTCCCTGTACAGTACAGTACTTATATCTGAAAAGCGTCTCAAGGGTTGCCCATGAAGGGGGGTGCCGCCCACATGTAATTTTTCCCATAAGTTTATGTATTCACAGTACGCGAATTCCTAGTACACGACGTCCTCTGCCGCCCACATAGGCGCGTACTAGGGGGATGTACTGTATATATATATATATATATATATATATATATATATATATATATATATTCACTATTCATTCATTCATCATCTAATCCAGTGTTCCCCCAATAGGAGTGGAGGAACCTGGGCTAGGAAAGTTGGTCTTGACATTTAAGATGAGTGTGACCAACCTCACTCATCGCTGTGTGGCATTACATGAGCAATAAACCCCAGCCACCTCTTGGATATAAACCTGCACCAGCTCAATGCGGTTGGAGTTCCTTAATTACCTACTAAACCACCAGGTGCCATAATTTGGTGTTGTGGTTATCACCCAGCATTGTAAATGGCTTCCTGGTGTACAGGAAACCATTTGGCTTGTCACTCAGTGTAGTCACACGTAGGCAGAAGGACGAGGAAAGAATGAAGGAAAGAAAGACAGAAGAGGAAGGAAGGAAGAGATGAAAGGGCAGGCACCTGAGAGCAGCACAACATCAAGTGAGTGGGTGGGTGTCCTATATATATATATATATTGTTAACTTCAGATACCTTTGGTTGTGGAGGCCCACATATGCTGTATTGTCTTCATTAAGGAATTTAGGTGCACCTGACAGCCTCCTTCCAACACTTAATGTTCTCAGAACCAGCATATGTCCTTCCCAGTCTGCCCATATCTTGAAGTCTTTCTAAATCCATGAATGAAACATGCAGTTTCTTATTCTTAGAAACCCCATATACTGTATTTCTCAGCTAACATCTTGAAATGTAAATAAATTATCTGGCAGCCCCAGACCTGTCTTAACCTATCCTGTTCCATACCTGTACTCTCATACGCAATGCTTTTTGTCCTCTAAGCTCACAAAAACTATGTGAAATAGAGGGCGTAGGGCTATTTCTAGTTCATATTAATGATCTCTTATCTGTCACCCACAATCCCATCCATTCATATGCAGATGACTCAACACTTCACAGTTCATTCACACTCAAACAACCATTTACAAAGTTTAATATATCTAACTCTCAACTCAGTGCAGCCATCTCCATAAATCTTGATTTATATATTATTAATGAATGGGGACAAAATAACCTTGTCTCATTTGATGCTAGTAAAACCAAATACTGTATAATCTGTTTACTAATAGACAGTTATTGCCATATTCGTATATTACCTTCAGTGCTAATAATATTCCCATCTCCAAAAGTATTGAAATTCTCGGTGTTTCACTTAATAGTGCCCTCAGCCAGACCTCTCATGTCAGATCACTTGCTAAAACTGCCTCAGAGAAACTTGGATTATTGTACATAGTCCGTCACTTCTTCACTGATGAGCAATTAGCTATAATTTATAAGTTATGTGTGCTTTCAGCTTGAATGTTGCCCACCCTTGTGGAATGGATGTGGAGAGGTTGCACTAAAACAAGTAGACAATATTCAGAACAAAACTTTTGGAATTATTAATAACCCTGCTATTATAAATAAACTACCTATACTACAAGTAAGAAGGAATGTTGCCTCTCTTGCATTATTTTACAGGTATTTTTATGGCAGATGCTTAGAAGTTGCATCCATTGTGCCACCTCCCCATGCCTTCCTTCTTGCTACACAGGCATCTGGTAGCGCTCATGACTGGAATGTCACTCAGCCATATTGCAGAACTTCTGCCAATCAGAATTCTTTTATTCCCCAAGCTGCATCTCTCCGGAACCCGCTACCCTGGAATTGTTTCACCCTAAACTTCAGCCTACAGCTTTTCAAGTCCAGATTTGTTATGAGTGAATGATGCGAGTAATCTGGTGTATGGATTATTTTTACTATTATTTTTTTTTGTTCATTTGTTTTTCCTTTTCTGTTGTGTAAAAAGAAGAAGAAAAAAAAAGTACTCGTGTTTTAGCCAACCTGAACTGAACGTGATGTCATGCATGTAGTGGTGAAGAGATGTTGACAGAAAGGTAAGGCAGTTGTTTAGTGCAGAGAGAGGTATTGATTTTTTTTTATAGAAGTAACCTAAGAAGAGGAAGAACTTAAGAGTTCAGTTTCATGTAAATTTAGTGTATGGGTCATCAATATAGGGCACTGACACATCAATCAAAGACTTTTCAAATGCTGCTGCATCAACAACAGTTTGGCTTTCTCAATTGAGGCAGTGGATATTATAATTCATAGAACAATAGGTGGGTATTTGTTATATCATACACCATTGAGTGTTATGTGGATAGACTGTTGAACTAGGAATTAACTTCCAGATTTGTGAAGCAGTTATTTCGACACTTAAGATTTTGAAGTATATTTAAAATCAAAGTGAACAAGAACTGACTCTTCCATGAAGCACTGAATATGCTGTAATATGCAGTTCAAGTGTGCAGTGTATGTAAGTACATTTGGTTTTTAGGGTGTATCAAATCTGGTCATGTTGGCAGGTTATTGGAGGAGCTGTACCTGTCTGAAAAGCGGTATGGAGACTTGCTCAAAATGTTCCTGAATGAGCGTCGTGAACAGAGCTGCCACCTAGCACAGCAGCTAGGTATTACATCACTCCAGTCCTCTTCAACATCCCCTAGTCCTGTGCCAGTGCCTGTCCCCACGGACATGTTAACCACATCCAATACTGGTGGCAACACAAGAACACGGCAGGAGTCATCACAGGTGGTGGATGGTGCTGGGGACAAGACTAAGTCAGAGTCAGAGAGTCAGGAGTCACCTGTTAGCACCTTGGACTCTGGTTCAAGTGCTGACACAGTCACTGCTGAGGTCAGCCACAGCTTTTGTTTATGTGTTCAAAGATAACTTGTGTTTTAAGTGAATTCTTTCTAGCTCACTGTCATGGGAAACAGGGGTAGGATGATTATTATCAGCCTAACAGGTCTGGAGAAATATATCTGATTCATGTAGAAGTTAAATTATTTGGTATCTGCCATATACACATACGCTCAAGCATTTGTCAAATTTTTTAAATCAATACACTTGGTATATATATATATATATATATATTTATTTATTTATATGTATACTGTATATATATATATATATATATATATATATATATATATATATATATATATTTATATATATACAGTAAAAGTCCTATTATTCGGCAGCTGATTATTCGGTAGATCCGACATTTCGGCAGTTTTGAGAAATAGTCCCATTTACGAAAATCTTTTATTGTTCGGCAGATGTCCGGAATCATCTCGGCAGTCCAGGAAGTGTTATCTGTGACTTGTAGGCCTGTTTCATTACACTTCTGTATGTTCACCAATTTCTATAATTTTCAGATTCAGGTATAGTACTGTAGTGATTACAATATTGCACAGTATCATACAGTACAGTAATCACCACCTCCAAATTAGCGAGGGTTATGTTCCAAGCCCCCTCACTAATTCTTGAAATTCGTTCATTCTTGATGCCTTCCTGAAAGTGACATTTACCGGTAATTGGATAGCCCATGAACCACTGATACTGTAATGCATTACCCATAAATAAATGGTGCTTGTTAAATCAGTTTCCCCATTGTTTTTAGATGTACGGCTGTGACAGCTCTAGTATTTTTATTCCTCAGCATAACGGTGGAAGGGACTGTCCTGTTTAACTAAACCTAACCTAACCGAGTTTAACTGTACCTGATAATTTAACCAAACCTAACCTAACCTAAAGTCAGAAAAATACTTAAAAATAAACTGGAGGAATATGAATTGCTAAGGTCTCTCTGATGAAAGTTAAACGTACATTTAGCGCTCATTCTTTTGTTCGTTTTTGTGTTTAATGTGAAAGAGAGAGTATTGATGCAAACAGTAATGCATCCCATTAACCTCTAAATAACCTCCGACACTGAACAACACTTTACAGTACCGACGTCAGTGATGTCAAGTTAGTGTGAGCTATA